>NC_072796.1:43670332-43975490 GCF_028583425.1 Eublepharis macularius | reverse complement strand
TCGTATTTTAACTAATACAAATAACCATAACTGATATATTTTAACTAACACAGAACCAATCTACTTTCAAAAGCTGTGAGAACAATGTCAACTTCAGCCAACAAAAAAATGAAAGCAAAACACATACACACACAGCCTCACCCACCCCCATGAAAAGAAAGCAGAATGAACTCAAAGCAGCACACACACACAGCCCCACCTACCCACTCCCCCAATGAAAATAAAACAGAATGAACTCAAAGCAGCACACACATACACAGAAACCACTGAATGAAATGGAAAGTAGAATGAACTCAAAGCAGCTAAGCCTCCTCTGCAAAACTGACCCCAGCAGCTCTGCTTACACTTTCTCTCTCTCTCTCACTCACGAATGAAAAAAGCAAAATGAACTCAAAGCAGCTAAAGCCTCCTCTGCAAAGCCGACCCCAGCAGCTCTACTTACACTCTCTCTTTCTCACTCACTCACAAATGAAAAAAGCAGAATGAACTCAAAGCAGCTAAAACCTCCTCTCCAAAGCCGACCCCCAGAAGCTGTGCTTGCACTCTCTTTCTCTCACTCACTCACTCACTCACTCACTCACTCACTCACTCACAAACAAATGAAAAAAGAATGAACTCAAAGCAGCTAAAGCCTCCTCTGCAAAGCCGACCCCAACAGCTATGCTTGCGCGCTCTCTCTCTGTCTCTCACATACACACACACACACTCATGAATGAATGAATGAATGAAAAAAGAATGAACTCAAAGGAGCTTACCCTCCTCTACAGAGCCTGCCGGGCCCCAGTTCTCTCTCACACACACACAGAGGAATGGGAAAAAAGCAGAATGAACCCAAAGCAGCTAAGCGTCCTCTGCAGAACCTGCACAGCCGAAGGAGGAAGGAATCATGTGGGCAGATGCTAGGGCTTCCGGAATGGTGTTCCCCTCAAAAAAAGCCCTAGCGCTAATGCAAAACATTTCTTCTGTTGGAAGATCCCTTACTTAGGTTGGCAGGCAGGATTCTGGCCTCATTGGTCTTAGTGTAATAGATTATAGTTGGACAAGATATTTTTCCATGCAGGGGTGAATGGGAGTCCAAAATGGCCCTGGATAAAGACCACCACCCCAACAACCTGGCAGCTGGCGGAAAGAAGGCGCTGCTGCATTCCTCATTAGTGAAACTGAATGCAGTGGCATCTTCCTTGCCTCTCCTGCCCGCCTCACTCCACCCTAGTTGACCTAGGCTGCACACCTGCCTTGACCAGTCTCCCTCCCACTCCTACTAACCAGGTAGCAGCACCCTCTTTGCACAACTCACCTGGGCTGTGCAAGAGTAGGTTTGATTTTGAGCTGTTCTTGCCAGGCTGTTTTGTAGTCCTAGGGTGGGGTGGGGGGCCTTTAGAATGCATTGTATCTGAACTTGCCCTGTAAACATACAGCTACAATTTCTGTTGGGTGTTGCAAGTTATACAGCTACTGGTATTTCAAGACCCAAGTATTGGAGTTGCAGCTCCTTTAGCCAAGTCTTCTGTAAGAGTTCTACAGATTTCAGAGAACATGAGAAGTGGTGTGCTCAAATCAGCTGCCACGTGGAGGTAGCTTAAAATCAGCTCCTGTGATTGCTTCTCAATGAGGCAAGCCCTTCATGTGTAGTGCACCTCATACTGGTCAACAGGTTTTTTCTGTGCTGTAGCAAACTTATTTTGTGAGGGAGGTTTAGATGTGGTTATGCAAGCGGAACTCTTGATCCATGTGGTAAGCTACTGAAACCAAATAGTATTCTAAAGCAAAACAGCTGCCATCGAGAAGAATGTAAAGCACTTTCCTTATTGCAAAAGTTTTCATGCACTGGCTTTTTGGTTACCAAACTAAACTTGTGTACTTAAAGATACAGTTTGTTAAAATCCACAAAACACAGTTCCAGAGTAAATATGTTCATGATTAAAGAGTTGGCAGCTGCCTCTTTTGGGAGAATAGTGCACGTACACAATTCCCTTGTGTGACTGAATTATATCAAATTAAGGTATAAAATCATATGAATCTGTGCAGGCTCTTTATAATGACTAGTTCTGTATAACACTCTACTTTTTCTCCATGCATATCTGTTGTGTCAGTTTCATTCAAGCCTTGCTTGTACTCAAGATTACTCTTTAGCATGTGCCTAACTATAGACTGGCTCCTTATTTGTGCACAAATTTAGATGTCTAAATTAAAATATGTATGTTCCTTTAAGCATGGAAGAGTAATTTTAATTCCTTTGGTTGCTTCTGATTTATAATACCGCAAAATTCTTTAAACTGCTGATTTGCTTTAACAACTTAGGGACTTTTTCCCATTGCCAAAAGTTGGTTTCTAGAGTCAAAACATAGCTATACATTATAACAGATATAAATTACTAGTCAGAGGTTCATCAGTGCTACAGCCCATGAGAGTCAGTGCTGTGCTTGCCATGCTTGCTACCTTAGTCTTGTGCTGGTGGCTGATGTACTCTGATGTCACAGTGGTCTTAACCATTTAAATTAGTCTTAACCCTTCTAGCTGCAATTAGTTTACCTGCTCTAACATTATAAAGAGGCTTGCCGGGCTTAGTCTGTTGGGCTTTGAGGCCGTATAACAGAGTTCTGAGGTCCATAAACAACCTGTCAGAAATTTAAGCTGGTACAGATCACTCAAGCTGACGTTGAGCCTTTCTGCAAAAACATAGACAAACATGTCTTAAGTATACTATAATCCAAAAGCTTTTCATATGATGCACAGATCAGGGATACAAATGCACACAGCTATCTGTTTTTCCATAACCTAAATAGGTAGTAGGTTGTGTAGAACGTGATGGAGAAAAAAGTTGCAGCTCGAGATTATTGAAGCTAGAATGTTTTGAACTGAAATTAATTGACATGGAAATAGTTTCAGAATTCTGTTTGGATAAATAAGGCTTTCAAGATTAAACCAGGATAATAAAAATTGAGTTCTTAAATGGCAATGCATCATATTTTTACCCATATTAATAAAACCAAAATTTATAAAATCACTATCAGTAAAACACCCAATAAAAACAATCCAGAGTAAGTGCTTAAAACAGAGCAGTCTTAAATGATGTTGATAGTTTTTCTTGGGCAGAGTGCAAAATTTGCCTCTTAATGTCTTGTATTGATCTGAGCTCGAAAAGTACAATACAAGCTGTACTGCTTGTATTGGTTTCAACCTAAAGATCATTTGCTAATATGCTCTAGCTGCCTTGCATCAGGTATTTCAGGGGGGTGCTAATAGGCTGTGAAGAATTTGTCTAATTCTCCTATTAATATCCAAGATGAAAAATCAGAAAAGCAAGACATTCAGAATTCAAAAATGTATAATTCAGATGAAATTCAGACCAGTAAAAATATAAATAGTAATATAATGCTTCTCATCCCATTTGCAGGATCTTTAAAGTATGTAATTTGTTCACAGGATTAATGTGTTAAAGTTATAAAAGGAATGAGTTTACTTTAAAAGACGATCTGGTTGTTTCTCCCCTTCATTTTAACTACCAGTGTATGATTACATCACTTATACCTGCCTCTTCTGCAGTGCTTTTCCCTGGACACGTTCCTGTGTCATGCCCTGATCTTCACGTTTTCCTTTTGCTTAGGACATCAAGCCTAAATTTGCTTGCATTGTCAGCCAAAGCCCATCTGATTTGGTGAGGTTCTGTTTATTTTGAATAGCTGTTAACAGCCATATCTTGTACATCTTCCTCGGATGGTAAGCCCTCTAGGCTCCCAAATATGCCACTTGTGTATGCAGCCTAACACGCTGAAACCAAAGTAGCTGTTAATGGTAGTTACTGGTTGTTGCTTGTTCCAGTAATAGAAAAGCACACAAGCAATACAATCCAGTGAAGGCTTCCAACTGGTATAGATACTTTTAGAAGCCACAGTGTTTTTACGAAAGATACTTGTATATTACATTGGATTTGTCATTTGAAATAACTTTCTAATTTCCTCAGGCAAATGAAATGTTGTTCAGTGGAAGGAAGCTGACTGCACAAGAAGCATGTGCAAAAGGACTGGTGTCTCAAGTTTTTTGGCCAGGAACATTCACCCAGGAAGTCATGGTTCGAATTAAGGAACTTGTCACTTGTAATTCAGTTGTAAGTATCTTTCTCCACTTTGATTTCACACAGGGCTGAATTGAAAGTTGTCCTTACAGTCACCGCTTTGTACAGTGGGTATTCCCTACACGTGAGCAGCACAGAGCCTTTGGTATGTGGAGAGGCCAGTTTAAACTGCACTGTACATAAATATAGCTAGAAGCAATTTCCATAATGACTTTATACATCAACATAATTGCTCTGGTAATATCTACGTACCACCTTGCTCATCATGCTTCTGGTGCTTTTGTTAAGGTCTTATCTACACATGGTGCACTATCGTGAATTTTTTTTTACCCAAGGTTTGGTAGAGGTGTAGGTACACTCAGCCGTTGTTGGAAGATGAAGTCTGGATTGGAAGTTCATATTTAAAGGGCAGATAGAGATGGAGCACAATATGGAAGGGGAAAAAATGAAAGAAAATGGCTCTGTGAAGATAAAGGCTAGGGAATTTCTAATCCAAATTTTGGCTTCCAGCAGCTATATCAGATTTTTTTTTTTAATTTGGGAAAAACATTCACAAACTTGAGTGTGACATGTGGTTTACGTCAAGTGTGAACCCAGACATGAACTGGCTTGCAACTGCTATAGGTACATAGAACACTGCTTTATAATATTTAATGGAGCTTAATATTATATTGATTGAGATTATGGAAAGAGGAATGACTCTGTCTAAGAGAATCACTTTGATATCTGAAAAATGTTTATTTAGTTTCTGCTTGGCAACACAGAACCAAACCAAAACAACAACAACAAAACTGCTGCCATAATGTTAAAAAAACTATATGTGAAATTTAACATTCAGGGTTTTGTTTTTCTTGTCATTTTATATCCTCTTCCATAGAGCTCATAACATTATAAAATCATTTATCACGGCATTACATAATCTTTTCTGATAATTTTTTTATGACATGCAGTAATTCTTTAAGGGCATATGCACCTGGGTTCCAACACAGATAAATAGTTAAACAGAACAAATAAACAGTCTAAAATCCATCAAAAGTATTTAAGTATTTGTGTATTTCATGGCTGTAGAGGTCTTTTGGAGCAGTTCCATAGAGCTCCGGGGCAGTCTCCAGTGAGACTGCAATAAAATACTTCATTTCTAGATTGCAGCTTCAACCAAATATACCAAGTGGCTAGGTTGCCTGGCCTCAAACCAATGACACAGCACTGTTTAGACAAAAGCCAAGTTAAAACATTAATAGTACACTAAATGGAGTCAGTCAGCATGGGAAAAATTTTAAATCATATAATATTTTTGCACCAGCTACAACTGGGGATGTTCAAGTTGTTTGACTTAACGCGTCTTTTGCAGGCAGTTTAAAAAATCCTTTGTACAATAGTCACATAGTTCCCAAAGCCCACGTGCATATACTTTTCCTGCAGTTGGTCCCATCACCCACACACAACAGTGTTCCACATGACAATTACAAAGAGTTGTGGGTTGGGAGGGGGGTTGACACCTGGGGGAAAGCATGTTTTCCTAGTGGAGAAATATTATGGCTTAAGTGGTAGGAGAATGCTTTGTCTCCAAAACAAAAGCAGGGAAGAAAGGAAGGAAGAAGATACCTAGATTTCACACAACAAATGAGTAAAGCCTACACACATTGGATTATTAAGGGGCTGAGAGAGCCCTGAGTTTAATCATTCTTGCAATCAAGACTTTGAGAATGTTACATTATCCATTACACTTTTTGAGAGGTTCTATCTATCCAAGTTTTCACCATTCCTGATCTAGCATGATCAAGAAGCAGAGACCTGGGCTAAGGCTATGCAAAGAAGTGCTGACTTGATTTGGCCCTACTGAATTCTGTGGTACAGAGTAAGTGAGATGCAGTCTTGGGCACAGTTGAGAAGAAACATGCTTGTTTCTCATACTAGACAATGGGATCACCAGATGCAAATTTAGCTCCTTCACCAATGTACGTACTTTTCTTTTTTCACTGTGGCAGTGAATGGCAGGTATTCACTTATAAGGTGGTGGAAAGTGCTGTCAAGTCACAGACAAGATGGCAACCCATAGTGTTGTCAAGGCAAGAGACGAACAGAAGTGGTTTGCCATTGTCTGCCTCTGCATAGCAACCCTGGACTTCCTTGGTGCTCTCCCATGCAAGTGCTAACCAGGACCAACCCTGCTTAGCTTCTGAGATCTGATGAGATCAAGCTTGCCTGGGCTATCTAGGTCAGGGCCTTGCAAGGATTACATTTGCACACTGTTACAGAGAGTCAATCCTGCCCTCTCTCTATGATACTGACTGGCTGTTTTCACTGTGAGGGGCCTCTGGGGCATGCGATACATCTCTGTGCCCAGGGTGCTCAGTTAGTCTGCATTTCTATCCTCCTTCTCACCACCAAGCAGAATCCAGTATGCAAGCTCTTCCTCCTGCACATACCTCCTCCATCAGTGTGTTTGGTCCAGAACTATGTGTCACAAATAGAATGGCATTTCCAACACTCAACAAGGGAAGAATGGGATCTTCACCAATTCCTCCTTTCTACTGCTATTTTAAGCTATTCTCAAGGGGCCCAGATCTTTGGGAATGCCTTGGAGAAAGAGGCTAGAACAGTGATCCTCACCATGGTTTCTGTCATGGACATCATGGTGTCCTCTGGTGTGTCTTCTGGCACCCACTTGCTCCTTCCCCAAGAGTCAGTCCTAGCTTTTCCCTCACAGCCAAGATTCAATCCTAGCTTTTTTCCTCCTCAGTGGAGGGCAGGAGATACTTCAGAAGCACCTAGAAGGCATCACCTTTGTGACTGGAGGGTACATCCATCCAAACAGCTGTCTCCATTGTAGGAAGGTTCTTGGCTTGGAACATCCCAACATTTTGCAGTTGGTCCCATCTTCCCATGGACACCATTGTGTCAGGCAGAGTTCCTCTTCTGATTCTCCATATCTACTCCATAATACGCATTTTTCTTGTACTGTATAAAACATTGTGTGTTCTCATTGTGATTTTTTAAATGCAGGTACTTGAAGAATCCAAAGGTTTAGTTCGTAATATAATGAAGGGGGACTTAGAACAAGCGAATGATAAGGAGTGTGAAGTTTTAAAGAAAATTTGGGGATCTGCTCAAGGGATGGACTCCATGTTAAAATACTTGCAGAGGAAGATTGATGAATTTTGAAGAGATGTGCATTGACACTGGAATTGTATTTACTTGGACATCTGGATGTTGTGGATGCCCTAAATGAATTTAAAAATCTAAAATAAAACTCGCTCATTGCTCAGAAAGCGTGGGACTGACGTTTGGAAGAACATGGTTTTATTGTTGAGGGTTTTTCAAGAAGTACTGTATGTTAAGCGAACAAATTTCCTTTCTCCATATATAGATATAAATATATATAAATATATATTATATTTCTTTATATACACAAACTAAAAAAATATAATGGAGTGCACTACCAAACTTTGTCTTCTACTTTGTTATCATTGGCTAGTACTGTATCTGAAAGAAAATGACAGATAAAATGAGGCGTTGCATTATTTTGTATGTGGCAGGAAAGTCCTGAAGCAATGAGATATTTTTTCACTAGAGTACAGAATTAAAACGGGTATCGGCCAGCCCTTACTTTCACTGCCCAATAAGTTGGTTAAGAAGAGGCATTGCCTTGAATTTCAAGGAAGGTTTAAAAATACCTCAAGTAATGACACATTCTAAAATGAATTATTTTTAAAGTAAATCCCTGTAATTAAGTGGTGTATTTTCTTCCCCAAATATGAGTGTGCTCAGGATTTATGCTATAAAAACACTCAGCCCTTCTTGTTTTGGGGGACATGCCCTGTTTCTTACCCAGGCCAGAAATGAAGAAGCCAGTCTCTTGTCAAAAAAGAAGCTTCGTTTTGCAGTATTAGTGAATCACTGAATACCATATATACTATGGGTATCTTAAATTATAGTTTAGTCTTAGTGGGTTTTATAAAAATAGGGGTTTTCTTGAATTATTTTAACTACATAATTGCTTCTGTTGCTGGGTGAGAACTACTCTGTATACAAGGTTGTTTTGTGTTTTTTTTCTTCTGTTTGCTGGTTTGTTAAATGATTACACCAAAAATGTATTTTATGTTCATTTTTTAGCTTCACGTAGAATATATTTTATTTAATAAGTTAATACTTTTGGCACACTATTAAATACAAAACCTTTTTTTAAAAAAAAAACTACCTTTAATTAGATTTTTGTCTTTTTTGTCAATGCTCTTTATTTTACACTCTAGCCCTGATCCAGTGATCTTTCCATGCAACAGCAGGCTGCTGGCATTCTGCATAAAGACCTCCATCACCAAACAGAGAATCAATGAAATGGATTGATTGGCTGTTGGGGGTGGTGTCCCCCATGTGTTTGGTGTAAACATGATACAGGAGTACATGAACACGCCCTAGTGCTGGATGCAGGTTTATTTATGTTCCCCCCCCCCAACACACACACAGTGCCCTTTTATGCGTATGGGACTGCATCCAGATGGGTGATAGACCCATAATAGCCTGTTCTCCATGCGCAGATTGCCACGGTTAGATCAGGGTACATAATATACAATATGGTGTACAAGAGTGCCCTGTGTAAATAGACCTATTTTGCATTCCTTTCAGGAGTGTGTGTTGATTCCTGACTCCAGATATCTTAGTTCTTTGGGTATCTGTGCTTGCAATCTTACTGAATGTATGAAGAATGAAACAAATCAAACCTTATTTTTGTACAGTTTTGAACTTTATACTTGGAGCCTAACCACCTCATCCCAGTGGCGAGTTGTACAGTGTGTAAATCTGCTTTTACCTTGGATTGGTACAGTATTTTTGCATCTGTGGGACCTACTTTTTTGTTCTCGTAGTTTGAACTATATATAAACTGTACAATCTGTAAAGTTTTTATAGAATAAATATTCAGCTGTGAACTGGTTAAAATAAAACTAATATTTCTTAACACCTCTCAAAAGTGCTGCAATGTTATAGTCATCTTTCTCCTCTACCTCCCCTCATCCCCAAGAAATACTTCAATTTCTGGTTTTTCAAATAGTTCTGTCATACTTTTTCATAATTCTTGTAAACACTGTTAATTTTCCTGAGACTACATTTGTTAAATACAAATTAAAGGCAAACTAAAGATCAGCAGATTAAAACTTCAATCTGTAAAACTGCTCAGATCCTATAGTATATTTATAACAGGATTAGCTCTTTCCTTTGTTGGCAAGTGAAAAGTTCAGTCTCTGCTGGAAACGGTTCTTGCGTTGTCTCTTGGACCAGAGGCTAAAAAAGCACATGATACTGTTCTGCTTCCAAACAACGAATGTCCTCAGACAGTTACAAGAATACTTACCATCCATTTTCTGTCATATGGATGGAAATTAGAGAGCCAGCTGGCTCTAGCATGGGTTTGATCCAGCCAGCTTTTTTACTCAAATCTCACCCAATTCCCTCCCTTCCTTTTGCATCTGCAGAAAAGCTGGTTGGATCCAACCCCATATTTTTATCATTGTAAGACTTGACTTTTCTTTATATAAAAAGAAAGAAACCTCCATCCTCCAGATGATATGAACTGAAATTATGGGTGGATATATAATGGTAAAACCATTATTTTATTTATACCATACAGTAAGGAGTAAAAGATATGGAACTATATCAGTAATTTTTAACCAATTTAATACTTACGCTAGCCATCAGACCCCTCCTCACTGTTAAGAGGGCAGTTTATGGATGGAATATCATAAATACCCCTTCCTCATATATCATAAGTCCAAGACACTCCATGGCCCAGAGTGGATGCCAGCCAGGCAGGAGCCTGGAAAATTACCAGAGTATGAGTGAGAGCAATTGACTGACTGACACCCCTCCATGCCCCAGAGAGAGACGCATAACTTAGGACAATATGGTCTTCCAAGAAGCTCCTGATTTATCTCATCAGCACCCGACTTTACTTCCCCTTATCCATTTACCCTAATTAAACAACACCCAAGCTATTCAGCAAACCTGGTAGATTTTACTATCTGGTACTCAAAGGGTCATCAAGAACCATTTTCATCTATAGTCCCCCCCCCCCCCGCGTAGGACTCATCAAACCTCTCCCAACTTATTATCCAACCTCCGGACAACTCATTAAGTTATTGTTTTTTTGAGCAAAGGTGTCAATTTGCCCCAGGGAACATTTTGTTCTATATCTGGGCTCCCTACCCACCTCTGTGTGTGTGCATATAATCCATTTGGGCCTCTTTGTCTCCTCATGAAACACTGGTCATTTTGCTGTTGCTTTCATGAACCTCATCTTCAAGACTGGTACCTATCGCCCTCCCGAAATGTCTCCCCCTTTCCGCCTTGATTTTTGTAGTTAGCCTTGTATGTGTGCTGTGTGATTTCTGTACATTTGCCCTTTTATTTCTTTTAATGAAAAACATTTCGGGTTGAACATCTGCCTGGCTTCTTTGAGAGTTCTCTAAGGGAATAATCCCCATAAACATAGGTGGAGAATCCCTGTTACCCCCTCTTGCTTTTATCCTTAAAGCTAATTCCCCCAACTAATTAGGAGACCACCTATTTGGGTAACACATTTCTTGAACTTTTCAAATGCAGGCTCATATTCTATGCTCATATTGTAATTTGAATCCTTCTCCAACCATGAACTTAATAAATTAGAGACTCTTGTATTCAATCGCACATGTTCACTTTTAAATCCTCTTGCATTTTTTTAATGATTTATTCGAGGCAAATTAAATTAATACTCTTAAAATCATGACATTACAAAATTCGATTTAAAAAGTAATATTAAAAACCACAGACACATATCATATATCATCAGCTATCAAAAACCCTCCCCAAAATTTAGCTATCAACAGCAAAAGCTATCTTGAACAGTTACGTCTTGAACAACCTTAAGGAATTCAATATCATCCTGACATAGGAAGACATCCTTCGCTGGCTTCTGGGATGCTGCAGGCTAGAGTGCTGGGAGAAGCACCTCCAGGACCCAGGCAGCATTGTGAGCTTTTCTCTGACTCTTGTAAGTGGGACTGGAGGTGGGCACCCCAAAAAAGTCGGTAAATCTGGATTCAGTATGCTGTTGGTCCCTCATAATTCTGAGAATACTGAATTCTCTCATTCGGTTTGATTATATTAGAGAAATTCGGTTAAATTCAGCCATTGTGCCCTATGGGAAAATCAATCTGTGGTATCCGGAGGGTCTAGGGTATTTCATTTTTTACGCAAACCACCAAATGTACAAAGATTTCCCACTTGGCATCTGAGCATAGTTCTTTCCACCCTGACTAAGCAGCCATTTGAACCTTTGGCTTCCTGCCTTCTCAAAGGACTATCCTTTGCGGTCATTACATCGGCAAGGAGAATCTCTGAGCTTAAATGCTTTGTTAGTCAACAGGAAACTGTGTGTCTTTCCTGAAGATAGGGTGGTTTTGCTTACTTTCATCCCTAAAGTAAACTCTCCTCTTTCACAAGTAAGAGAAAATAGTGTTGCCCGCCTTTTGTCTGACACAGGTATACAGACAGGAGCATGTGGCATTGTCTAGATGCCAAGCAGGCCCTTAACTTCTATTTATCTATGAGTGAGGGTTTCTATAAATTGGAAGCAATGTTTGTTTTCTTTTGTAAGTCCTCCTTGGGAACGAAAGTATCCATGGCTACCTTGGGCTAGTGGATTAAAGGTTACAGCTCTATGGCTTACAAGGCTCAGAATAGAAAACCACTAGGGGCACTGATGGCTCACTTTCTTGGGGTGGGGCTACTTCTGCAATTTACCACGCAATCTTCTCAATGGAGATGTTTTGCAAGGCTGCCACTTGGAAATCGATCCAACAGCACTATCATATAGAGGCAAGTTGGCATCCTTGGATGCTGCCTTTGGGAGAAAAGTCTTCCTGCAGAGAGTGGCCAGTCAACAGTGGGATTGACCTGCCCTAAATTGCATGTCTTTTGTATATCCCAAGAGACTAGACTGCAACAGGAATCACCAGATAATAGAAAATTTTATTCACTTAGTATGAATTTCCTTTTTCAGTGGTTCCATTGTGCTGCAGTCTCCACTCCCTAGTTTGAAGGTACAGGAGACTCCAGGTGGCTTCCACGGGAGGACATGTGTGCTTGCTGCAAGCCTAGACAGTTTGAGTCTGAGGGAATGTCCTCTTCTCATCCTTATTCTTGTTCAGAGTATTAGTTCTTAATTTTTCATTACCCAGATGTTTGGTTAGTTCTGGGACAGTTATCCTTGATTGGTCATATGAGTTGGTTTGTTAAGAGCTTAAGCAGGTCCTTCTGGGAAACAGAAAAGGCCCTCCTACTGGAGCTGGAGAAAAGCTCATGACTCTGCCTTCATACAAAAGGAAGCACTTCCCCTAGCAATCTAGTCTGCAGCACCATGGAAGCACTGAGAAGGGTGAATAAAATTTTCCATTCCACAGCATGGGAGCCACCAAAGAGAAGGGGTGAGAATGGCAGTTAGTGTTCTATTACACCAACAAGAGGGAACAGCAAGCAAATCTTGGTTAGAGGAGCAGAGTTCCTGCACAGGTACATAGTTGGAAAGGCAGCATTGCAAGTATGGAGGCCCTGTACCACAATGGGCTTTAAAAATAAGAACCAATACTTTGAACTCAGAAAGAAACTGTTGCCCATTGTACTGCTAGGTGTAGTATGGATATAGTGGCTTGCTCCAGAGACATTGCAAGCTTCTGCATTTTGCACCACTTGAAGTTTCTGAATTCTGTTCAATGGCAACCCCATGCATAACACATCACTATCATCTAGTCTTAAGCAGTAGAAAAGAGCAAGAGTCCAGTAGCACCTATAAGACTTAACAAAATTTGTGGTAGGGTATATGCTTTTGTGAGTATCTGAAGAAGTGAGCTGTGACTCACAAAAAGTCATACCCTACCACAAATGTTAGTTTATAGGTGCTACTGAACTCTTGTTCTTTTCTATTGCTACAGACAGACTAACACAGCTACCCACCTCGATCTATCTAGTCTTAAGGTTACTGTAGTATGGATCATCCAGGGCAGGTTGGCAGACCTCAGAAAGGGAGTGAAGTTCCATGTTAGATGGAACTGGATAAAAGCACTCTGCCTCCGCACCAACCTGTTTCTCTAACAGAAGTGGGTGTCCAACAGAAACCCTAAACTCATAACTGATTTCAGCAAAAACAGACGCTTCCCACTGAAGGTGGGGAACATACCCATTAGAACATCATTCTTGTCAACTAGTGTAACGTCTGTTCTGTCTAAATTTAGTTTCAGCTTGTTTCCTCAGCAAGTTAACTACAGCAGTCTAAGCCATTTTTATCCCACTGTTCTGTCCGTGGACTCAGGGCATTGTGCAAGGCTCTCCCCTCACCAGTTTTATTCTCACATCAAACTTGTGAGGTGGACATGGGCCTAGAAGGGAGCAAAAAGACAGTAATGATTTTTTACATAAATGGTGTGCATTCTTGATCCTTTGTCTGGCAATAGGGCCTACTTGCCTGCTCTGGCCTTTGAGCACCAAAAAGAGAGTAAATGTATTGAAACTCCAAATTTCAAGATGGCATCCACCCATATATGTTCTTTGATGCACTATAATGATTATACGTAATTAATTTGTTAAATGGATTTGATTATATGAGCTTATTAATAGCTCTTTAATAAATATTATACATGGGAAAAGGGGAAACCAGTTCATGGGTACAAGAAAAAAACAATTTTACTTTGGGGGAGGGAAATCAAATATTCAGGCATTCCAAGCTGTGTTGTGCAGGGTTTCACTGAACAAACATAAAATTAAAGCATATGCATGTACATAATGCATAATATTCTCTCTAAGGGCTCTTAACCCACAGTTTGAGAAATTGTGTGCTAAGTAATAAGCTCTTGATTGTATGACCGTATCATATTGCACCATATTTTAGCCCCAAAACAGATCCCAGGCATGGTAGACTTAATAGGATTTCTTGCCACTAGTGTGATTTTGCACATCCCCCCTTGCAGGAAACAACAATGCAAAAACGTGTGACTTCACTGTATTACAACATTTTGCTTATTCAGGGCTACTTTGTTAGGCTCTAGATCAGTAGCTTTTATTGCTTCTTGATATGAATAGCTTCATAGATGTCTCTAGCTGTGGCCTCTGGGTTACATCACCAAGCCTTTGTGCCAACTATGAATCATTGAGCGATCACCCTGCAGTCTTCTGGGCCAAAGTTATGCTCTGAGCTAAGGCACTGCCAGTTGCATCCAGGGACCAAAGTTATACTTAGACAAATCATCACATTGAATATCCATGGATATCAGGCAGATGTGAAAGCTCCCTTGCCATGCAAGCATTTTGCAAAATCTATACTTACACAGAAGAACATAAGCATTTCATTGGGATGAGATATAACTGTTAAGGAGAACAAGGAAAAAGCTGCAGAAATGTATGAAACTTATTGAAGAAAAACAGAAATGATGGCACGAGCTGTGTTCCAAAATGTAATATGAGTAAGTACTTTCAAACGGCATTGCAAAGGTATATATGGAGGGAAATCTAACAATTGTTCCACAGTGGTAGTCATATAAGTCTGTTGAAGCATATGGAAGAAAAATGTTGGATGGGAAGGATAGCTCTCACCCCCCACTGGCAGTATTAGCCTGTTGGCAGATGTCACGGGGAGATCCTTGCAGGAAAACCATGTACATGGATTGCTCATCACTAGATGGAGTCCTAATTTCTCTGAAGTTTTTCACCCACTCTTTCTATAGAATTCTGATTTTTCCACAAGCAATATTATTTCTATTCAAACTTTAACTACGCAGTGCTTTACAGGATTTTATTTTAAATTAGCCATGAGAAGTGTAGCTTTTGGTTTCGCTCTTTTTTTAAAATCCAAGGCTATTTAAGATTTCTAACTTAATCTTATTTTTTAAAAGCTAAACTGAACTTAGGAGCCCCGTGGTGCAGAGTGGTAAGCTGCAGTACTGCAGCCCAAACTCTGCTTACGACCTGAGTTCGATCCCGGCGGAAGCTGGGTTCAGGTAGCCAACTCAAGGTTGACTCAGCCTACCATCCTTCCAAGGTCGGTAAAATGAGTACCCAGTTTCCTGGGGATAAAGTGTAGATGACTGGGGAAGGCAATGGCAAACCACCCCATAACAAAAGTCTGCCAAGAAAACGTTGTGATGTGACGTCCCCCCATGGGTCAGTAATGACTCGGTGCTTACCCTAAACTGAACTTATGGTGTATCTTACCATTTAGAACATGTGGGAATTATTTCCTTCATTGTGTCTTCTGTGCAGTCTCACATGAGAACTGTGCATGTGCAGGTCAGCCACAGATGTTCTAAAGTTCCTAGATGCATGAGAGACTTGCCTAGCCTTTTCCATGCGCTTTTACCCCATGCGCAGCTATAAAAGGTGGGGCAATCAGCTCCTTCCCTCAGTTCTTCTTTTGCCACCACTTAAGAAGGACATTTCTTCTCTCCAGTCCTCAGCTCCAACCACGGCAGATGCGTGGTTGGTTTGGGCCCTCAGCTCCATAGCTTCAAAGGCCCTATTCAAGAACTGTTCACATGGTAGGACAAAGATTTCCCAATTGGATGGGCATGACAAATGCCTTTGTTGACTGGGTGAGGACCATGACACCTTGCGGTGTGCAGTCTATAAACAGTTTGTGCTCAAAACACGCTATGAAGGGGCATTACAACTTAAAGTGGCTCTTTGGGAGTCAGCCCTGAAGGGAGCTACCAACTCTAATGCTGCAGATAGAGGACCCCAGCACCCAGAACAGGCCTCCTCAGTTCCTCCAAAAGCAAAAGAGGCACCTTTGATTAGAGCACAAGGCTAGCAAGAGTGGAAAACCACAAACAAAGGAAAACAGTGAAGTCAAATGTGATCAGCACCAGAGAATCAAAAGTGGCAGCTCAGCCACTGGTGCTGTGTAAATTCTCTGGTGCTGCGTAAATGTGTTGTGCAAATTTGTGGTTTATGTTCCACCGCCCCTGAGGAGGTTTCCACAAAACATCAGGAACCTTGCCGGCCCTGAAAGTCAGGCGGGAGGACTTTGTATGCTGGGCGTTTCCTTCTTCAGCACACCATCTACAAGGACTACAAAGACTGAGGAATAAATATTGATTTATGGCATTTCAAATTATTTTTTGATTGATTTACCTTCTGATGGACTTTTTCCTCATGTTGTCCTTTGCTGTACTTAGTGCACCTACTTTTCAATGACTTGTGGGTCCAGGAATTTATATGTATTATTTGATTATTTTGAACGTTGACTGTTTGCTCATTGTGACTATTATTGTAGTTTACTTATATAGTCAGTCAGGTTTAATTGTATATGGCCAAAGGCTGTCACAATACAAAGTTAAAAACAGTAAAAATAGAAATCTATCTTACAAGCATAAAATACAGTTATTAAGATAATAAAAATAGAATACAATTAAAATGGGACCTTAATAAATACCAGACAGTTATGGGAAAATTAGGTTTCTAAGGAAACAATCTTGGCCCTAATCTTTTTTGCAGCTAAGGCAAACAGGGATACTCTGCTAATGACAAAAGAATCAGTACCAGATAACAAAAAAACTAATTTGTCAATATCAGAGGTAAAGTTACGCCCCACTAATAAGTTGGCAAGAAATTTAGCTCTAACCTCTGCATACATGGGACAAAATAAGGTGTAATGTAGAAGATCCTCAGGAACTGAGGCACCGCATATGCAGAGACGGAGAGCCATTGGGGTTTGATGGTATCTTCCTGTGTTTACTTATATAGGAGACATAATATATCACATTTGACTTTACTGTTTGCCTTCGTTTGTGGTTTTCCACTCGTGCTAGCCTTCTCCTCAGTTCCTCCAGCATGCTCAGTGTCTAACACCGCGAAGAAGGACCAGTCAGTCCCAGCCGAGCCTTCATCAGTTCCATCTCAGTTCCAGTCAGTGTCGCCTATGAAAAAGGCTAACCTCAAGTCAAAGCATGCCAATAAAGCTTCAAGTTCTAAATTGCAAAAAAAGAAAAATCCCTCTTCATCAGCTCCGAATGCTGTGATTGCATCAAGTCTGCCCAGAGTTCTGAGAACTCTGTCTCCTACCTCTCAAAGGTGTTCCGCTTCAGTTCCATCCCGTTCAGAGTGTGAGATTCCAAAAATCATAGAACCATTTACTGCATCATCAATATGGCCTAGAGAAAGACAGAAGAGTTCCTCAGTTCCATCGGAGAATCATGATCATTTGGAACTGGCTTCTTACCATAGATGCCATCAGATCCATTGTTCTCCATATAACAACCTGTATCATCACTACACTTATGGTTTTGAAGGTTGCTGGGCAATTACCCACCTCCTAATTACTTCTTCCCTGACAAGGGCCCTTACGTTTCCATGAGCTCAGAACCAAGAGGCAAAACTAAACCTTCATCGGTTCCAGTCACGGTTCCAGAGGACTACACTGTTCTGGAACCATGCTATTCAGTCTGGTGTTGGATCAGATTTTGCATCAGAACCATCTCCACCAGAATTCTTTACTGGAGTTTCTGCTGTGTCCCTGAGTGAGGATCTCTGTTTATACACCGAATAGTTAGCTTGGATGGCAAGATCTCTGGTCACCGACATAACCTGTTCTGCTTCGACGTTGTCGGATCCAGTTTTCAAAGTCCTATATTCAGTAGTTGGCTGGACCAGTATCATTTCTGATAATGCAAGGCATGCTTGACTTGACCAAAGATGTGTGGTCCAGATTGGCCTCGACTTCAGCAACATCAAAAAGCTGGACAATATGTATAAAGCCAAACAAGAAGGATCAGGTTTCCTGCCTATTTGGTTGTCACTGACATGCTCCAAAAAAAAAGAACAAAACTGCAGAACTGTTTCATCAGAGCGTTCCACCCACACTGACTGAACCAGTACAAGCAGTTCTGTATCCTGAGGTTCTTTCACAGGTCCCTGAAGTGGTGGAACAACACACAGAACCTGTTAGTGGGGACACCCTCCAGCTCCTCCCCAGTTCCCATATCAATCCACACAGATGCTTCTCTGTTGTAAATTAAGGGGCTTGTTCTGGGACCACCCTGGTAAAGGGAGCATGGCCCCCTCAAGTATCGTCCATGCACATCTACCTCCTTGAGCTCAGGGCACCAAGGCATGCTCTGAAGGCTCTGGTTTGCCTAATGGAAGGCAAGAATGTTCAGATATGCATGGACAATACGACTGCCATGCATTACTTTAACAGACCAGGGGGCGCAGCTTCCCTGGCTCTCTCCCAGGAATCCTCACTGATACTGGAATAGGCTACCCAGCATCAAGTCATTCTCTTTGCCATACTTACAGAAGACTAGGACAATGTTCTGGCTGATACACTAAGTCAGTCCAAATCCCAGAACTACGAATGGTCCATCTGCATGGATTTTCTCTGCCCTGTTTTTGCAATATGGGGATATCCTACAATAGATCTGTTTGCCACAGACCTCAACAGGAAATGTTCTCATATTGTTCATGGGCAAGAAAGGGGAAGGTCTCTCTTGGGAACACTTTTCAGATCCCATGTTCAGGCACCCTCCTGTATGCATTCCCCCCTCTTCCTCTTATGACATGGGCTCTGGTATATCTTAGGAATGATAGAACCACAAGTGACAAAAGGCACAGATTGGACACTTGTCAGCTTCCCTCAAGTTTTGATGGGAAATGTAGGCAGCTTGGCGGAATGTTGGACAAGTGACAGTTGAAAAGTCCATTGGACAGCAGTTGGAGAGCCAAGCTGCAAGACTAGGATGCCTACATTTCCCATCAAAACTTGAGGGAAGCAGACAAGTGTCCAATCTGTGCCTTTTGTCACTTGTGGTTCTGCTCATAGATACTAACAGAATAGATACTAACTACCTCAGTAAAAAGGGAGGAGGGCCTTCTGGGAAGAAGCAGGAAGTAGCCTAAGAATACCAGTCTGGCGACATGCGAGAAGAACAGAAGAGAGGAGGAAAGAAGGATCTCACTTTGCCATCTGTCTCACTGTCAGACCCACTGCCCCTTGCAGGAATTCCGTGTCTTCTGCCTTCTCAGTACACAAGACACTGTATTTCCAACAGATAGCAAGATGATGAGGAAAAGTTCCTTGGAAATTGTGACAGCCCCTTACTGGCTGAGACAAGCCTGGTTTTCCGCTATATTCCAAATGGCGCAGGGCGTTTTCCCCTAACAGCACACCCGCTACAGGATGATGTGGTTCTCCACCATGACCTGGGCACTTTGAAACTGACAGCCTGGTTAATTCCTCCTCTCCCCCCCCCCCCCCCCGCCCCCGACTGAATTTCTCCTGCCTGGTTCAGAATGTTCTGTTGGAAGCTAGGAAACCATCCACCAGGAAATCATACCTTGCCAAATGAAAAAGATTTTCTCTTTGGGATACAGACAACCACTTGAACAGGTCTTGGTCTCATTACCATCTGTTTTGCACTATTTGGTCCTGCTAAAAGATCAAGGTTTGGCTAATTCCTCCATTGAAGTCATCTCCATTTTTCACTTAAATCAGGACATTGTCTTACCAGTATTTTTCCCTACTCTTACAACTGACACAGAGAGACTTTGCACACCCTCGATGTTAAATGTGCTTTGTGCTGCTACTTGGACAGGACAGCTCCTTTCCAAAAGGACCCTAATCTCTTCATCTCGTTTAAAGGGCCCCAAAAGAGTCTGAAGGTCACCACACAGACCATTTCAAATTGGAGTTTGACTCATTAAAGACTGCTATACTCAACCTAAACAACCATGCCCATTGCACACAGGAGTGCACTCTACAAGGGCTCAATCCACCTCATCAGCTTTAAACTTGGGCATCCCTCTAGTGGAATTGTGTAAGGAGGCCCCCTGCTCTATGTTATCCACATTTATCAAGCATTATGCCATTGACAGACTCCAGAAGGGACGCACCTGTGGGCAAGGCCATCCTGAAGAGTCTCTTCCATTAAAGAGCTTCATGCCCACCTCCTGGGGTAAGTGAGCTCGCTAATCTCCCATGTGGGACTGCACAGAAGAAACAAAAAAAGATTGCACTTAGTGGTAACTGTTGTTCATTTAGTGGTTTTCTGTGCAAACACACATCCATCCCTCCTTCCCCCGCTGTGTGCTTTCCCCTCTTATTTTCCTTCTATACCAGCAGCTTAGAGAACTGAGGGAGGGGGCCGCTTGCCCTGCCTTTTATAGCCCTGCCTTGGGGAAAAGTGTGCAAAAAGGCTAGGCAAGCATCTCGCTCCTCTAGGAGTTTTGCAGCATCTATGGCTGACCTAAGCATGCACAGTTCCCATGTATGCCTGCACAGAAGACCACTCAATGAACAACATTTACAGGTAAGTGCAACCCTGTTTTATTAGCATTCTTATGTAAATAAAATTACTATGACCCAAAAGGCCCAGTTCTCATAGCATGAGGAACTTCCTCTTATATGAGTAAAATGGCCTACATAGAGGTGTAGGTAAAATACTAAATTTTTTTTCAAGATTTATAGACATAGAAAACAGATTGCTGTGCTACTTGCTGTTTTATACGGACACAATCCATCAATTACTGACATTGCTAAGCCTCCGGTTCCAGTTAGTGCAGCTGGATTTAGTGGAGAACTTCCCCCATGGGCCTAGCAGGGGAGGGTGTTAGCAGGATTAATTTACCAGCATAAACATGGAAAGCATGGGGAATTATGCAGAAAGTTTTGATGTTTTTCTTGCTATATTTGTTTTGTTACATCTCTCTCTCCTCCTCCTCCCTCCCTCCCCCTCTGACATCACTGTCCCAGGCTCAGCTTAGATTTTACTTGACTATTGTTTATTCAATTTGTTCATGAGGTTGCATTGGTTTTGTTTCCATTGAGATTTGTAACATATCCAAAGACGGCTGTCCGTAGGGCTATCAACTCCTGGAAGGCACAAATCTGGTAAGGGTTGGGCCTCACCAAGGGGTACAGCCTGACCCAAGGGGCTCATCCACCCAGAGGCAGGACCCGAGAGGTCAAGGGGCAGGAACCATCCCATAAGCCCAGGAACAGAGCTGGGGAATTGAAAAGTGGAATAAAAGGGCTGAGGAACAGAAAATAATCTAAAGTGCACAGTATGTGGTCTCTCTCTCTCTCGCGCGCGCGCGTGCGCGCGCGCGCGTGCGCGCACGCGCGCATTCTGTATATGCATTTGGCACTGTATCTTCCCCCCCTCTGGCCAGACTAATTTATTATTAGTGCTTTTAGAATGGTCAGCATTGATCACTTGCTCAGTGGAGAAATGGCCTCCAGAGCTCAAATGTTTTTCTGATGGTGTGGAACAGGACACTTTGAGTCCTATATTGGAAATGTGGTGAAAGGAGAAAAATACTTTCTGGATGGGCACTTGAGTACAGTGCTTTAAGTTAGGCTTCCGTCCTAAATTATGAACTCTTATCACTTCCTGCGCTGTGTGTTTAGGGTCCGGATGCCATCACTAAAGATCATCTGCAGCACAGCTTGTCCTCATACTATTCCCATTACCATGGAGAAGGACCCTTAGGTCTCTGGCAGGAAAATAGAGGGCTTCTTTACAGAACAAAAAAATGAAGAACTGCTTCTGTATTCCCCCTGACAGAAGTAATTGCTGATTTTAAGGCTTGCCTGGCTAGAAGCCCAGGATTGCAGAAACCACTTTGTCAACTCTTTTGCCTTTTTCCACCCAGATTTGGGAGCTAAATGATCTTTTGAAGAAATGAGGAGTGGGTGGTTACTATGAGGAAAAGAGTATATTTTCTCCAAAAGTTTTGGAATCATTTTTGGAAGGAAAAAGAAAGAGCTCCCTCCCCTTTTTGTTTCCCGTTCAAGGCAATATATTTTTAATTGCTGTGCTAAAATTAAATTGCTTCCAGAGAATAAAAGAAGAATCCTGCAGGATCCAATGGAGCTCAATGTAGTGCAGTGGTGGCTCTGCAGATATTTCTGGAAAGCTTACAGGCAGGCACTGAAGACAATGGTCCTCCCGTTGTGTATCCCCAGAACAATCTGCACTGTTTCATTAACTCTTTATTCAGTTTGCTACCAAAGCATACAATGGCTTTCCCCAAAGTTTAGGTAGAGGCCATAATGCCTAAGGAGGGAGCAATAGGGATGTGTCTTCCTGGGCTGCCACATTGTTTAACAATTGTACTTCACTTAGGGGGATAATCCAATGAGTACATCTATATGCAAAAAATTCCCAAGCGTTGAAGTGAACAAGACAGCAACCCCCCCCCCCCGCCCCCAATTTGCTCCATGGCAACTTTTGTAGTAAGGGACTGATAGTAAAGTTCTGATTCATTGTCAGCCTTCTGTGCAGACCCCATGGGAGTGTGCATGTGCAGGCCTGCTGTCTTTTAGAAATTGTTTTATATATTTATTGATGTTTTTATCTGGTTTTAAAGTAATATGTTTTTGTATGTTGTATATGTTGTATTCTGCTTTGAGCCCATTTGTGGGGAAAGCGGATTAGAAATATAATAAAGAGAAAGAAAGAAAGAAAGAAAGAAAGAAAGAAAGAAAGAAAGAAAGAAAGAAAGAAAGAAAGAAAGAAAGAAAGAAAGAAAGAAAGAAAGAAAGAAAGAAAGAAAGAAAGAAAGAAAGAAAGAAAGAATCAGTAAGTTTCTGTAGCTTTAAGACTGGAAAGAGGGCGCCCTTTCCTCCCAGAGTGCCTGCGTAGCTGTTTCCTGCCCAAACAGTCTGCACTCTGGGAGGGACGGTACCCTGACCCTCAGTTTCTCTTTTGCCACCAATAGGAGAGGAAAGATCATAGCGAGCTCTTTGTCTATGGGCCTTCTACATCTTTGCAAATTCTTCTACCAAGAGAAAAAGAAGACAAAGGAGACAAAAGTTGTAAGAAATGGCTGATAAGGTATTGTTTTAAAACTGCACGCAGTGCAGCACTAAAACAATCAAGATGGACGGTCATTCTCTTTGTCTTACTTGCCTTGGAGAAGAGCATAATGTGAGTACATATAAGCACTGCCAGGGCTTCACACCTAAGGTTTGTGCTGAGAGAGCCACCAGGCTCAAGGCCATTCTTTGGGAAAGGGCACTTTTTTGTACCAGCAGCCCAGCAGCTAAATCTTCTGCCTTGGCAGAATTCAATGAGGGGATGGATCAGGCACAATCAAGGGTGTTGAACCCAAGTATCTTGGGCGTATTGGATCCAATGATCTTGTCTTGGATCTGACAACAATCCACATCCAGGGACCACTTGGAGCCTGCTTCAAGGGCTCTGTCATCGACTCTGACACCTAGCAGATGGCAGTCGGGCCTGAATCTGGAGAGGTCAAGCTCTGCGGAGGTGAGCAGCCACATCCATGGGGTTTTGGAGCTGCCCCCCAAAAAGGCAGCAATGAACTTGAAGCACTCCTCCAGGATGAAAATTGGCTCCCATAACTGAACCTCTGCTGTTGAAATGGGTACAGATAACTTAGAGATCATCAAGGCTCCCTGTATCTTGACAGGCCAAGTCTCCATCTTTCTATTCCTCGAATGAGGAAGGTGAAACTGGTTCACCTCCAGTTGGATCTGACACCTTGGACCCTACAGCAGGTACCTCATCAGAAATGCTGCTTGCATAAGTTTTCCCTGGTATCTTCATTGTATGCCTCCACGTAGCAGAAATGACTCAGGAGAGGTCTATTGCCCAGAGTCAGTGTGGTCTGTCTTTGATCAGATACAACCAAAGACCCATAGACACTCAGCTTACATTATCCCACAATCTTCATTGGCCTTCCACCTGTTGGCATCAGATATGGAACTGTGCACTCCAGATCACAGCCCAAGTATTCTTTCAGACCCCTCTCCTGATGAGACCATAGGGGACAGCGAGCCAGTTTCACTGACTGATGACTTCATCATCATCATCATCATCATTATTTTTATTACAGTACCAAGACCAATATACAAAAGTTATGTTACCAAACCACTTATCAATAAAAAGAAAAACCGTCAGTTTTTTAAAAACTTTTTAAATATATTTCACGCCATTTAAAAATTAATGTACAGAATCTGGCTACTTGCCATGTGATCATGTGGTTTATATCGGCCAAGAGCCAGCAGAGCTTTGCTTTATTGTACTTGTATGACTGGGAATCCTATCTAATAGTGGGGTAATAATTTTTAAACGAACCTCTCCATAGAATGGGCAACTGAAGAACATGTGCTCTGCAGACTCTACCTCTCCCAAAGGGCATAGACATAGAATTTCTGCATAGGGGATTTTGTTGGACCTACCCTCAACAACCGCTGATGGAAAAGCAGAATACCTGGCCAAAGAAAATGCCCTTCTGAGATTATTTACTTCCACAGAGGCCAGATACTTGGCTGGCTCAAGAGTACCTTTATCATTTATCAACACTTCCATTTTAGATGTGCTAGAGTTGTCAGATTGGAGATCTATGTCTTCGATTCTTTGTTTATTTAACTCTTTGGCTCGTTCAGCCCCCTGAGTTAGGAGGAGCACCTGAGGAGAAAAACCTATTTTTGTAATATACTTATAAACCGCCTTAAGCCAGCTGGATTTAAATTCGTCATGGAGAATCACGGGGAGCAAACCTTGAGGATAGAAAAAAGCTTTCAGCCACATATGAATGGATTGGATACCCACCCTAGCTTCAAACCTAAGGTTTCCAGACTCCAGCCGAATCCACGTGTTAGATACACCCTTAGGAACTTGTAGCACAGCTCTCAAAAATTTGGACTGTGCTCTTTCTTGCAGATTGAAACAAGATGGGGGAGGACCTAAAAATGTTCCATATAGCATCTGCACTAAAGATTTGGCCTTATACAGCTTTAACGCTGCTGGAACAAAATAGCTGCCCTGGGTATGAAATTTTTTTAATATGGCATTTGCCAATCTTTCCCCTTGTTCAGCGACATATTGGCTGTGTTTAACCCTTGAGCCATTTGCCTGTACAATCACACCCAAGTATTTAACACTATCTACTTGTTCAATCTGATGGCCATTGATAGCCTAATATGTTTGTTTCGATCTACTTCCAAATGCTATGATTTTGGTCTTCTGATAATTGATATCCAGAAGCTCAGTTTCGCAAAACATAGCCATTTTCCCAAGGGCTCTCCTTAAGCCAACTGGGGTTCTGGATAAGAGCACTGCAGACTGATGACTTCCACTTATATGTGGAACAAATGTTGCAGATGGCCAAGTCCCTTGATACAGATGTATCCTCTACTGAACCCAGACTGAAGGACAAGATCCTTCAGCACCTATAAACTGGCTAGTATTGCCATACCTGTAATTGAAGGATTTGTGGAACAGATGTCCAATCTCTGCAAGAAACCAATATTGATCCTGACCATGTCAAAAAAAAAAGGTGGAAGGGCTGTACAAGACCAAGGAGGATAATTGTACTTCTTTGTTCACACATACCCCTTCATTGTTGATCACTGAGAAGATACAACCCAACACTAGCAAGGATCTCACAAGAAAGGCAGGAAGTTAGATGCTGTGAGTAGAAAAATTTGCTGCTCTTTGGCACTCATCATCAAGATAGCAAACTATGCTGCTATTATGGGAGCCTACCAAATATTCCTATGGAATAAAATGGCTGCATACAATGAATTCTTACCTGAGGATGAAAAAGCCTTGGCCAAAGTTGTCCAAGAGAAGGCAATCTGTCTCTCTAAGCAGCAAATTAAAACAGGGCAAAATGAGGCTGACTTTTCTATGAGAGCCCTCACTTCCTCTACAGTCCTCTGAAGACATGCCTGGCTATGTTCTTCAGCACTGCTGTTAGACACAAGGAACAGAGAACCAGTTTAGTGTAGTGGTTAAGAGCACAGGACTCTAATCTGGAGAACTTGAAACCAGCTGGGTGACCTTGGGTCAGTCACAGCTTCTAGGAGCTCTCTCAGCCCCACTCACCTCACAGAGTGTTTTGTTGTAGGGATAATAATGGCATACTTTGTAAACTGCTCTGAGTGGAGGTTAAGTCATCCTGAAGGGCGGTATGTAAATCGAATGCTGTTATTAAGGTATGTTGTTGAAGGGCCAAACTCTGTTCTCTCAGAGGACTGATGAATATTTGTCTCAAAAGAGGAAGGACCATCAGACAGCCAGATCATATGGTATCCTGCCTCCATCGCAGCAGTCCAGGACCTTTAGCAGGCAACAACAAGACAGGGGATACCAGTTTTGGTACTAGCCATATCATCAATACCAGCTCTATTCCATCATCAGTCATTTCCAGTTTCCCAACCACAGCATCAAAGGAGAAAAACCTCCCATAAGGCAAGAGAGAGTGGCCAGGTTAAGACCACCAAGAAACCACCTCAAATGTTCTTTTTTTTTTTTTTGAAAAAATTTTATTGGGTTAGAATCCGTTATTTTTACATTACATTCAATTTTCCCCAAGTTTTTCACTTCTAACCCCCTCCCTTTCCCCCCCTTTTGTTGACTTCCAACAGCTTTCCCACCCTTTATCCCTTTTCCCTTACTTCTATTAAATTCCTCTATCTAAAACCAATATACATTCTCCGTTATACTAAGCAGTACATCCTTAACTACTTTTCTTGTTATATACCCAAACTGTAAGTCTTTGTTTCCATCTTGGATAAACAATTTATCCCATTTCCAGTTTTAAATATTTCTATATATCATAAACCTATATATCATAAACCATAAAAATCTTACATTTAAATCAAACAATTTGACTTATTCTCTATATATTACTCATTGTATCTTTTTATGGTAATTCTATATAACTCATCACATAGTCAATCAATTTGACTCTTCTGTACATTCAGTTTGGTACATTATACAAATCTTATCAAAGAAAGAAAATATTGTTGGTTACTCAATACTTATATTTAAACCTTATCATTAATTATTTTCTATCAATATTCTATCTATTGACCTATATATATCTATATATATATCAATCTGTTAATCTAACTGCTTATAAATTCACATTTATCTCTCCCCCCCCCCGGTAAAGTCACCCCCCTCTACATTTTATTATATTTCAGTAGTTCTCAAACTGCCACAGTTTTCCTCCCACCTCCCATTTCTTCTCCAGATATTGTTTCAGCTTCTCCCAATCTGTGTTAAACTGCCCTGAGTCCAGATTTCTCAGTTTTCTTGTCATCTTGTCCATTTCTGCCATGTACAGCAATTTGTAAATCCAATCTTCAATAGTTGGCACTTCTTGTACTTTCCATTTTTGCGCATACAAAAGTCTGGCTGCTGCTGTCATATAAAATATCAACGTCCTATGATGGGCTGGAATTCCCTCCATTCCCAAGTTTAGTAGCAGGAGTTCTGGGTTCTTATTTATTTGAAATTGTAAAATTTCACTCATTTCTCTTATTATTTCCCCCCAGTACTGCCTAGCTACATCACACGACCACCACATGTGATAGAGGGAGCCCTCATGCTTCCTACATTTCCAGCATTTATTAGAAGTGTTCAAGTTCCCTAGCGCAATCTTCTTTGGTGTCATGTACCAACGATAGATCATTTTGTAAATATTCTCTTTAATATTTGTACATGTCGTTGTCTTCATTGTAGTCTTCCACAAGTATTCCCATGCCTCCATTGTTATCTCTTTATTAAAATTTATAGCCCATTTCACCATTTGTGTTTTAACTGTCTCATCCTCAGTATACCATTTCGACAGTACTTGGTATACCTTGGATATTCTTTTCTTGTCCTCTTTAAGAAGGGTCTGCTCTAGTTCTGAATTCTCTATTCGTATACCTCCCTTTACAGAGTCTGAGTTATACAAATCTCTGATCTGTCTATACTGGAACCAATCGTAGTTCGGTGATAGTTCCTCTTGCGTCTTTATTCTAAGTTTAGATGCTTCTATTTTAGTTATTTCTTTGTATGTCAAACATTGTCGTTCGTTGTCAACAGCTCTCGGGTCTATCACCTCATATGGAACCACCCACCAAGGAGTTCCTTCTTGTAGGTAAATTCTGTACTTCTTCCAGATTGTGTATAGACTTCTCCGTACAAAATGGTGTAGGAACATCGAGTTGACCTTTACTTTGTCATGCCATAGGTATGCATGCCATCCAAATATTTTTTTATATCCCTCTAGGGCTAATAGTTTCTTGTTCTTTAATGTCATCCACTCTTTCAGCCAAACTAGGCAGATTGCATCGTGATAAAGTCTCAGATTGGGCAGTTGCATTCCGCCTCTTTCTTTTGCATCTTGTAAAACTTTCATTTTCACTCGAGGCTTCTTGCCTGCCCATACAAAATCTGATATTTTCCTCTGCCATTTTTCAAATTGTTTAGAGTCTCTGATGATTGGTATTGTCTGTAGCAAAAACATCACTCTTGGTAACACATTCATCTTAACCGCTGCAATCCTACCCAACCATGACAGATTGAGCCTATTCCATTTAATCAAGTCTCTCTCAATCTGAATCCACAATTTTTCATAATTATTCTTGAACAAATCTATATTATTTGCAGTCAGTTCAATTCCCAAATATTTCACCTTACTTGTTACTTCACAATCCGTTGTTTCCATTAACAATTGTTGTTTCTGCTTAGTCATGTTTTTGCATAGTATCTTTGACTTCTTTTTGTTAATGAAGAAACCTACCAAATCTCCAAACTCCTTGATCTTCTCTATCACTTTTGGCATGTTCTCCAGTGGGTCCTCTACAATTAACATTATGTCATCCGCAAATGCTCTGACCTTGTATGAATAGTCCTTTATTTTTATTCCTCGAATTTCCTCGTCTTGTCGTATTTGTATCATCAGAATCTCCAATACTAAAATGACCAACAGTGGAGACAACGGGCAACCTTGTCTTGTTCCTTTGCTTATAGTCAATTTCTTGGTCAATTCATCATTTACCACAATTGCTGCAGTCTGGTCTCTATAAATTTCCTTAATTGCTCTGATGAATCTTTCTCCTAATTGTAGCTTTTCCATAGTGGCAAACATAAAGTCCCAGTTTAAGTTGTCAAATGCCTTTTCAGCGTCAACAAAGAAGAAACCAACCTCTTTATCACAACGCTTATCATAATATTCAATAGCATCAATCACTGTCCTTAAATTGTCTCTTATTTGTCTGTCTGGCAGAAAGCCTGCTTGCTCCTCCTCTATAACTTCCGAAAGCCACCCCTTCAGTCTCTCCGCCAGTATCTTCGCAAAGATTTTATAGTCATTGTTGAGTAACGATATAGGTCTGTAATTTTTCACATTAGTCAAGTCTTGGCCCTCTTTTGGGATCAATGATATATTCGCTTCAGACCAAGTGTCTGGAATCCTTTGATCCCTTAAAACTCCATTGATCACCTCCTTTAGGAATGGTGCCAGCTCATTGGCCATAGTCTTATAAAATTTAGCTGTAAGTCCGTCTGGCCCTGGCGCCTTTCCTAGATTTGCAGATTGTATTGCCTTACTTATTTCCTCATCCGTTACTTCACTATTCAGTTTATTTCTCCAAGCGTCCGAGATTTCTGGAAGTGTCATTTTCTCCAAATATGACGCTATTGAGTCTTTATTTACTTCTTTCTTATTATACAGTTTAGCGTAGAATTTATAAAAGGCTCTACTAATGGTATTCTGTTCCAAATACGTTTTGTCATCTTCACAAATTTTATTTATTGTTTTCTTTTCCCTTCTTTTCTTCAGTTGCCATGCCAGGCACTTCCCAGGTTTATTTGCACCCTCAAACACTTTCTGATTCAGCCTTTTGAGATTCCACTCCAATTCTTTATTACTCATTGCTGTTAGCTGTTCTTGCAATATTTTAATTTCCTGGTATAATTTCTTTTTCCCTGGTCTCTTTTTTAACTGTATTTCCTTAGTTTTTATTTTCTCCTCAATCTCTTGTCTCTTCTCCTCTTTCTTCTTTCTTGCTCTACCATTTAGGTCCATTAGTATGCCCCTTATAACCGCCTTATAAGCATCCCAAACTTTATCAGTTGGTACTTCTTTATTCACGTTGTATTGAATGAAAAACTTTGTCTCTCTTCTCAATATTTCCATATTTCCTTTTTCCTGTAACAAATCCTCATTTATTCTCCATGCTTTCCTTTTCCTCCTTTTCCCCAGCTTCCACATAATTGGGTTGTGATCTGAGCCTACCATCGGCATTATTTCTACATCTTTAGTCCATAACGCCAAATCTTTTGAGGCCCAGATCATGTCAATTCTTGATAACGTGGAATGCCTTGCAGAATAAAAAGTAAACTGCCTACTTTTAGGATATTCTCTCCTCCATACATCTTCAAGAGTCTCTTGTTGAATCAACTCAAAAAAGAGCTTTGGTAATAGTCCTCTTTTCTTTTGTGTCATTGTAATCTTTTTATCCAGTTCCAAGTCTGTCACTCCATTGAAGTCTCCAGCAAGAATTATTTGGTCATATGAAAGATCATCTAAATGCTTCCTCAAATCCTCAAAGAAGCTCTCTTTTGCACCGTTGGGTGCATAGATTCCGACTACCAACACTCTCTTTAAATTCCAAGTACATTCCACTGCTACAAATCTGGCTTCCACATCTTTCATTATAAATTTTGGTTGTAGCTCCTCTTTTACATACAACACCACTCCTCTTTTTTTTTTTTTACTTGAGGCCGCTACAAAGTCTTTGCCCAATTTTCCCAGTTTTAGATATTTTACATCCTGTTTTCGAATATGAGTCTCTTGCAAACAAACAATATCACATTTTTGTTTTAATAGCCAGTGAAAAATATTTTTTCTCTTATTCGGTGAATTTAGTCCATTTACATACATTCCAAGATAATACTTTACACTCCATATTCATAATCTTGTTGGTAAGTCTTTTTCTTTTTTTTTTGAAAAATTTTAATTGGGTTAGAATCCATTATTTCCACATTTACATTCAATTTTCCCCAATTTTTTCATCTCTAACCCCCTCCCTTCCCCCCCCTTTTTGTTGACTTCCAACAGCTTTCCAACCCTTTGTCCCCTTTCCCTTACTTTTATTAGCTTCCTCTATCTAAAACAAATATATATTCTCCATTATTCTAAGCAGTACATCCTTAACTATTTTTAACATTATATGCCCAAACTGTAAGCCTTTGTTTCCATCTTAGATAAACAATTTATCCCAATTTTTCAATTTCAGATATTTCTATATATCATAAACCATATAGATCATACATTCGTTTATATCAAACAATTTGACTTATTCTCTATATATATTACTCATTCTATCTTTTTATAATAGTTCTATATATCTCTCCTCACGTAGTCAATCAATTTGACCCATCTATATCTTCAGACATTCAGTTTGGTACAAAACTTGTCAGAAAAAAAAGAAAATATTGTTAGTTAATCGCTCCTTATATTTAGTCCTTATAATTAATTATTTTCTCTATGTTCTGTTTGTTAACCTATATATATCTATATATATGTCAATCTATTAATCTGACTGCTTATTAATTCACATTTATCTCTTCTCCCCCCGGTAAAGTCTCCCCCCTCTACTTCAATACTTCAGTAGTTCTCAAACTGCCACAGTTTTCCTCCCACCTCCCATTTCTTCTCCAGGTATTGTTTCAGCTTCTCCCAGTCTGTGTTGAACTGCCCTGAGTCCAGATCTCTCAGTTTTCTTGTCATCTTGTCCATTTCAGCCATATACAGCAATTTGTAAGTCCAATCTTCAATAGTTGGCACTTCTTGTACTTTCCATTTTTGCGCATACAAAAGTCTAGCTGCTGCTGTCATATAAAATATCAACGTCCTATGTTGGGCTGGAATTCCCTCCATTCCCAAGTTCAGTAGCAGGAGTTCTGGGTTCTTATTAATTTGAAATTGTAAAATTTCACTCATTTCTCTTATTATTTCCCCCCAGTACTGCCTGGCTACCTCACACGACCACCACATATGATAGAGGGAGCCCTCATGCTTCTTACATTTCCAGCATTTATTAGAAGTATTCAAATTCCCTAGCGCAATCTTCTTTGGTGTCATGTACCAACGATAGATCATTTTGTAAATGTTCTCTTTGATATTAATACATGTCGTTATCTTCATTGTAGTTTTCCACAAGTATTCCCATGCCTCCATTGTTATTTCTTTATTAAAGTTTATAGCCCATTTCACCATTTGTGTTTTAACTATCTCATCCTCGGTATACCACTTCAACAGTACTTGGTACACCTTGGATATTCTTTTCTTATCTTCTTTAAGAAGGGTCTGCTCTAGTTCCGAATTCTCTATTCGTATACCTCCCTTTACAGAGTCCGAATTATATAAGTCTCTGATCTGTCTATACTGGAACCAATCGTAGTTAGGTGATAGTTCCTCTTGTGTCTTTATTCTAAGTTTGGATGCTTCAGTTTTAGTTATTTCTTTATACGTTAGACATTGTTGTTCATTATCAACAGCTCTCGGGTCTATCACCTCATATGGAACCACCCACAAAGGGGTTCCTTCTTGTAGATAAATTCTGTACTTCTTCCAGATTATGTATAGACTTCTCCGAACAAAGTGATGCAGGAACATCGAGTTGACCTTTACTTTGTCATGCCATAAATATGCGTGCCATCCAAATATTTTTTTATATCCCTCTAGGGCTAATAGTTTCTTGTTCTTTAATGTCATCCATTCTTTCAACCAAACTAGGCAGATTGCATCATGATAAAGTCTCAGATTGGGCAGTTGCATTCCGCCTCTTTCCTTTGCATCTTGTAAAACTTTCACTTTCACTCGAGGCTTCTTGCCTGCCCAAACAAAATCTGATATTTTCCTCTGCCATTTTTCAAATTGTTTGGAGTCTCTGATGATTGGTATTGTCTGTAGCAAAAACATTACTCTTGGTAACACATTCATCTTAACTGCTGCAATCCTGCCCAACCATGACAAATTCAATCTATTCCATTTAATCAAGTCTCTCTCTATCTGAGTCCATAGTTTTTCATAATTGTTTTTGAATAGATCTATGTTCTTTGCAGTTAATTCGACTCCCAAATATTTCACTTTACTTGTTACTTCACAATCCGTTGTTTCCATTAACAATTGTTGTTTCTGCTTAGTCATATTTTTGCATAATATCTTTGACTTCTTTTTGTTAATGAAGAAACCTGCCAAGTCTCCAAACTCCTTGATCTTATCTATCACTCTTGGCATGTTCTCCAATGGGTCCTCTACAATTAACATTATGTCATCCGCAAATGCTCTGACCTTGTATGAATAGTCCTTTATTTTTATTCCACGAATTTCATCATCTTGACGTATTTGTATCATCAGAATCTCCAATACTAAAATGAACAACAATGGAGATAACGGGCAACCTTGTCTTGTTCCTTTACTTATCGTCAATTTCTTGGTTAATTCATCATTCACCACGATTGCTGCAGTCTGGTCTCTATAAATTTCCTTAATTGCTCTGATGAATCTTTCTCCCAATTGTAGCTTTTCCATAGTGGCAAACATAAAGTCCCAGTTTAAATTGTCAAACGCTTTTTCAGCGTCTACAAAGAAGAAACCAACCTCTTTGTCACAACGCTTGTCATAATATTCAATAGCATTGATCACTGTCCTTAAGTTGTCTCTTATTTGTCTGTCTGGCAAAAAGCCTGCTTGTTCCTCCTCTATGACTTCCGAGAGCCACCCCTTCAATCTCTCCGCCAATATCTTCGCAAAAATTTTATAGTCATTGTTGAGTAGCGATATAGGTCTATAATTTTTCACATTAGTCAGGTCTTGGCCCTCTTTTGGGATCAATGATATATTCGCTTCACTCCAAGTTTCTGGAATCCTTTGATCCCTTAAAACCCCATTCATCACCTCTTTTAGGAATGGTGCCAGTTCATTAGCCATTGTCTTATAGAATTTAGCCGTAAGTCCATCTGGCCCTGGCGCCTTTCCTAGATTTGCAGATTGTATTGCCTTACTTATTTCCTCGTCAGTTACTTCACTATTCAACTTATTTCTCCAAGCTTCCGAGATTTCTGGAAGTTTGGTTTTCTCCAAATATGACGCTATTGATTCTTTGTTTGCTTCTTTTTTATTATACAGCTTAGCGTAAAATTTATAAAAGGCTCTACTAATGGTAGCCTGCTCCAAATACGTTTTGTTATCTTCGCAAATTTTATTTATTATCTTCTTTTCCCTTTTCTTCTTCAATTGCCATGCCAGGTACTTCCCAGGTTTATTAGCACCCTCAAACGCTTTTTGATTCAGTCTTTTGAGATTCCACTCCAATTCTTTATTGCTCATTGCTGTTAGCTGTTCTTGAAGTATTTTAATTTCCTGGTATACCTTCTTTTTCCCTGGTCTCTTTTTTAGCTGTATTTCTTTGGCTTTTATTTTCTCCTCAATCTCTTGTCTTTTCTCCTCTTTCTTCTTTCTTGCTCTACCATTTAAGTCCATTAGTATGCCCCTTACAACCGCCTTGTAAGCATCCCAAACTTTGTTGGTTGGTACTTCTTTATTCACGTTGTATTGTATAAAAAACTTTGTCTCTCTTCTCAGTATTTCCATATTCTCTCTTTCCTGTAACAAGTCCTCATTTATTCTCCATGCTTTCCTTTTTCTCTTTTTTCCAAATTTCCACATAATTGGGTTGTGATCTGAGCCTACCATAGGCATTATTTCTACCTCCTTAGTCCATAATGCTAAGTCTTTTGAGGCCCAGATCATATCAATTCTTGATAATGTAGAATGCCTTGCAGAATAAAAGGTAAACTGTCTGCTTTTAGGATATTCTCTCCTCCATACATCTTCAAGAGTCTCTTGTTGAATCAACTCAAAAAAAAGCTTTGGTAATAGTCCTCTTTTCTTTTGTGCCGTTGTAGTCTTTTTGTCTAGTTCCAAATCTGTCACTCCATTGAAGTCTCCAGCAAGAATTATCTGGTCATATGCAAGATCGTCTAAATGCTTCCTTAAATCCTCAAAGAAGCTTTCTTTTGCACCGTTAGGTGCATAAAGTCCGACTACCAACACTCTCTTTAAATTCCAAATACATTCCACTGCTACAAATCTAGCTTCCACATCTCTCATAACAAATTTTGGCTGTAGCTCCTCTTTTATGTACAACACCACTCCTCTTTTTTTCTTGTTGGAGGCCGCTACAAATTCTTTGCCCAGTTTTCCAGATTTTAAATATTTTACATCCTGCTTTCTGATATGGGTCTCTTGCAAACAAACAATGTCACATTTTTGTTTTAGTAGCCAGTGAAAAATATTTTTCCTCTTATTCGGTGAGTTTAGTCCATTTACATTCCAAGATAATACTTTACACTCCATACTCATGATCTTGTTGGTAAGTCTTTTTCATTGTCCTTAATAAATCGCTCCATCTCTCGCTCAGATCTGATGCGTTTTTTGGCCCCTCCAAACTCAAAGGACACTCCTTCCGGTAACTCCCATCTGTACCTGATTTTCATGTCCTTCAAAATCTGAATTAGCACTTTATATTTTTTCCGGTCCAGTAACACTGATCTGGGCAGTTCCTTCATTATAATAATCGTCTTGCCATCAATCTCCAATGGATCTTGAAACTGTTTTGTCACAATCCTCTCTTTCATATTTCGTGTTGTAAACTGCACAATCACATCCCTTGGTAGTTTCCTCTGGGTTGCTATTCTCGAATTCACACGGTATGCCACATCTAGGATAGCCACAACTTCCTCCTCCTCCTTCCCCAGGTACTCAGCCAACACCTCAGTCATCTGTTCTTGCGCTGACTTTCCTTCCACTTCTGGCAAACCACGAAAACGTAGCTGCTTCTCCATGTGTTTAGTTTCTGCAACTGACATTCTCCCCTTCACCAATCTCATCTCTGTTTGTTGCGTGTCTGCTAAATTCTCCATCGCGTCTTCTACTGTTTTAACTCTCTGCTGCGTTCCTTGTAATTCACTTCGTATTGTTTCCATACCTTTTTTCACTTCTGACAGCTCCGATTTTACTGTCTGTGTAACCTCTTTAACCTCTTTTATCAGCTCCAATTTCGTGTCCTTAAGTTCTTTAATCATATCTAAAAGTTTTTTGTCCAGGTTTTTATCCAGGTTTTCTATTGCCGATTGCCACTCTTTTTTTGACATCGTGGGGCTTGCTTTAGCTCGCTCCCACGAATCCGCTCTCTTCCTTAACTCCGTGGCGTAAAATTTAACGTTTTTCTATTTTAAATGTCCCGATCTTCTTATAGAAATTAAATTTTAAAGAGTCCAAAATGTCGGGCGTCTTTTCTCTATGGTTTCTCTATGATTTTGTAATCCAAGATGGCCTACTTCCTCTTCCGCTGAAGCCGCGACCCTTCCCCTTTCAAAAATGGCGATTCCCTACTTCCTGCCCTCCAGCAAGGGCCGCTTCTCTCCAGCCACTCTATTGTTATTACGCACTTCCTGTCTCCCGTCTTCCCACAGCAGATCTCGCGATGGTGTCCTTTTCTCACAGCTCCAAAGCCACAGGTATTCAAAACAATAGTCCCATTTCTTTAATAACTTCTTTAAACTTAGTCTCTTTTTAAATTCAATTCCTGCCGAGTCTTCCCCTCCTTTTCACTAGTCTGTTGCAGTTTAAAAATCTACTTTTTTTCCTCTCTGTTTTTATCAATCTGTCCCGTCTCAGAAGATAATGATCTTTACCTTCTCTTCACTTTTCTCGGGTTGTAATCGCTGTTTCGATTTTAAGTTCTCCTCTCAGCTTCTTCCCCCAATCGATGCTTGGGTATGTAGGTCTTATGCCAGCCGAATTGGCCCCAAAACTGCCGCAGAGATTATAGCCGACCCGTCACAAGGTGGGACCTCAAGGATCGGGAGGGGACCCGTTGTGTAGAGCCCCCCCTCGTCCGAGATCTAGCTCACCCTAGGGTCTTGAGCGTTCTTTGCCTGCTCCCCGCCTGAGAGCAGTCGGCCGCGGGCTATTTTCACCCCGCCGGCCGGTTAAAACGGCAGTCCGGTCAGCTCCGCAAGTGGAGCTGCGTTAGACCTCCATGGATCCCAAACAGGAAGTCCGTTGGTAAGTCTTTTTCATTGTCCCTTATAAATCGCTCCATCTCCCGCTCAGATCTGATACGCTTTTTAGTGCCTCCAAATTCGAAGGACAAACCCTCTGGGAGCTCCCATCTGTACCTGATTTTCATGTCCTTCAGCATCTGGATTAGCCCTTTATATTTTTTCCGATCCAGTAACACTGATCTGGGTAGTTCCTTCATTATGATAATTGTCTTGCCATCGATCTCCAATGGATCTTGAAACTGTTTAGTCACAATCTTCTCTTTCATGTTTCTTGTTGTAAATTGTACAATCACGTCTCTTGGTAGTTTCCTCTGGGTTGCAATTCTCGAATTCACACGATATGCCACATCTAGGATAGCCACAACATCCTCCTCCTCCTTCCCCAGGTATTCAGCTAACACCTCCGTCATCTGTTCTTGCGCTGTCTTTCCTTCCACTTCCGGCAGGCCGCGAAATCTGAGCTGCTTCTCCATATGTCTGCTTTCCGCAACCGCCATCCTTCCCCTCATCAGCCTCATCTCTGTTTGTTGCGTATCTGCTAGGTTCTCCATCGCTCCTTCTACTGTTTTGACTCTCTGCTGCGTCCCTTGTAATTCACTTTGTATTGTTTCCATACCTTTCTTCACTTCTGACAGCTCCGATTTTACTTCTGACAGCTCCGATTTTACTGTTTGTTTAACCTCTTTAATCAGCTCCAATTTCATGTCTTTAAATTCTTTAATCACCTCCAAAAGTTTTTTATCCAGGTTTTCTATTGCCGATTGCCACTCTTTCTTCGACATCGTGGGGCTTGCTTTAGCTCGCTCCCACGAGTCCGCTCTCTTCCTTAACTCCGTGGCGTTAAATTTAGTACCTTTTTTATTTCAAATGTCCCGGTCTTCTTGCATAAATTAATTTTAAAGGATCCAAAATGTCGGGCGTCTTTTCTCTATGGTCTCTCTATGATTTTATAATCCAATATGGCCTACTTCCTTTTCCGCTGAGGCCGCGGCCCTTCCCCTCTCAAAGATGGCGATTCCCTTCTTCCTGCCCTCCAGCCAGGGCCGCTTCTCTCCAGCCGCTCTATTGTTGTTACGCACTTCCTGTCTCCCGTCTTCCCACAGCAGATCTCGCGATGGTGTCTTTTTCTCACAGCTCCAAAGCCACAGGTATTCAAAACAATAGTCCGATTTCTTTAATAACTTCTTTAAACTTAGTCTCTTTTCTAATACAACTCCTGCCGAAGCTTCCCCTCCTTTTCACTAGTCTGTTGCAGTTTAAAAGTCTATTTTTTTTTCCTCTCTGTTTTTATCAATCTGTCCCGTATCGGAAGATAGTGATCTTTACCTTCCCTTCACTTTTCTCGGGTTGTAATCGCTGTTTCGATTTCAAGTTCTCCTTTCCACTTCTTCCCCCGATCGAAGCTTGGGTATGTAGGTCTTATGCCAGCCGAATTGGCCCCAAAACTGCCGCAGAGATTGTAGCCGACCTGTCTCAGGGTGGGACCTCAAGGATCGGGAGGGGGCCCGTTGTGTAGAGCCCCCCCTCGTCCGAGATCAACGCGCCCTAGGGTCTCGAGCGTTCTTTGCCTGCTCTCCGCCTGAGAGCAGTCGGCCGCGGGCTATTTTCACCCCGCCGGCCGCTTAAAACGGCAGTCCGGTCAGCTCCGCAAATGGAGCTGCGTTAGACCTCCATAAATCCCAAACCGGAAGTCCACCACCTCAAATGTTCTGACTAGATGAAGGAGGCCCAGGAATGTTTGGAGACAGACTTTCACATTTACAACAGGATGGAAGTCTGTTACTACAGATGTCTGGATTCTGGAGATAATTCAGAATGGTTATAAAATTGAATTTGAACATACCCTGTGACTGAGTCACCTTCGTAGAACAATGAATAACACCCCTTCTGAGTTAGTAAGTTGGCTTCTAATAGTCATTAGTAAGGGGATGGTCCAGTGGGTCCCTGGATCCAACTCTAGATATGGATTCTACTTGAATTTTTTCCTGGTGGAAAAGGAGGATAGGGGTCTTCAACCCATCCTATATCTCAGAGAGTTGAACAAATGTGTGAGGGTAAAGAAATTCAGAATGGTTACACTTCCCATGATCCTACAGCTACTATTCCCTGGATCCTGGTTTGCAGCCCTTGACCTAAAGGATGTGTCATCCATGTCTCCTATCCATCAATCCCACAGAAAATTTCTGGGTTTCAATTTGGAGGACAGATTTACCAGTATCAGTTGTTGCCGTTCAATTTAGCCTCGGCACCTAGGGTATTCTCCAAATGTATAGCACTAGTGATTACTTTCCTGAGGACACAAGAGTGTTTTTTATTTACCTGTATCTGGATGACTGAATGAGTTCAGCACAATAAAAAGAAACCTTGTAAAGCCACATTGTTTTGATTGGGGGGGGGGAGTGTGAGCACTTGACTCATTTCGGAAAGGTGCAGTTTATAGGAGCCATACTGGATGCTTCACAGAACAGGGCCTTCCTCCCACTGGAGAGGGCACAAAAGATAAAATCAGCTTTATAGATACAAAAGTTGTGTGGCCTAATGGCAGCCACCACAGCTGTGACACCCTTGGCCTGGTAAATGAGACAGCACCAAATTTGGTTCCTTTCACTCCATACCCCACTGTGCACTCACAGGCCAGAAAATACTCCATCCTAAGGGTGGGTATCAGATAATTGGGTTGGTGGCTTGATGACATTTATTCAAAGGAGTTCAGTTTGGCTGCCCCAAAACTGATGTGTCAATTACCACTGATGCTTCCCTAGAGGGATGGGAGGCATACTGCCAACACACTTCAATACACAGCACCTGGTTGATGGGAGAAAAAAAGGTTACATAACAATGTGTTGGAACTATGTGCCACAAGTTATGCCCTTACTGCCTTTGCAGATACTGTGAACAACAAAAGATTCCAAATATATACAGACAACTGCATGGCTATGTTTTATGTAAACAGAGAGAGACAGCCTTCAAGACCCTGTGCAAAGAATCCCTACAGATCTGGGAGTTGACTGTTTGACATGGGGTATCCCTGCAGGTCATCCATATTGCTGACTCATCAAACATAGCACACAGGCTGAGCAGGCTGGGGAATATCAATCATGAGTGGCCTCTGAAGGACTGCTACATACAGTCAGTTTTCAGTTGCTGGGGTTCACCAGAGGTAGACCTCTTTGCCACAAGATACAGACAGATGCTACCATGTGCATAGTAGTATCGCCTTTCTGGCCACATCAACTGTGGTTTCAGTGACTGGTACTTCTGGCCAAGAATTGGTATGTCCAGCTTCCAACAGTTCCAGACCTTTTGCAATATGAATGTGCCAAACATCATGATATACCCAGACCGAGACTCACAGTGTAATGAGAACAAGTTACAGGGAAGTGCAACCCCATTTTACCGGTCTGGAGACCAAAGAGATGCCAGGCATCTCCTCCTTCCAGTTAGTTGGTGGTAGATGAACAGGTAGCTCTGAGGGAAGAAAGCCTCTGACTAAGCCTCTTTCATGCAACGTCTAGTGCTTGCATCATGGCTTAATTGGTCAAGCCGAAGCCTCACTCACACGCCATGACCTTGGCACCAACTGCGAGTCCTACTGTTATCGATGGCCGTTCTCATCTTCATTTTCAGCATTTTAACATCCCTCTGGTTTTATTTTCTCTTTGGATTTGTGCCTAGCACTGAAAAAAAAATATTTCTGTTTCATCCATCTCTGTCCTGAGTGCTGCATAATAACATGGTTTAGAAAAAAAGTTAAAACATAGGTTAAAAATACACTGTAAACTATTGTAAATTAAAATGTTTGTCAAATGTCAGCCCTCTTTCTTCCAAAAGAAGTTCATTCTCACAATTTATCAATCTCCCTAGAGAAAAAAGTCCTAGAACTGTGGAAAAACTACCAAAAATGTATTTCTAGCTAAATGTATAACTTGGTGACGTATAACTTGGTGCTTGAAAGGTATGAAAGATACCTGAATTGTTCTGGCATGATTTCATTCCCTTTTAGGAAAAAATAAACAAACCTACAGGCATGGCGTGGCCCATATTCTAGGCTGTCAAGAGTGGCTAAAGGAGGTTGGAAAAGTACAAAAATGATACCTGTGTGCTAAACAGAGTGTTGTTTACCTCTCCTTAGGCGCCCTGAAACTGAGAAAGCAACCAAATTATGGCTAGCATCTCTGTCGTACTTAAAGTTCCACTCCTTCACCTCATGACTGCTTCTGCTGAGATAGTTTAGAATGGCAGGATCAGAAAAGAGCAGTTGAAACACTGACACCAAACACTGAGGTAGCGGATGAAAAATTGCTGCTGGAAAGGGGAAGTAAAGCTAATGTAGGCCTCTTGTATAGGAGCCACTCAGGAGGGTTTTGCCAGAGGGCCAGTTTTGAGTGTTTGAGGTACAAGGAATGGCTAGGAAACTGAGTGAAGGAATGAGCACAGAGCTAAGGATCCATGGGTAACATTCAACTGTTTTGCTTTCTGATTGATTTGTGGAATTCATCAATCTCTGTCTGTGGGCTGGCCCTGGTCCCAGTAGCAAAGAATGAAAAAGGCAGGTCTGGCCATAACTGATAGAGCACATCGTGTTACTGATGCTGTGCCTGCGGCATGACAAGAGGCAATTCAATTGCCTCAGTACACCCTGATGTGTGGCATCTCACTCCCATGATGCTGAAGAGCACAGGCCAGTTGAGCAACTTCTACACATGTGAAGAGTAAAAGAGTTATAAGGTGAGTAAAACTGTACTTTTCTTTGTGAAGGGCTCAGGAAGGGCCCAGGATCATTTGACCAATTTGAAAGGAAGCAGATTAATACTTAAGAATTATTTGGTTTAGTGCTAACAAAGCTAAGTTAAGCAAGTCAGTTAGACTTTTTAACAGTTAAGAGGATGCCCTCTGCTTATGTGTGTTCATGATTGGCCATAAGAAACTCTGGTGTGTGTATGTGGCCATAATGTCTTATTTTGTACAAATCACTTTGAAATTGCTGCTGACCTGCTGATGTGTGACCATCTGATCACCCCATTCAGAGGCCCCCAATGATTCTGAACCAAATGCAGCCTCCAGACAGTCTGAGAGGCCAAGCCCCTGAAAGTGCATCGCAGAGTAGATGTATGGAAGTTGCCAGTAAAGCCAGGGTTCTAGTAAGAATGGCTGAACTTTGGTTCAGTGTTTGTGAGTTTTTGCAGGCTCTGGCCTAACCTAAAATGTGCTGGCTAAGCTGATCAACACCACCTGCAAGCAGTCTGAGTTCTCTAGTGATTTGACCTTCGGAGACTCTCAGGGAGAGCCTCTATCTGTCCTCCCTAGATTGTCTCACAGCCATAACGCTAATTAGCAGCTTGGCTCTGATTGGCTTTTGAGTTGCCAGCTGATGTGCTGAGTTCTAGAAAAGATGGCTTCTCAGCTCACCCAGTTCCCATCTCTATTGTTCCCTCTCGGCATGTCCCTATGCCAGACCAACTAGGTATTTATTTATTTTATTTTTATTTTATCGTATTTGTATTCCGCCCTCCCCGCGAGCAGGCTCAGGGCAGATAACAGCATTAAGAACATTTAAAACATTCCATGGAGAGAGCACACATTTTACCATATGGGTAAGATGAACAACAAATGGATGCTAACTAGAGATGCTTAAGGTAGTAAGCTCTTTAAGTCTTAGATAGGCAGATTTTAGTTAGCAACAGTAAGGTTTGCTTGTTTTCCATCTATTGCCTGTCTGAGTGCTTTTTGCTTTGCAATACTCTTTAAAGCTAATAAACTACACTTTTAATAAAGCTGAGTATGGATTCATGACTTGGGCATGGGTACATCCCACAAGAAAGCCAGAGATTGGAAAGCCACAGGTAAAGTTTCAATCTCCCAAAGTAAGAGGGAAATGCATCTAGTCTGCCTGCCTGCTGGAGTGGCTGTGGCTGTTATCATAGCCCAGATTAGGAAGTTTGGGGCAGCTATCCTTACAGTAGGTTCTGATGAGCAGGTGCTGTGTAGGGATTACTAAAGGCCTGATTCCTGTAATGTGTGAGGCAGCAGTTTTCTATAGCCTCTCATAAACCTGCTTAACCTAGCCTTGCCAGCATTGTCTAGTTGCCCCAAAATTTGGAGAAGTGCAGGGAGTTTTAAAGGGTGGAGACTTGCATGCTTGGCAACTACTGATGTCTACCTCCCCACCCAGTGACAAGGGCCTTTTAAAAGGCTGCTGTAGGGGATCCTAGCCTCAGTCACTTGAAGTGAATTTGCCTATAGTCATCCAGTCACAAGCTTTTGAAGGTATGAAAGGCAGTTGCAGGGATCCAAATCAGGCAAATCTCCATCCATTATCACTCATGTATTTGTCAAGTGCTAGGCTTGATCCAGCTGGTAGCTGTGTGTTGTTCTGTGAAGCTATTGGACCCAGCAGTTGTGTATGCATCACCATTCACATCAGAGGCATCCATCAAGTTCAGTGGGGACCAGATGAACATAACCAGTAAGCACACCTGCATCTGAATTATCATCCACTTCAGCTACTCATGTAGTTTTCAATTGCTGCAATGAGGAAATAGTTTGTGGTTACTTTTGGCCCATGCAATGTTTGTCAATAATGGATCTTCAGCAGGGCTTTTTTTCAGCTGGAACGCAGTGGAACGGAGTTCCGGCACCTCTTGAAAAAGGTCACATGGCCGGTGGCCCTGCCCCCTGATCTCCAGACAGAGGGGAGTTTAGATTGCCCTCTGCGCTGCTGGAGTGGCACGCAGGGCAACCTAAACTCCCCTCTGTCTGGATATCAGGGGGCGGAGCCACTGGCCATGTGATCATTTTCATCAAGGGTGAATTAAACTTTAACCCCCCCTTCGTTTCATCTGACCCAAAGTGACGTCATTGTGCAGTCCTGAGTTCCGCCGCTGAGTTCCACCACCTCTTTTCCCAGAAAAAAAGCCCTGATCTTCAGGGTTTATGGTCATGTCTGCCCTTCCGCAAAATTCATCTGGTCACCAGTGATTTTACATCTGCACATGGCTCTTGGGAAATCTGGATGGCCTTTTGCAGAGACCTAAGAATTAAAAATAAAAGAAATGCAAGCGTATAATGTTTGTCTCTATTGCCTGGGAGAATTACAGCAGCCAAATTGCCCCTTTCAAAATACCATTATATATGTAAGTTTCTGGAAACTTTAATTCATCTCCAAAACTACAGATGCAGATGAAGAAGCTCCAGCCAGCTCTGGCTCACGTCTTACCAATCTGTTAGTGCTTCAGTCTTACTTTCAGAAGTTTCTTCTGTAGTCTAATATAATATCCCCTCTTTTCCACTTATTTTGGCTCTCATGCCTGTAAAAAGCCTTCTTGGCTGTTTGCAATACTCTGAGATCAGGTTTCATCATCTAAAAAATATTGTCTTATGTTACTGACAGTTGGTAGAAAAGGGCTGATGGATGAAAAACTGTGAACAGTATTGGATTTTTGCAGTTAAGGGAGAATGAAAAAGGGAAGGAGGAGAGAGATGTAAACCTTTGGCCCGGGTGCATTACAAATGGTCCAGAAAAGCTCATTACAACAGCAGGTGCCAGATTCACAGCAGTCAGCTTTGTGTTTAGAAGGCATACAGGCAGTACAGTATATTTGGCCATGACAAGGTTTTCAAAAGTGTGAAGTTATGGTTCTGATGCATAAATCAAATCCCTTAAACTGCTTTTAGATCCCCATGTCTTGAGCAGCTGCCCCCTTTCCTTGGTTTAAGCACTTGGTATCTTTTCAAGGGAAGATTATTTAAATGGTCGATCTTGGGGCAATGACTAAAAGTCTTGTCAGCCATCCATTTAAAAATAATGGTTCTAACTGGTTATCTATCCCTCTACGCATTAACGTATGGGGCAATTTGAATCTGCATAAGCTTTATTTAGAATATGCACATGAAAAACAGCTGGCTCCCACATTCGATTTAATGTTGGCAACTCAAAAATACTGCTATGTACATGTGAACTGAGAGATAACTGATGATTCTTCAGAATCTAAAGTATCAACCAGTTTGCAGTGATCCAGTTTGTGTGTGTGTGTGTGGTTTTTGTCCTGCCTCCTTCATGATGTATTTTTTTAAAAAAAACATGCAATGGAATGATCAGAATTAAACTGATAAAAAGATGAAGAAAAGGTGCAAAATTTACAAGGTTAGCCTCTTCCTTGGCTTGGGGGAATATAATTTCTTCTATGGATGTTCAGTCCCCTCCCCCCCCCCCCGCAAGATAGACAGCAAACAGCTGTAAAGATTAAAATGGAGGACGTTCCTATCTTGTGCGGCTCCACTGCCGTCTGTGGAACTCTGCCAGAAATGTGTTCAACTCCACCTGTTCATGCTGCCTTCGTGCTTGAATATTTTTATTGTAACTTATTTTGTATCTTCATCTAGAAAAGGCAAATTTTTGTGCACTCATAAAACTAAAGCCCAATATAAGTATGACGCTGGCCACGTTAAAGAAACAAAAACAAAATACAAGGATGACACAGCTAAGAGATCAGAAGCACACATACATGCTAACATGACACACTTCAGTGCAAAAATGTGGTTTTGATTAAACAAAATGTATGGATTCCAGATTTTTTAAATTGTAAATTTATTGTCCTGCTCTTGCACGTGAACTGATTTCAGACAGACAAACTCCTCTCCTCTCCGAGATGTTTAGCCAGTCCTTGTGTAGAGTTTGTCAGAGCAATGCGAAGAAAAGCCATTGTTCATTGTTTTTCTGCAGCAATTTCATGACCTCTGAACTTCTGGGGTCCAAACTGAAGCACCATTTCTTGGCACTTCAACACTCCTCATCTTATAATGAAAAACAGAGAGGGAACCACGTAAGAATATTCCCTCTCTTATACAGAAGAACAGAGAGCACCACTAATTTCATTGAATCTGTACATCTGCTTTAAAACTGCTTTAAAGGGTCTTTTCATACACTTGTAAACAGAACAAGCACTTTTCCTTCTTGTCACACAAGGTTAATTTACATGCAATGTTGGGGAAGGACTATTGCAATGCACCACTTAGCATGAACATGGGCCTGAGTGGTGGAAAGTGCTATCATATCATAGCTGACTTATGGCAACCCCTAGTGGGTTTTCATGGCAGAGGCTAACAGAGGTGGTTTGCCATTGCCTGCCTCTGCAACCCTGGTCTTCTTTGGAGGAATCCCATCCAATTACTAACCAAGGCCAACCCTTCTTAGCTTCCGAGATCTGACAAGATCAGGCTTGTCTGGGCTATCCAGGTCACAGTATTTACCACTGTAAATGGGTCAAAATGTTCCATAAGCAGGCCAGACAGTGTATTCAGAATTTTTCTGTTTCACCTCTATTACAGCTGACATCCAATTCAGTGCATATTTGTGCTATTTTTAGCTACAATTTTTTTTCAAAGATATCACCACTAAGGTCTAATGGTCTGTTCCTGGGCCAGTAAAGGTTAAGATGTAGGAGTCAGAAGATGCTGAGATGCTTTAAACAATTGGGATTGTGGTGAACCAGCTGATGCAATGATCGCAAAGAAATGTTTCTTTACAATTATCATAGGTCTTCCAAAGAGCTGTATAGCATGCTTTATTAGATTTCTGATATCAGTTTTCTGCCAGTGTCTTTCTAGACATCTTCCAGCCCTCTTTAGGTCACCCAGATTCATGTTAAACCATGGAGCTGGCTTCTGCACCAAAGGCGGGAGAGGTGGACAAGGAGCAATCTTGTCAATGACTTCAAGGAGCTTCACATTTCAAGCTCCCTCAATGGAGTATGTGACTCAAATTCTAAAATCCTCCAGAGCATTTTATAATTTAGAAGAATCCATGAGCCTCTGTAGCTGAGCCATTTTAATGTCCCCCTTTGCAGGGTATCAGGGCCCTATTCACCCTTGCTTTCAGTAGATAATGGTCAGATCATGGTTCAGGCCAAAACTTGAAAGAAGACCTCCCCTCAAAGGTTCAGTACAAAAGATTTAAGTTCAAGGAGTGGCCTCTTTGAGGTGTTGGGATATCACTATTTGAGGAAGGCCCAGGACTATCAAAGAAGCTATAAAATCCTGGGTCAGCCCTGGCGAAGAACATTCAGCATGAATATTGAAGTAGCCAGGAATGAATGATCAGTTTAGGTCTTTCCAGCACCATGCCTGAGAGAACCTCTGCCAATTCAGAAAAGGGAAAATAGTTGACCAATACGCAAGCAGAATACCTAATCTATCCTTAATTCCCAGTGTAAAGAAGATACAGTCAATGTCAGCTATAGTTTGTACTAAGAATCTGCAGAAACTGAAGGACTCGCAGAGGATAATAGCAAGGCCCTTTCCCCTCCCCCTTGTGTGGGGTTGGTAGAGGCCTGTATAACCAGGAGGAGTTAGTTGGGGCAGACACACCACGTCATTTTCTTTCAAACATGTCTCTGTTATGCAAGCCTGGTAAATTCCCTCTTCCTGCAATATCTTGGCAAGGTATGCAGTCGTGTGCCTCACTTCTCTGGTATTAGAGAAGAAGTTGGGGAAATGGGGAGCCTTTCGTTATCAATTTTCAGGCTATAGAGATTAGATAGGCAGCAAAGCAGCCTTGCCTGTTACTGTCCATCTTTGATATATCCTACCCTGCACTAGAATAGTGTATTCACTATACATCCTTCTTCAGCTAGAGACTGCCCCCACAACCACAAAGATACCACAAATACCTCACGTTCAACATGCTAATTACTACAGAGAGCCATACAACAGTCCAGGGCTACAGTTGTGGTATATGATAGTCGCCTTGTCCTACAGGTAGTGTCCGCCGTCTCCCCCCCCACACACACACACAAAGTGAACATGTTTTGCAGTGGGTAAGCAGAAACAAAAGAAAATCTAAACTCTAGAACACCCTTGGCAGCTTAGCCATAGCTACGAACTAAGTGTGCACCAGTTATCAGTCCTGGGATTGATTGTGCAGCGTCTGTAACTGGTACAGGGACAACACATGCCCTCCTACTATCAAAGGGACGCAACTCGAGCTATGTTTGTAGCAGTTGCACTGCACAAGGAGCTATCTTTGTATTGGGCAAGGAGAAATTCTAAATATACTAAAAAGGGAGTAGGAAATTGGCAAGGCATTAAAATAGCATACTGTAAATGAAGGATGGGTTCATGATAAGCCTACCAGTCAGTTCATAGGCATACTTCTGTAATTCCTAGTGACCCTATTGAAATGGCCACCTCCACAGTACAACACCCACAACTGTTACACTTGTTGGAGTCAGATTTTCAGTTTACCAGCAACTGGGATTAGCTCTAATAATAGAGGTATCTATTAGGCATGATCTGCATAGATGCCACTGAACCAATCTTTATGGTGCCTCATATTATCTGTAAAGACCTTTATAGTAAGCTATTCTCATAAGGAAAGACCAGGTGTGTACTTTCTAAAATGGTTAATTATGAGATAGAGCCAGTACCTAACTGCTATAATACCTTCAGAGTACCAAAGATTTGGTTACTCTTGTCCCATTACTGTCCCAGTCTCTTCCCATGCTACCTGTCCTTGCCTTTTGAGAAACAGAATTGTAGCCCAGCATGATGTGACAGATGTGAGAATCAACAGTGGGCTTGTTGAGCACTGCCTATAGATCAGAATCTCAAACCAAAAGAGGCTATCAAAGATGCTCACCCACCCAAACTTGCCAAAAAACACAAATGAGCACTGATGCAGTGAACTAAATTCTTCACACAATGTTCACAAAAATAATTTAGTGAATTTGAAAGTAATATACAAGAGTGAATACAACATGTGAAATTCTAAAACATCATAATCACTATAATATCATCACAATCAATCACACACAGCAAGGTGTTACAACACCGAGTAGCATGTGTATCCTCAGAAAAGGGAAGAATCCCAAGAGTTCTCTTATGAGCTGTCTTCAGTCAGTACACTGAGGATTCCCGCTGAAACCGCGGGGGCAGATGAAAAGTCCCTCCGGACAAAGTGGAAAGGAGCTGGAAGACTGGGAGGAGAATGGAATGTGCAGGTGGAGAACAGCAACCGGGAGCCCCCGAGGGGGACCTCCCCGCCCGACAAGCCTCCGGGTATCTCAAGCTTGTTTCATGAGCACTTCCTCACGGGGCGTGGTTTCTCCTACCACGATGGTATTTCTCCGACTCTCCCACAAACTCTTTCACGTGCTGAAACTCTGCGCACTTCCAGGGACCGCCTCCCTCGGGGGCTCCCGGTTGCTGTTCTCCACCTGCACATTCCATTCTCCTCCCAGTCTTCCAGCTCCTTTCCACTTTGTCCGGAGGGACTTTTCATCTGCCCCCGCGGTTTCAGCGGGAATCCTCAGTGTACTGACTTAAGACAGCTCATAAGAGAACTCTTGGGATTCTTCCCTTTTCTGAGGATACACATGCTACTCGGTGTTGTAACACCTTGCTGTGTGTGATTGATTGTGATGATATTATAGTGATTATGATGTTTTAGAATTTCACATGTTGTATTCACTCTTGTATATTACTTTCAAATTCACTAAATTATTTTTGTGAACATTGTGTGAAGAATTTAGTTCACTGCATCAGTGCTCATTTGTGTTTTTTGGTATAGATCAGAATCTGGCAACTTTCGTGACATTCTGCATACTTAGAATACTGAGTTGAATAATGGGAGAATGTAAGGTTTGGATATATAAGATGTGATCTCACTTGGCCATCACAGCTCAAAAATGTCCTCATGCTCATAATAAACACACTGCAGAATAATGAGTTGGGCCTGTTGATAAAAGCAGCTGCAGTTGTTCTAAGGACTGTTTTTTTCCTAATTGTGATGCTGAGATCTTTTTCCTTGCTTGCCAGTCAAGTTGAAAGCTAGACAGGAAGGAAACGTGCTCAGATGGGGAAGGGGAAGCTATAATACATTCAATGAAGTCTTGAAAAAATGGGAATAAGATCAGGAAGAGGACTGTGCCTTTATTCAATTTAAGACACGCATGCAGAAGTTGTTAAAAAAACTAACTTTGATATTTAGCAAAATAGAAGCAAAAGGTTCTATACTCAGAAGTTACTATAGTGGTATATCAGTAGGTATAAAAAGTGAAAGTAATAAAGCTGCTTCCTGCTGCCCTTTTAGATGATTTACCTGATCTTTAAAGAATACATACTGTGATTTGAAGGGAGGGAGGGTGGTGGAAAACTCTTACTCTACATTTTTTTAATTTTAAAAAAAGTACACTTGTGACTACCATTAGTTCTTCTGACTATACATATAATGCTCTAAATTAACGTATGCACATCATTACCAGATGACTAATCCTCACTTATTTTATTCACTCTTTTTCTTACTAGAGAAATTACAGGTGTGGGGTATATGAATTAATGCACAAGAGGCCCATGTTCACCTAGACCTGGCTAGCCCAAGTGAGCTTGATCTCATTAGATCGGAGAAGCTAAGCAGGGCGAGCATTGGTTAGTAATTGGATGAGAGACCTCCAGAAAAGACAAGGATTGCAGAGGCAGGCAATGGCAAACCACCTCTGTTAGTCTCTTGCCATGAAATCCCCTCCAGGGGTCGCCCTAAGTCAGCTATGACTTGAAGGCACTTTCCACCACTCAGGCCCAGTGCAGAAAAGACCTAACTCAAGAGATCTTCCCCCAGCCAAAGTGATTGAGAGAGCAGTAGGGGACCAACTCCAGGTCTCTTTAGTTAACTCTTATGCTCTGGACCCTTCCAGTCTGTTTTCAGGCTGGGCTATGAGATGGAGTTGGCTCTGTTGGCTTTAATTGATTACCTCTATCTGAATGTACACAAAGGACATGCTTCTTTGCTGCTCCTCCTGTATCTATCTGCAACCCTTGATACAATAAATCATGCTATCCTGTTGAGGCATTTGGAGGGAGAAGCAGTTATCAGGGGATGTGTCTTGGATTGATTTAAATTGTTCCTCATGGAATGGACTCAAAGGTTTGGAGACCAGCAATCTTCTGGGATTCTACAGGATGCAGTCTTATCTCCCATGTTATTCAACCTCTATATAAAGCCTTCAGGAGAAAATATTTGTAGCTATGGAATTGGATGTCATCATTATGTGGATGACTCCAATCTTCAGATTTCACCAGCAAAATCCTCTAGTGGTGCAAATCTCCAGTCGCTGCCTAATAGCTGTGGTCAAATGGCTGAAAACAAATTGAAACTGAACCCAGACAAGACGGAAGTGATGCTAGGTGGGAAGCTGGAGATATTGAAGGACATTGTACTCACTATTTTCAATGGAGTTCAGTTGACACTTGCAAACTAAGGGCCTAGGAGTTATACTGGACCCAGCACTGCTGCTAGAGAATTTAGTAAATGAAGCTGAAAAAAATGCTTTCTGCCAACTCAGTCTAGCCCTGAAGATGGCCTCCTACCTAGATATGGACGATCTGGCCTCCTAGATTCACACCACAGTAACATCTGAGACTAGACTACTGTAATACAGTCTTCATAGATCTTCTTGACTTCAGTTGGAGCAGAATACTGCAGCTCAGTTATTATCAGGAATGAAGTGGAGCATTGATATTATTCCCCTTCTGCAGTCATTCCATTGACTATCCATTAGTTACCATCAGTTCATGGCCTTGTCTCTATGGGATCACCTCTCTCCCTATGCTTCACCATAGTAGCTTCACCCATCTGAGCAGGGCCTTCTGCAATTGCCACCCTTCACATGGGCAAAATCAACAGCTGCCTGCACATGAGCATTCTCTGTTGTGCCCCCCCACTTTGTGGACTGACCTGATTGAAAGGGTCAGGCAACCTTCCACTCTCCTGACTTTCTGCAAACTATGAAAAACTAAATTATTCAGGAGGGCTTTTTTACACAGCTAATAGTAGAGTGTTGTAAGGAAATGGTTCAAAGAGATGCTTTGGTGAAACAACAGAGACTGGAGACTACTGTCTGTTGAGGCAAGTATGTGCCTACTGAGTAGTTTCTGCATCATTTAATACATCTATTAAATTGCTTGTGTTTTGTTTCAGCATTGTTTCAGCTCTGTATCAGATTTCTGCTTGTTTTCAAGTTTCTGCTATCCGTACTATAGCATATTGTATTGTATTATTGACTGTCCTAGCTGTTGATTGTGTTAACTTACTCTGTGATTGTACTGTTAATTGTATTACACTGTTGATTGTATTGACTTATGCCTTGAATATCCATGAGGAAGGTGAACTATAAGTAATGTCAATAAACAAAGTTAATGTTTTCCCATGCTTAGGACAAATAAAATCATTCAGTTTCTAACAAAAATGTTTGATAGTCAACAGTATACTAAGTGATTTATTTATTTTAAAAAGGTTTTATTTACAGATTAAATTATTTACACAATTATCCACCCCAAACATGTAATTTTTTCATCTATAATGCAGGTAACAGATGAAAACAAATTATTAGAAACAGCATTTTTTAATAAATATGTATCCCCAAAACAGAATAACTGCACTTTTTGCAATGTACCCCTATTGATGATTACTATTTGATTGCCAAGGGGGTGGGGTGGACATTGTCATGAGTTCTTTTAATAGCTGTTTTTGGTTTGGCTTACAACTACTGGAATGGAAAAATACAGTTTTGTATTGTATTTACAGTGATCATTTCCCTTTTTTTCCTGGTTCTGCATTGTCAGTACTTTTGAACTTTGAGGGATTAAAAAAAGAGAAACCTCAAATTTTAACTATTAAAAAAGAAACAATCAGAAGCTTTGAAAAAAGAACTCTTCTGAAATAAATGTATTTTAAAAATCATGAAGCTCCATATTATTTCCCTTCAGGTACTTTTGAACAATCTCATCCACTTTTTAAAAACAGTAACAAACTGTCCTTCTTTGTCTATTTAACATAACATTCTTATATGCTTTCCTGTCCAATACTTATGGGCAGTCATCATGTGCTCCAACTGCCATTTGGAGCCAGTAGTCCAGGCTCCGAAAAATGACCAAGTTATATAAATTCTCTCCTCCTTTCAGGAAACCATGTTCGCATTCTCTCCATGAAACAGGGCTGTCAGCAAAGCCATGAACTACCAGAGAGATCCAATGAGCCAGCTTTGGTTCTTCAAAATAGCAACTGTCAAGAGAGTCAAAGAAACAACTCACCATTAAATTAATGAAAACCTGTAACAAACTGAATCGCTACTACTTAACCAATATCCTAAATCCTGTGCATATTTACTCTGAAATAAGCCTCCTGAGTAAGTGAATAACCAAGGCCCAAAACGCGGCATACTCAATGACAGAGCAACCACCTTAACTGAGAATGAGGATCAATCTCACCACATGAAAACGCATGAAGAACGTTTACCTGGGATCTGATTTCTGTGTGTCATATCCAGAGAGAGTTGTCCAAATAACGTAATTTTAAATATGAGTCAGATACAATATTAACCGGTGTATATAATATCATGCACTACATAATAAATGACCTTATTCTGATCAATTTACATCAGTAATTTAGTGAAGTAGATGTAACAAAGACCACTGTTTTTAAAAGCAGCAACGAATAAGTACCACAAAATTACTAGCATGCAAAAAGTTTCAAGTCAGAAAGTGTATCAAATCCTCAAAAACTATGTCAAAACAAATAGTGCAAATAGGCTTTAGCTTGAAACTTCTAATGTACAATTCTAGATGCTGTTATACAATGCTCACTGTTCAGTATGTACAACTAACGGCTTACCATATTTGTTCCAATAAACAAATGATCTTCTCTGGAAGGATAAAGCCAGTTATCGTGCACAACAAAACTTGTTCAACAAATGTGCTTGGCTGAGGGCATGAATAGGTTGATAAGAAACTAGAAGGCGTGTTTTCTCTGCAAACAAAAAATATACCAAATAAGAGAATCTGCAGGCTCCCAGCATTTTAATATGTTATTTGCTAAATCAGGTATACTGCTTTAAAATCTGAGAATCAGGCCATTAAATCAGTGAAGTGCTAAACATTTTTCCTTTTCATTGAGCACAATCCACAGGGCAATTTTCCTGTGCAAGAACCATTGAAATGGTTGAGAATTGTGGATTTTGCCATGTGGGATCTGTGTAACACAGTGTTACCTGTAAAAGCAATTTAGACATGCATGTCATTTCCTAAATTCCAGCAACTAAGTGCAAAAACAACAAAAAAAGGTATTAAGCATTAACACAGAATCTAGGTACTTACAAGCCAACACAACTGAGAATGGCACCTAGCCATTCAAAGAATTCCTGTGCACTGCATGCTGCTTCTGGCTCTCCTTTCAGTTTATTATTGTCCAGTACCGGACACTGCACATTTCTTAACGTGCTGAATGTTACTTTTGGCTGCAAGGCCTGTATTTGGTTTTTGGAGAAATAAGACATCAATATTGATTCTTCTGATCCTTAAGAGCAAAAAAATAAAATATATCTCAGAATGTTTTTTAAAAAATCCAAGATTAAAAAAACATTTTCACAGAGACAGAATTTTGTTTCAAACTATTCCAAGTCTTTTATAAATTGTATGTGAAATAGAAGGATGAATATGGCAAAATATTGGGATAAAATGAAATCTTCTTGCAAACTGTTTATTTATATCATGCTAAATTCCTCTGATTTTCAAACTTTTCCTCTCAGCTTTGCCTTTATGAAACAAAGTACACTTTCAGGTCTAGATAAATTCCTGGGTGACCTCACAGAGTCACAGGGCCAAAATTTAAGTAATCAACTTAATCATTAGAGCTTAAACTAAAAAAATAAGTTTTAAGTTTGGCAGTTAGATAACACTGGCATGGAAAACCACTGGAAATGAACATTAAAAGGCAGTACTGGAAAAATGCAAACTACTGCAGATTAGTAACTACACAAACTCAGACTTCAGCCATATTCTTTGTAAAATTCGTAACAACATGAATGGCTTGATTTAAAAGATGTATCCATCGCTATAAGTCACTGGCAAACTCTTACGCATTTTGAAAAATCTACATATGCCTCTTCATTGTGTTTAAATAAAAAAATTATTGCTGCCCATATTACTTCATCTCCTGCCCAATTAAGAGTTCAGCTGCTAATATATACCACTATATCCAACAAATTAATTTTAGTTCTTTATAAAACACTGTGGCACATTGGCTTACATACTGCATTAATCTGTAACTTAAAACTAACTCTAGACAGAGGAATATTTCCCACTCTGAGTTTTGCCAAACAAAGAAGTTCTCTGAATAACAAATCACCCTTCCTATATTAACAGTGAAATCTTAAAAAGAGTTACTCCAGTCTAAGCCCTGAAATCAAAGGGCTTAGACTCTGTTAAGGATTGCACTGTAAATTTACAAGCAGATTAAATGCACAGTTGTGCAGCCATATGTGAAAAAATGTAACTCTAGAAGCAGATTTGGGAACAGAACACTGTCTAATTTAATGTGTTCCATAGTTTCTTTTCAAAAGAAGCCTGTTATTTACCTGTGTGGTGCCAAGCCAGCAGGAAATCAAACTCTAGAGGTTTTTTTTCTTTCAGAGCCCAGATTATTCTCTTATGTTTCTTACTATCAGGACCAAAAGTAGATTCAGACAAGTCAAGAGTAATAACTATTAATGGGAAAAAAGAAATTTTAAATAAGCATAGTATTAGTAGATTCCAGAGATATGGGATGGACATCTCAATATGCATCAAAAGACACACCTAGAGAGCTCAGCAGGGCCTGAGTGAACAAATGCAAATTCAAAGGCTCATGGGCATCCATAAGGCATCAGTTACACATACAGAGGATGGCTTCTCTGCACATATCTCTTTTGCAGGATCATGGTGATAGTCTTCACGTTTGTAACAGGTTACACAGTAATTTGTTTCAATCTGAATTCAACTCTAATTTCAAATCCCCAAACCTCCACTGCCAACAAAGGAAACCGAGCTAGGCAGTCAACTAAATTAATTCCAAATGAGCATTTAAAAGAAATTCAAAAACCTAGAAAGAGGCGGAGTGTCATTTTACAACTCCTCAGTAATTCTATATGGTATATATGCCATTCAGAAGAATACTTACTGTATCTCATTGGTTTTTTACCAGAATACCGAGATGGATGGCCTTGCAAACCAAGTTCTTCATAAGTGTCTTTGTCCACTGATAAAATTAGTTTGCCTAAGAACAGAAAATATTTTAAATCATCTTATTTTTAAACTTCTAAATGCCTATGATAATGTGAAAAGAGACAAAGATTACTGTAGCCACCAAACCTCCACCCATGTTACAATGTTGCCAAATATTATTAGTATCAAAAGATAACAAGGATCAATCCCATTTCATTTACAGTCAGCCTTTCTCACTGAGACTCAAGGTGGATTACATAGTGTGACATTGGTATAGTCAATTTCAAAGACATTTCCATAAAAAATGTAATATGGTATATAAATGCAAATGTGCAAAGACATAACATCAGCAGAAATCCAATACAGAGTTGAGGAAACAGAAAATTCCATTCATTTCATTAGCAGGTGACTAGCACAAGAGATCAGGAGTGAAACCCAGCACTTCATCCCTAAACACACATAAATTTGAATTCAGTTTCAATTAATTAAATTAAACTTATTTCAAGTATGCAAATTTAGCAACAGAGAAAAGGTGCAAATATGTTTAGTTGATTCCCTACTAGATGTGAAGGCCAGGAAAAATTTACCACACCATACATGCTTTCCCTCTCAAGCACTTCATGTTTCTGCTCCCTACTATGCAAAGACTATCACTGGTCATATGAATATCTTAGTTGCTCTGTACACACAGCCACTGACTAGTGCCACTGAATTCAATGATACTTCAGAAGAGTGATAAAAACATTAAAAGGATTAACATGTATAACCTGAACATGATTCCGTACCTGTTGGTAGCAAAGCAGCAGTATTGTCTTGATCAATTCTTGTATTATATGTAAGAGCATAACATGAACCTAAAACACAAATACAAGCAACGAAGATTCATACAACCTTTCAATGTTACGCTGAGTAATACAAAACAGGAAAGCCTGAGCTTCGAAGTCTTTTAATGCAAGAAGATAATGAATCAATGCAATCTAAAACCTTGAAAATTTTTATATGATGTAAAATACTGAGATGGGTAACAATTGTTTCATTTCTGTACTTTGTCTGAAACTGTGGAACAAAATATTTGTCTCATTAAGGTTGCAATCGTACCTAGACTGAGGGCCTAAGCACAACTAACTGTGCAAGAAGGATTAGTCCTTTTTCAATGCAGTTTGTATAGTCCTGAATTGGAATTCTAAACTGGTGGAAAAGGGGGCATAAAAAATACACATAAGCGAACACAATATTAAATGCTAGCAAGCAAAAACCAAATAGTAAGAAGAACAATGCTACATTTCTTTCAAACACATACCTTTAAAAAAAAACAGCAATAAGCATTTTTTTCTCTATAGTCTCTCTCATACTTGCTTATTAGTTTCATTTCTTTCTTACCTTTCTTCACAAATGTGTTAATAAATTCCTCGGTTACTAACTCATGAAGAGACAAGTTCTTCACCAAGTAGTACTCTCCAAGACCTGCAACTGCACTTTTAAATGCTTCTGGAACTATTCCACAATCAGGGATCAAAAAGGACACCTGTTCAGAAAATATTTAGGACTTGAATCAGATATTCTGTTTACTGATAATATGGTAGAACCGGACTGAAAACTAACAGAAAGAACACGGAAATGTGTATTGTATGAACCAATATCCTCAGGAAGAGGCCATATATGAAGAGTTTAAATATTATCCTTCAGTTTGTGTCTAATTCCTTTTACTTCTATTTTATTTATCATCCTTGTATCCTAATCTTCTGATATGTGTCATAGAGGAACGTATCTTATTTTATCCTCACAGCAACTCTATGTGGTAAAAAGGCTAAACCAAGAAACAGTGACCTGCATGGTCTCTAAGTAGGGTTACCAACCCTGGGTTGGAAAATTCCTAGAGATTGGGGGGGGGGTGAAACCTGGAGAGGGAGGGACTTGGGGAGGGGACAGAACTCAGCAGGGTATAATGCCATGGAGTCCACCCTCCAAACCAGCCATTTTCTCCGGGGGAACTATTATCTGTTGGCTGGAGATCTCTTGTAATTCCAAGGTATCTCCAGGCACCACCACTGGACTCAAATCCTGTTGTTCTACTGCAGACCAACACAGCTGAAACTCTGTACCGCCCAGTAAATTTTTCAGTAAGCAAGTCCAATATTCTCCTTCAACACCATAATGACTAGGCCACTCCAACTATATAGTGTCCATATATTAGAAGATAGTGGTTCCTCTGCTGACTAATTATGTGAATCACATATAGGACTGCAGGGAATCTGAACCAGCGACTTTCCTGATCAGCCCTATAGGACATGAGCATATCTTTCTGCCATACTCAGGAGAGGACACGCACTGGAGCTTCTCTTTCCCTCCCAAGCTATGTAAGGAGTGAGAAAACATATGTACGTATAAAAAGAATCCCACAAGAGATTATCAGAAGATGCAAACATCCAAGCGGGATGTGATGGAACATTAAAACCCAAAGAAAAACAAACACATCAAAAGCAAGCTATTTAAACTGAATGTTATTATCATAACTTGTGTCTACCGGGAAAGCATGCAATAGCAAGTTCATCATTCTACAAGTAAAGCATGCATAACAAACTCATATGTGATATGCCCACACATTTGATATATTTGTCTCTGTTGCTACCATATTCTTTTTGTTAAGTTGTGTCTACTGGACTGTTAAATCGTTCTGTCGAAGAATATTTTGATTCTTCATACAACTGGCAACAGCAATATCTGACATGCTAAAAATAAACAAAACAAGCAATCCCTGACTACCTCCTGTAGCCTGATCCTTGCCTGAGCACTTTTCTCGTTTCTGGTGTTGGAGCTTAACTTCTGAAAGCCAGGAAGGGTAGCACAAAAAAGAGATGCCCAACAGTGCCCTCTGCCCTCTTGCTATAAAAAGTATCCCCCCCCCCGCTTTACTGGGGAAAATTTCCTCAAACTGGTATGTGCCAACAATATTGCTTTTAATGATTTTTTAGGCTACCTCTCAACATATTGCTGCCCAAGGCAGTTTGGAAGGAAACAAAGAAACACAGCAGCATAAAAACCTGTATACCCCCCAAAACGGCCAACTTGCAACTTAACCAGCAACTTAGTGTTGCTGGTTAACAGGGTCAGCACTGGTAGTCCTATACCAGTGAGGTACAGCAATAAAAGTACTGGGAGATCTGGTCGCAAATCCAGCCATGAAACTAGGCTGGGTGCCGTTGGCCATCACTCAGTCCGGAGGGGTGTGTGAGAGGGTCCCTTTGGGGGGTTGTTATTGTGAAATGAACATGGAGGGTAGAATCATGTATACCGCCCTGAGCTCCTTGGAGGATGCGCAGGATAAAAAGGCACTAAAGCCTGTTTTGTATTTGTTCTCATGCTTTATTACTCATAGGATTTGTGCTTAAAAAAAAAGTGCTCCATTGTGCGACCGAAGCAGGGCATCGAGGGAAGGGTAAGCTCTCCATTTATCTTGGCGCCATTGGTCAAAGCTTCTCGTGGACTTGCGGGAAGGGGCAAAAACCAGCCTCCCCCCCCCCCCAAGTGAGACTCGCGCGACCAACCGTGAGCGGAAGGCTGTGAGCGCCCCTTACCCGGCAGTTGAAGGCGTGGTCCCGCACGTGAGACGCGTGGCGGGAGCGCTCGTGCCGCACGTGGCTCCTCTCGCACACCAGCAGGTGACGGGGCGTCTCGCGGAGCCATCTCAGGGGGACGAACATGCTGGATTCGTTGGCCGTCCGCGCAACTGAAACCGGCCGATAGAGAGGCGGGGCGGTCGCGTCACTACTTCGTCAGGAGGCGGAGGGAGAAAGGGAGAAGGAAAAGGTCGGAGCATGCGCGTTGAAAGCTCAGGAAGGTTCTTGCCCTTACTTTGTAGCCTTCACTTTCAGGGATGTGAAGGTTGCGAAAGAAGAGAGGGAACGGAGCAACGGGTGGGTTTAGAAAAGCAACAGAAACGTTATGCTTGAGGTAGAGAGGCGGGAGTGGTGATGGACATAAGTAAAAGTGAAAGTCTGTTTTCAGATCTGAATCTAATAGGAAATAGGGGGCGGGGGGAGACTGCCACTGTCATTGTTCAATTGCATATCGTTTTCGACGGTAATGCTTATTAAACACAGTTATATATAACCAGAAAAATCAACAACTCTTCACCCAAAGGAATTAGTACGAAGTTACTTGTGGGTCGAAGCTAATTCAAATCCTAGGGATAGGAGAGCAGGGATGCCTCCCACTTGGTACAAAAGAGTTGTGCGTAGAGTGCACACATGGAATTTAATTTAATTTATTGGATTTCTTGCCCGCCCTCCACACAAGCGGGCTTAGGGCAGGTCACAACGTTATCATAATGGTACAATAAGTTAAAACAACACGACACAATAAGATAAAATACACTATTTCATAATTCGAATACAAAAATTAAAACCACATATCTAAGAAGCAGCATATGATGATTCAACCTAATACACCCCACACACAATTATCATGAAGGGGTAAAAGCTGGAACGCGCATTAAACAAATGGTGGTACCACAAAAAACAGTGCGATAGGTTAAAGACACTGGAGAACAAATTTTTAGAAATGAAAACATGGAAATATCATGTTTTTATTAACCCTTTCCCTCTCAAAGTGTTCCTGGAACACCACTGAACGGGCACTAAAGAACTGCTAGTTCCATAAAAAACAGTGGGAAGCATTAAGGACACCTGAGAACAATATTTTAAAAATGAAAACATTGAACTGGTACACTTTATTAACCCTTTCCCTACCCAAATGCTCCTGGAACACCACGGAACAGGGTGGAATTGACACTAAAGAAATGCTAGTACCACAAGAAACAGTGGGAAGCATTAAAGACTCTGCAGAACAATATTTTAGAAATGAAAACATGGAACTATCATGCTTTTATTAACCCTTTCTCTAACAAAATGCTTCCAGAGCAGCATAAAACAGGCTAGAACGGGCACTAAAGAAATGCTAGTACCACAAAAAACTGGGAAGCATTAAAGACAAAGTGGTCTAGAGTATGGTTTCCAACTGTTCTGGAGAAAAATTTCTTGTCCCTTTAATAGAGGAAATGGGCAGTTGAAGCTTTTTATGGTATGGAATGGCCAGGAGCCACTTAAGGACAGGATATATGTTTACACAAATATCAGATGTACCCTTCTTTGCAGAAAAATCTTGAACTAAACATGGAGGTTACAATCCATCTAAACTAGCCATTAACTCTTCCATTTGCTCAGACATTGCGCAAAAACTATCTGAAATATGGGGTTACCAGGTTCCATAAATAGATAGGGATGAGCTGTGGATGAGTTCTGGAAAGGATAGTTTGTCAGATTCTCAGGAGGGGAGAACAATGGAGAATTGGATTGAAACAGCAGGCAGCAGCGATTTCTGCAGTGGCTCGGGGCTAAAAGTATGCTAAAAGTGTTTTCGCCCCCCCCCCATTGCCTGAAGGTAGCCTGTGACTTAAAAACATGGCTTAGAGCCAATAGTGCTTGCCTGGCTGGAAGCTCCAACTAACAATCAAAAAGAGATGTCCTATTAATACATATTATCAACCAACCCAAGGAAACTGCTTTAAGCATTGCTCCCCATAGACCAATTCAGTCAGTGAGTCAAAATGAAGGTGAGTGCAACAATGATGGAAAAGGTGTGTGTGTGAACATTGAACAGTGGATGAATGAGAACAAAACCTGTGATGCAAAAATTGACAACATTTTGGTTGGAAAGCTGAATGAAGAATTGGTATTTGAAGAGGGATTTGACTGAAAGCATCAGTAGGTACTTGGAGAAACAATTCAAGCATCCAGGGGAGAACAGCAGTGCAGGAGACTGGATAAAGTTGCCAACCTCCAGGTGGGGCATGGAGTTCTTCTTGAATTACAGCTGATCTCTAGATCAATTCCCCAGGGAAAAATGGCTCCTTTGGAGGGGGGAACCTCTATGACATCATACTTTGCTGAGGTTCCTTCCCTTCCTAAACCATGCCCTCCTCAGGTTCCACCCCCAAATCTCCAGGTACAAGCAGAAGTCAGCAACCATACAACTGGGGAGGCTGAGGGTGGTGGAGCAGCAAATGTCATACATTAGAATATAACAGATAAGGGGCTTCTAAGCAACAGTAGGTTTGCTTGCATATTAGCCCATTAGCTGGTGAACCTCCACCAGATGAGGCAGTGTTGCTGGAAGAGGGATGGGACCAGTGGAGGTGAAGAGCCATTTTCTATGGCCATTTTGGCAAACCTGTCCACCTCTGTTGCTAAGACATAAAGATGATCCATTTCAGTCTGATTGTTGCCCTCATCATGGTAGACAAACATCATTGGTTGCCCTGGTGAATGCTCTACAATGGTCCTCTGGTTGGGTGACTGCATCCCTGTTTGTCTTTCTGTACTTCTCAGTGCCTTTTGATATTGTTGACAGTGCCATTCTGTGACAGCACAGCATTCATATTCGCTAACACTGGAACTTGGAACCAGGTACTTGGGTCATACAGTAATGTATATCCCAAAGACAGCTCTGTCCACCACACAGTCACAAAGATGTAAGTAGATGACATTACAGTAGTTTAGTCTTGATGTTACCATGGCAGGAATCCAGGTGGCCAGATTAGCTCTGTCAAGGTAGGCTAATCTGTGTCCAGGCTAACCTGAGTTGGGAGAAGGCCTTTTTTGCAGCTGCGTTAACTTGCTTTTCTAACTACAGTGCTGGATTCAGTATAACCTCTTGTCTCTTAACTGAGAGTCTCTCTACACAAGACAATGTTAGCCAGGAAGGGTAGTTTTAAAAGACAAAAACAGAGAGGTGAAATTGACAGAGCCATAGAGGAGGCCTTCCCAGAGGCAAAGATGACATTAACAAACCCTCTGAGGAGCGATCTCCACTGGCTCTGTCTTTTTAAACTACACCTCTCGACTTACATTGCTTCTCACTACACTTGGTGAACAGATTTGGAGTCAGTCAGGGTCAACTGAACCCCACTGAAGATGGGAAGCATAATGTTTTCAAAATCTCTGTCTTCCCAACCAGCGTCATTTCATCTTATCTGGGTTCAATTTCAATTTGTTTCAGCCATTTGACCACAACTGTCAAGCAACGATTCTACTGCATCACCAGGGGATCCTTCAGTGTTGTGTCTAGTTAATTCCTCATTGAAGATGCTTTTTGTTTGGTAAATTCCCCACTATGTTAGCAGAGTTATCTGGAGGCAGCAAAGATGGAGGTCCTGTACTTGAGCCACGGGGGACTAGGTTCGGGACTCTGGCTCCCGACCCTCAATGGGGCACAGCTTGTGCTGGTTCCGAGGGTCAGGACTCTGGGGGTGATCCTGGATGCCTCCCTGAAAATGGAGGCACAGGTCGCAGCGCTTTCAGGTCTTCTTTTTTCCATCTGCGGCAGACCAGGCAACTTGTCCCCTACCTATCTACCTGTGACTTAACTACAGTGATCCAGGCAATGGTCATCTCTAGGTTAGACTACTGTAACTTGCTCTACATGGGCCTACCCTTGAGCCTGACCCGGAGATTGTGGCTGGTGCAAAATGCAGTGGCGCGCGTCATTATGAAAGCACCAAATAGGGTGCATATTACACCAATACTGCACGAGCTGCATTGTTTGCCAGTAGAGTACTGGATCAGGTTCAAGGTTCTGGTATTGACTGATAAGGCCTTGTGCGGACTGGGGCCAGCATACTTGAGGGACTGTCTCTCCCCATATATTCTCCAGAGGACCTCCAATCGGGAGAAAAACAACTGTTATCGGTCCCTGGCCCCACGGAGGCCTGCCTCAACTAGAGCCAGGGCTTTCTCAGTCCTGGCTCCTACCTGGTAGAATGCTCTGTCTACAGAGACCAGGGCCTGACAGGATTTACTATCTGCCGGGCCTGTAAGAGTTGTTCCGCCAGGCTCATGGCTGAAGTTGGGCCTCCACTGGCCGGAAGATGCAACATCTACCCCCCTCCCTGTAAAAGTTGCCCACCACTGTTTGTTTTTCAGCTGCTGTTACTGTGCTGCTATAGCCAGTTGTACTGCTGTATCGTTGGTTATTAGTTGTATTGCTGCTGCCAGGCAAAAGAGTGCTGCTATTTTTATATGATGTTTTAATGTTTTAATATGGAACATTTTAAAATGATTTTAAGGTTGTTATCTGCCCTGAGCCCGCTTGTGGCGAGGGCGGAATACAAATATGATATAAATAATTTGCCAACAGGAAATAATAGGTACAGCAGTTGCCCTTAGGGGAAAATGCCCATAAGAAAGCACACTTGTCTGTAGGGAATGATGGAAAGCATGCTTGCCCACATGGAATAATGGGGACAGACTGCCCATAGGGAATAATGGAGAGCATGCTTGTCCACAGGGAATAATGGAGACAGAAACTGCCCATGCAGAATAATGGGGACACAGATTGCCCATAGGGAATAACAGAGAGCACATTTGCCCACAGGGAATAATGGGGACAGTGATTGCCCATAGGGAATAATGGAGTCTATGCTTGCCCATAGGAAATAATGGAAATCACAGTTGTACAAGGGAATAACGGGGACAGCAATTGTCAATAGGCAATAATGGAAATCATGCTTGCCCGTAGGGGATGATGGAAAGCACGCTTGCCAACAGGGAATAATGAGGACAACAATTGCTCATAGAGAGTAAAGCCTATGAGATAGCAGTGAAGGTGACGAAGAAGGAATTCTTCACTGCTACCATTGTGTCCACAAAATCCTGTCCAGCACAATTGTTTAGAACTATTCAGTTGTTGGTCTCCTTACCACAAGGGGACCGTCAAATTAATGATTCAAGTAGTAGTTGTGAGGCTTTGGGGAGCTATTTTGCAGGCAAAATCTTGTCTCTCCACCATGATCTGCCAACCACAGTTGAGACAGTGAGGGAACTGGAGGCTACTTGGCTGTCTTCTGGATCTGTATTAGATCATTTTAGCTTGATCTCTCCAGATGAGGTTGACAGGATCCTGCAAGGGGTTAGGCCACCACCTGCCCCATGGACCTCTTTCCGGTGTGGCTGGTGAAGGCCAGGGCCGACAGGCTTCGGGATTCAACCTCTCCTTCAACTCCAGGGTGTTTCCTGGAATGCTGCAGTGGTGAGGCCTCTCCTGAAAAAAACATCTTTGGACCCCACCAACCTGTCCAGTTACTGCCCAGTTTCGCACCTCCCGTTTCTGGGCAAGGTGATTGAGCGGGCAGTGGTGGAGCAATTGCACATTTTTCTGGATGACTTCTCTGTTCTGGATAGGGGTGCCAGCCTCCAGGTAGTAGCTGGAGATCTCCTGGAATTACAGCTGGTCTCCAGGCCACAGAGATCAGTTCACCTGGAGAAAATGGCTACTTTGTGAGGGTGGACTCTATGGAATTACACCACGCCAAGGCTCTTTCTCTCCCCAAACCCCACTTCCTCCAGGTTTCTCCAGGTTTCACCCCCCCGCCCCAGATCTCCAGGAATTTCCAGGAACACCCATACTGGATGGGGGATACACTTCTGGGTAGCAGTGTGTGTGAACAAGATCTTGGGGTTCAGATGGAATGTAAGTTAAATAAGAGCAGCCAGTGTGATGCAGCGACAAAAAGGACTAATGCAATGTTGGGGTGCATCAACAGCAGCATAACATCCAAATTGCAAGATGTCATAAGGGCACATGATCACTCTCTTTAAGTATTTGAAGGACTGTCACTTAGGGAGTTGTTCCTGTTGGCTGCAGAGGACAAGACTCCCAATAATGGATTTAAATTAAGGGCGGGAAGGTTCCAGTTGGATATTAGGAAGCACGGTAAGATGGATTTGAAGGATTATAATGCCACTGGCACTGACCTCCAATGAAACCATTGTATCCAAGAGAGATAACTTCGCCATATGGAGTTGAGTTGTAATGGAAACAGATCTCCAAGTGCCATGTGGAGGAGTTGGGAACTCTACTATGGAAGGGCCTCTGAGCGATATAGTGACAAAGGGGCTGCTCTCCAAATCAGCTGCTGTCACAGACAGTTTTAAAATCTCTTCTTTGGAGGTTATTAGTAGTTCTTGGAGATCTCCAGGCAGGTTGGCAACTCCTGTAAAGAGGTACTTCAGACATCACTGTTGCCAATATCCTTTTAAAGCCTACACATTGAGGTTATGTACAAGGAAGGATGATTTTTCTGCAAACCTGGGATAGCCACCACGTTTTCAGAAAATGCCAAAAATTAAAACATAATGAGGGAAGTTAAAATCCTCCCAGAACAAGAGACTGAGATCTCACAAGATCATGATTACCATTGTGGGGGTGCCTAGCAACCCCACCAGAAAGGAAAGCTTTCAGCTTTGAAATATATAGAAAGCTGTGACCAGGTGGTGAGAAATTAACAAAAACTGAAGGGGGTGGGGAAAGGAGAGTGAAAAGCAAGGCATGGGAATCGGGAAGGGGGGTTGAAAAACAACAAAGTGACTGCAGACAGGGAAGAGAAAATGAGTATGGGGGGGCAGGAAAGGGAAGCAAAAAGTGGCAAGTGTGTAGTGGGGAGTAGTTAGGATTTCTGTGCCCTGTGAATCTTGTGAGCCTTATTTGTCATTATCTAAAGCTGTACATTTTTCTACATAAATATTTTTATGCTACGCCTTTTGAGATATTAAAACATTGTCTTGAAAAGCATTCCATTCATTCCCCAAAGAAAAAAAATCATGGGATTCTTTTCATCATTCTCCCAAATTTTACAACAGAAAAATGGAGAAAAAGTCACGGGGAAAAGGGGGGGTCCCTTTTTACATTTTTCCCCAGCCTTCACATTTCTATTCAAATCTCCACTCATGTTCACTGGATGGCCTTGGGCGAGGAACATTCTCTCTGCATAACCTACTTCATAGTCTTGTCAGAATTAAATAAGACTATTAGACCATATAACACCACCAGACTTTTCAGGGAAAGATGCAGAGTCAAAATCGCCGCCACCTGGTTAAGGCCCTTCAAGCTGAGGCCATGAAGCTGTCGAAGCAGCAGATGACAGCTGGCAAGGATGCCGCCGACTCTGCGGCGCGAGCGATGGCGACTTCGGTGGTCCTGCGTCGACACACCTGGCTCCGGTCCACGGCTCTGCCACCCGAGAAGAAGGCGAAGGTGGAGGATTTCCCGTTCGAAGGTCCCCAGCTCTTCTCGGAGAAGACGGATGAATCCCTCTCCCTGATGAAGAAAAACCAGCAAACAGCCAAGTCCCTGGGAGTCGCCCCTTCTGCTCAGCCGTCGGGTCCGAGGTATCGTTACGGTCGGTTCCGATCCTATCAGACCCCCTATCAGCCTTACCAGCAGCGTCAGGGGCGTTTCTTCTCGGGCCAGTCCTACGGCCACCGATCCTACTTGGCCCAACAGCGTCACTCTTCCAGGCGCTCCGGCCGATCCAAGGGCAGGCAGCAACCCTCCTCACCTAAGCCATCGACCTCTGTGCAGAAGCCTTCCGTTTTCTGACTGAGCCTGGATGCTCCCCTGTTGGCCTCTGAGGACACTCCCTCTACTGCCCGGTTCCTGGACAGGCTTCGGCCTTTTTTGCCCTGTTGGCAACTTGTTACCTCTGACACTTGGGTCCTGTCTATTGTGGCCCATGGTTACAAATTGTTATTTGCTGATGCACCTCCCCTTTCTCTCCCCCCCCCGTTGTTCTCCATGTTGTGATGTTGTGTTACACAATAATGTTATAGAGTTGGTGAACAAAGGTGCTGTCCGGGTGGTCAATGTCGCTACTTCCCCTTGGGGATTTTACTCGAGGTACCTCCTTGTGGATAAGAAGGATGGAGGTTCCCGGCCCATTTTGGACCTTAGGGGCCTCAACAGCTATTTAAAGGTTGAGAAATTTCGGATGCTGACCCTGGCACGGGTCATAGAGCTCCTAGAGGTGGGCGTCTGGTTAGCTATTCTAGACTTGAAAGACGCCTACTTCCACATCTCCATTTTTGAAAGCCACAGAAAATACCTACGGTTTGTCTATGGGGGTTCTGTGTATGAGTATACAGTGTTGCCCTTTGGGCTGGCCTCTGCACCCAGGGTCTTCACGAAGTGCATGGCCACCGTGGTGGCATATCTACAGTCCAGGGGATGCTTTATCTACCCATACCTGGATGACTGGCTCCTGGTGGGACCCTCTGCTGACTCTCTCCAGGCCCATATTGCCCTCACTTTGTCTGTGCTGGCAAAGTTGGGCTTAGTGGTTAACGGGGATAAGTCTGTCCTGACTCCGGGCACGGCCATTAGGTTTATTGGGGTTCACTTCGATTCACTGCAGGGCAGAGCCTACCTGCCCCCGGATCGCTTGTCCAGGCTTTCCTCTTTGGCCTGTCACTTTCTGCACAACCGGTATCAAACTGCCCTTTTGATCCAAACCTTGCTTGGCCTTATGGCCTCCTCCACAGGGGTGGTTTTCTTTGCACGCCTGCATATGAGGCCTCTGCAAAACTGGTTTGTCCGGAGGTATAACCCCCTCACTATGGGACAGCACCAGAGATTCTCCATCCCCAGGGTGGTGCAGCGCTCTCTGACCTGGTGGACTGTCCCTGAAAACCTGTCCAAGGGATGCCCTTTTGGCCCCTTTCTGGCAGAGGTCACTGTCTTTACTGACGCCTCCAACTTGGGATGGGGAGGGCGCTGTGGGCGGCTCTCAGCCCAAGGTATCTGGTCCCCTACTGAGGCAGCCATGCACATCAACCTCTTAGTGCTTAGAGCGATCCGTTACTCCCTTGCTTCTTTTGCAGATGTCATTCGGAACAGGAGGGTTCAGGTCCTGTCGGACAATACCACGGCCTGCTATTACCTCAACAAGCAGGGAGGAACGGTCTCGCTCAAGCTCTGCAAGGAAGCAACGACTCTTTGGAAATGGGCCATGGTCAACAACGTTCTTCCCAAGGCCGTGCACATTGCTGGGGAGCTCAACACCGCAGCAGACACGTTGAGCAGGGTGTTTCTGCCTCAGCACGAGTGGTCCCTCAACAGGGCTTACCTCAACCAGGTTTTCTGCAGATGGGGTACACCGGTGATCGACCTCTTCGCCACGGCCCACAACAAGCAGGCCCCGCTGTTCTGCTCCCGGGCCGGAATTGGCCGTCACTCCCTAGGGGATGCCTTCCAGATACCCTGGTCCCCAGGGCTCTTTTATGCCTTCCCGCTCATGCACAAGGTCCTCTCCAGGGTCAGGGCCTTCAGCACCCACTGTATCCTAATTGCCCCACAGTGGCCTCGCCAGGATTGGTTCCCACTCTTGCTCTCCCTTTCACGGGGGCGCTGCCTGGCGCTGCCGTCGGCCCCGGACCTGTTAGTCAGGGACGGGGTCAGGCACCACCACGTGGCAGTTCTGAGTCTGGCTGCCTGGCTCCTGTGCGCCCCGGAGTAGGCCTCTCCTCGGAGGTCCTTAAGGTCATTCTGAATGCTCGGAAGCCGTCTACCAGGCTGTCCTACCAGAGGAAGTGGTCACGGTTTTCCCGCTGGTTGGCCCCAAAAGGGGTCTCTCCCTTTGATTGCCCTTTGCCTATGATTCTTGACTACCTCCTGTATTTGTGCTCGCAGGGTCTAGCCTTCTCGAGCATTAAAGTCCACATGGCTGCAATCTCTGCTTTTCATGAGCAGATTGATGGAAAGACCGTTTTTACCCACTGGCTTTCCAAGCAGTTCCTGAAGGGCCTCTTCAAGACCTTCCCTCCTAGGGCCCCTCCCATCCCTCAGTGGAGCCTGTCGCTGGTTCTCTCCCAACTAATGCTCAGGCCCTTTGACCCTTTGTTCACTTGTCCCCTGCCTCTGCTCACACAAAAGGTGGCCTTTCTGGTGGCGGTCACGTCCTCTAGGCGTGTTGGGGAGCTGTCTGCCCTGCGGTGTGACCCTCCCTTCCTGCAGTTTTTCCCTGGTACGGTCATGCTCCACACTAGCATGGAGTTTCTACCCAAGGTGGTCTCAAAGTTTCACCTGCAGCAAAAGGTGGTCCTCCCTTCCTTTTTTCCAACACCCTCATCCCCAGGGGAACGGGCACTGCACACGTTGGATGTGAAACGTGCTTTATTGTTTTATTTACATCGCACCAAATGTTTCAGGAAGTCTCCTGCCCTGTTTTTGTGTTACTCTGGGCCTCATAAGGGCTCACCTGCTTCTGCCCAGTCCATCTCTCGCTGGATTGTGTCTACCATTAAACTCTGTTATCTGCAAGCTGGAGTCCAATGCCCTTTGTTGGTTACTGCTCATTCCACTAGAGCGCAAGCTGCTTCTGCTGCCTTCCTGCGAGGAGTGCCGCTCCGGGACGTCTGCCAAGCTGCGACCTGGTCCACTGCAGACACTTTCATCAAACATTATTCTGTGGACGTGAATGCACGGCGTGACTCAGCTGTTGGCACGGCTGTCCTGCATTCTTTGTTCAAGTAGACACTCACACCCGCCCCCATTGGTGAGATGCTAGTTATTCTCCCAATGTGGGGCTGCACAGAAGGACGAAGACGATAAACAGGGTTTCTCACCTGTAACTGTTGATCGTCGAGTCTCTTCTGTGCAGACACACATTCCCTCCCACCTACCCCGCTGTGAGTGCTTGGTTAACTGAGTTTTTCTCCGGCGGCTCAGGTGAACTGAGGGAATGCCGGGGACGTTCGGATATATATGCATTCAAAATTGGTGGGAACACCGGCGCGCATGCGCGGTGGATCTGAACGTCCCCTTCACATTTCTAAAAGCTAGAAAAATCTTTTCCGCGGCTGGCCTGCGCCTGCGCAGTCCCAATGTGTGTCTGCACAGAAGAGACTCGACGATCAACAGTTACAGGTGAGAAACCCTGTTTTTCATCCCCTTTTTTAGAAGCCCTTTCTAGATAAAGGGCTTTTGGCCAATTATAGAGCAGTTTCCGTGTTTTTTTTTTCCTTTTAAGAAACTGATTGAGTGAATAGTGGCAGAGCAACTTCAGGTTTTCTGGATGAGTCACCTGTTCTTGACCTTTTCAGTCTGGTTTCAGGCCTGCCTATGGGACACAGATAGCCTTGATTGCTCTGGTTTAGTGATCTCTGCGATGTTGCTGATTGCTAAGGGGAATGCTTCAATTTTTGAAGCGTTTTGATCTCTTGGCTGCCATTGACACAGTCAATTGTGTGGTATTGTTACAGAGCTTGGAGAATAGAATAAGGGTTGGGGAACAATCTTTAAGTGGTTTCGACCCTTTTTATCAAGCTGGGTCCAAAAGACTGGCATTGGAGATTCAGCATCTGCAGCAAGGAATTTATCCTGCAGGGTTCCCTGGGGTTCTCCCTGTATACTTCAGCCTTTATGTAATGAAATAGAACAAGATTGTCTGAAGCTTTGCAACAGGATGTTATCAATATGCTGTGACAGGAAGCTGCCATCCATGTCCAGAGCTAGCATACGAATGCTGTGGCTAAATTACTATGTTTTTTTCTTTGTAAGCTGTACTTGAGTCTTTTTTTTTTTTGGAGCAAAGAAGTATAATAACATTCGATTTATATACTGCCCTTCAGGACAACTTAACACCCACTCAGAGCGGTTTACAAAGTATGTTATTATTATCTCCACAACAAAACACCCTGTGAGGTGGGTGGGGCTGAGAGAGCTCTGAAAGAGACTGACCCGAGGTCACTCAGCTGGCTGGGTAATCAAACCCAATTCTCCAGATTAGCGTCCTGTGCTCTTAACCACTACACCAAGAGAACCCTACAGTGTTTAAAGTCACCAACATAAACAGCAAAGTGCTATGTTACAAATTCTGCAAAATGATTAACGTAACAATAGATATTTTTTTAAAAAAATACTATCCTGGAAATAAAGGGTTTTTAAAAGAAGGGTTTGCCCTACTAGATGAAAAGAATTATCATTCCCAATAAGCTGCTATTATATCCTGATAGACAGGATACTGATACTGCTCTTCAAGGAATATATCCCTGAGCAGTTCTTGCTGACTTCTTTGAGAGAATGACAGATGGGAAACTGAATTGAAAAGACAATAACTTGTCCAAGGCCAAAAATGGTAAGATTTGAGCATTATTTGAGGAAGCTGTTGCATTCCAAGCAATTAGATGAAGGATCCCTAAATGTTATGAAAAGACATTTCCTAAGGTATAAAAAGGGCTTCTCAGGAAATTCCCTTCGTTCTTGTTTGGGAGGTTACAAAACCATGACTAAGAAATCCAGTGTGTGAATATGGTTACATATGATGGCAATAGACAATAAAAGCATTAAGCAAGGCAGGATGTCAAAAATATTTCTTGCAAGGAGTAAATAACTTATTATCTATAAAGATGACTATTTTAAAAGAATAGTATTGCTATGATAAGGGCACGTGTCTTGTAGATGCCAGATGCTTCCTACATGTGGTTTTTTTATCCTTGAACACAGTTCTGATCTGTTCCTTCTTTAATTTTTTTTTACAATAATACAAAATTTTAAAAAATTAAAAAATATATCAGGCTATCAATCTACCTCCAAAACAAGACCAATATATTACCAACTTATTCAATATTCAGCGTTCACTCTGTAATCCGTATTTTTCTGGATGACTCTGGTCAGGCCTAATTCAAATGTAAGTGATTACTTAAAGAAGCCTTAGGTATAGCTTTCCTATATCAGATCATTAAGCTTCTGGCAAGATGTATACCTAAGCAATGTTCTCCGTTTGTTATGGGTATAGTTCACAAGTAAAAATATTACTAGAGAATCCATGCTTCCATTATATTTTTATTAAAATGCAACAATCTGCATCTTTAACATTAAGTAATTAAAAATTGTAATACCATCCTTTGACTTTACAGGCACATACAGTTAAAGAAAAGTGGTTACATAAGTCTCAAGCATTTCATCTTACCCCAAAGTAGGCAAGTTTCACAAGGCAAGGAAATTTAGAGGCCAAATCAATTTAGAGTCCCATGTTTACATATTTTCAAACCATCTTCCAATCATACCCAGCCTCACATTCTTATACCTTCCAAAAACCATACAAAGTCATCCTTACTCAAATATCTTCTTAACGTATACAAATGCTGCATTAACTTATTCCGGTTCCTTTTTGTCATAACAAAGAATACTAAAAACAATGATTATAAGTTTCTCATACATATGATTATCGGTTGGACCCCAAACAATGCACCCAATATTTGAACTAAATCTTCACTTCTGTATTTTGTTGAACATTCTTGTCACTCTCAGATGTTTCTAGCACCTGGGCTCCAATACATACTGTATCCTTGATATTACTTACACTATTCTGATCTATATGCCATACTACTATGTCGCTCCTTTGTTCCTTACCCCTCTCCAAGGCTGTTCTATTCGGGACTCCCTATTTGGCATGTTTAGCTGAGAGACCATGCCAGTCCTGGTCCCAGTCTGCAAAAGCATCCTCCATCACCTTTGAAGAAGACCAGCAACTGCTCCCCTACATTTCTGGCTACATCTATGACCATTTTAAGGTTACATCAGAACAAAACAAATATACAGTCAATGGGCTTAGAAGGGTGTAGCTCTGCTTAAAATGGCATCGAACAAACATTTTTCTCAACGTAATAAAGGTGAGTTTGAAATTTGAAAAAAGAATAATAGATTTCTTTGCACTTTTTGTCTTGACTGGTGCTCAAGAGTCAAGACCAGGAGTGAGATATAAGTGTTGCACCAGTTGGCAACAGTGACTACAATGCTATTAGGTTCAGCATTCATGTCAACAGAAAGCTGCCCCTCAAATTCAAAAGAATTACTTTTGATTACAAAAGAGGCAATTTTGCTAAAATGAGGAGACTAGGAAAAGGGACAATTAAGAGAGTCAATTTCCTCCAGGATGCCTGGAAACTATTTAAAATTACACTGAGGCCCAGATAGGGCTGCCAGCCATTGGTTGGAAACGAGTAGGAGAGGGAAGGGGTGGGGATGGGGGAAATGACATTGTGCCAGCAGAGTGATGTCACTTCTGGTAAATACCTGGAAGTGATGTGCCTTAACGTTGGTGTGATGTCAGTGTGGCAGTCTAGAATTTGAGCAAAACTCTATGGTAAAACCATGGAGATTTGTTCAGATTCTAGAGCTGTACTTCTAGGTATTTGCTGGAAGTGATTACTTACTACCAGTGCAGCACCACTCCCCCTCCCCCCACACCTCAGTGGCAACAGACAGGGAGATCTGAAGCACTGAAGCAGGAGACCTGGTCTCCCTATGCCCAGACAGAACACATACTTAGGGTTGCCAGGCCCCCTCAACTTCCTGGCGGGGGATAGGGACCTGGCACTTACCTTGGGGGAGAGGGGAGTGCGCTCGTGTGTGTGCCCCCACAAGCACGATGATGTCACTTTGGAAGTGACGTCATTGCATGGCCCCTGGGAGCGGGCCCAGGCTCCACAGCGGCTCAAAACGGGCCCGATCTGTGCTGAAATGGGCCCGTTTTGAGGTGCTGCAGAGTGCAGGAGCACTCCTGCGCTCTGCAGCGCCTCAAAATGGGCCTGATCCGTGGCAAAACGGGCTCAAAACAAGCCCAATTTGGGACGGAACAGCTCCGTTTTGAGGGGCCGATCCCAAAATGGCCCGATCCCGGGGGCTGCTGCGCACGGGAGCATGCACGGAAGGTGCGTGCCCCCTGCTGGTTAGATAAGTGGGGGTGGGGGTGGGGAGCAGGGTGGGGGATTCCCCCACCCCCACCGGGGGTCTGCCATCCCTATACATACTTCAGATCAAGAAAGATACCACCAAGTCTAAAAGGAACACCTTCCTATTTAACAACTCAAGTCAAGGACGCCATAAAATAAAAAGGAAAAAGGCTTCTTTTGAAAAGTGGAATGTTTCCTCAGTTAAAGTGAACAGAGAGAACACAGGTTCTGACAAAATAAAGGTAAGTTGACAGTAAAGGAAGCAGAGCAGAGAATTTGAGGAATGGATCAACTTTCACATGATATTGTCTTAACCTTGACTCGTAACTATTCTTGCTGTTCTAGAATGCATATGTGATTTTGGTTCTTTCTGGATATAAGATCAATACATCAGAATCTGATTTATTTGGTAAGAAGGCGTCAGACAGTTTTTAATTTGTATGGCAATCAAAACAACAAAGTATGTAGGACTCTTTTAAACATAAAATGTATACAATTCATTTAAGGTTAATTATACCTCTCATAGATATCAATGCTTTCTTGACTAAAGAGCTGGGAATATATTGAATTGCAATATGGAACAGAAAATTGAATTAAAGGCTAATGTAATTTGCATGTTCATGCATAATGACTAATCTGTTGCAATTTAAACCATAAATAGAATATAATTAAATATCAGTGCATGCATTTTTAATAACATGTTTACTTCATTATACCCTGTAATTCTGAAATGCCATCTCCGATGATTGGAGGGGGACATAGAGGGTTTTTAAAAACTTCTAGTTTTACCTGTCCACTCTCCCCCCCCCCCCCGCCCCACACACATTACCAGGAAAAGGAGAATGAGGTTTTATGTATTTCTGTATAACTTTGTTCTCCACTAACAGATCAAGATTGCTGTTTGGAATATGCCATTGTGTGTGTGTGTGTGATGTAAATAACAGTTTTGTATGAAAAAACCTAAAGTTTAATATTAAGAAATTGTACGGTTATGAGGTAAATGTTAGCTGATTTTACATCGGGGGGGGGGGCAAAGCTACAAAAAGTCTAGGCCTCTGGGTAGCCTTCCATAGCCTGAAGCTGATGCACAGTTACCATTGCCAAGGGAGTGGTTTTCTTCCTGAAGTTTCCAATAAGTCTTTCTCAGATTTATCTGGAAAAGAATTTTAAAAGCATCACTTCTGCTTGGTTAGTTAGTGGATGATTTATAGCATTTACAGAGCACTCCTAAACAGAAAAGGAGGAAGAAGTGCTTAAGAAGGTGAGCTGAAGAGAGAGGAGTCAGGAAACCTGGCGATTACTCACCACTAGCAGGAGTGCCATCCCTCCTCTTGCTGGTAGCCAGGAAGACCTGGCAACCCTAGGGCCAGGCCTGATGGCCACTGCACAACTGGACCACACTTTTTCTAGGGAGAAGCTGCAAGGGGGGGCGGAAGGAGGAAAAGCTGAAGATGGGGGGGGCAGATAAAGCTAGGCTAGGTGGGGGTAGGAAGGAAAGAATGAAGCTGGAAAAGGAGAGAGCCTATGGGGACTGCCAGGGAAGGGAAAGAAGAAATAGTGGGAAAGAGGGATACATGGGGAAATGGAATCCCCACCCCCAGTTGTCATATATCTAATTCCCATGAGTGGCTCTCATCATATGGATCAAAACATCTTCAGGGGGGCATCTACAGTAGCTGATATACTGGATAAATATGGATAATTCCAGGTTTATAGGATGATACACAAATAAATAAATATGCTTTTAAAAAAACCAAAAGTAATGAATGCATGGTCATTGTGGGAGAAAACCCAGTGTTCGGATAGCATTTGAGGTTGCTGTAACCAAATGGTACTTAAATATGTTTCTTTTCTAATGAGGAAATAAGAGGAGGTACAGCTGAGAAAGGAAAAGGAAATGGGAAAGTGTACAGGGGCTGTAGTGGAAAAGCACAGAGGGCTTTGACAGGAGGACAATATTTAGGATGGGATGGGAAAATGAAAAAGCAGGGGAAGATAAAACAGGTGGGGAAAGCAGGGGCAAGAAGCCAGTAGGGAAGCCATTGAGGGGTGGACAGGGGTTTCTCCTCCCATGTGGGTCCTATTTGTAGTAATTGTTACATTTCCCTTTGATCAGATACAATCTCTCTCTCTGTTTGCTATGTTTCTTCTTGTTCCTTTCTTTCTTATCTACTAGTATCAGGGACTGCTGCAGGCATACAAAGATATGACACAATGTAAAGGTGACAATATCAAATGTAATTTTTCTTTTCTATATGTGAACGGGATACGTATATGTGTATCTTCACAGTGATCACTACAACAATGGAACCAGACATTTTTCTTGGCCACTGGATCTCCCTGCCCCAAATTAACTGTCCTAAAAGGAAACTGTACACTGGCTGTAATTTCCTTAAAAAAATGAAATGGAGACTCTGACTTTTATTCTATTCTGTTTTGATTGAGTAAAGCAATCTGTAGTGTGGGAGAGTCTCAGGTGACTTTAAAACAAACTGTCCAATTTCTGCCTGCAAGCTGCTTAAAGCAATACTCAGAATTTCAGTGTTCATGCTGGCAATTTAGTTGCCAAAGGATTCTGCAGTTTATGATTTAATTAAAAGTCTCTGAGCAGTACTCTGCTCTCATTTATATTGGTACAAAACATCTGGGTAAGTTCTATTAAAGTCAGTGGCATTTCTCAGTGAATAAAGTGGAATGGCTAAAAGTAGGCTGAAGCTGTGGTTCACCAGAGCAGTTAAACTGAAACATTTGGGATTCTGCTGATATCCTGGCTCCAGATAAAAAAGCTAGCACTGCACCTCTACAGCACTATAGGTTAGCTCATAGCCCAAACCTTTGCCTGCTTAAGACTATGGCTATAAAATAATTAAAATCCAAGTTGCTTGGCTTGACACACTGCAGGTGATTCAATTTGGGATGAGGAACCGTGTTCCTGTTCAACAGGTGTGACTTTGTCTGGATAATGCCCCTATATTGTAGTATAGTTCTTTTTAGCTTGAAGCAAGATGAGGCTGAGTCTTGGGAAAAGGGGAATCAATCTTATTTTCCCTCTTTTCATAATGATCAAGTGTGACAAACCTGGCCTGGTGAAAAATGTCTGTCCCTTTAATGAGGCTTCATGTGTGGAAAAGGGCGGTTGAAGCTTTTAATGGCCTGGAGGCAAATAATATCATCTGGTAAATAACACTTCATTCTCTATTAAAGTGGCAGGCCTTTTTTCTACAGGCCAGTTGGCAACTCTAATTTAAAAACACAGGTTTTAAAAAAAACATATTTGAAAAATCGGTAATTTCACCTTTGCTCAGTTCTGGAACAGGTGTTTTCTTGTGAACAGTTTGCACATTCAAGATAGCTCATCTCTTCAGAGCTTCCTTTGCCATTCCTTTGCATTCCCCTACATAACTGATACTATTAACATAAGTACACACACATACCTACTAAGTCATTTTCTTACAAGTAATCTCACTATCTGGCAGGCTACTTTTAAGCTACAGAAGCAATTTCTGCTCCTACTGTATTTAAGTCAGAGGTCCTCAGTCTTGTTGAGGACCTCCGGAGACTTTTGGAATTTTGAGAATGGGTAGAATGGCCAACTCCAGGTTGGGAAATTGGTGGATATTTTCTGGTAGAACTGGAGAGGGTGGAATTTGGGGAGGGAAGGGACCTCAGTGGGGTGGCGAGCTGAGCCACAAATCAGTTACAATGTAAATGTAAGCAGCGTTACACCCTTCTAAGATTTGAAATCAGTGGGCTTAGAAGGGTGTAACTGTTTACTATTGCTGTATTTGAATTTAGCACAGTTTAATAATTCCTGATTAATAATCATGGCCGGCCACAAATTTCACACCTAGGACTTGTGCAGGGAGCCAATTGTCTAATGAATTCTTTAATGTAACAGCCCAGACCTAAAGAGGTCTACTCAGGCATAATTCCCAATGAAGGTGATGAGCCTAAATCCTTTGGAATGTATCATTGCACTAGGCTAGAACAATAATTTGTAATTGAATTTGAACAAGCCAACTACAGTGGTTCCCAAAGTGGGTGGTGGGATTACCTAGGGGAACACTGAGAGGCAAGGGGGTGGGGGTCCTAGAGGTTGCCCTCTTTGAGCACTTGGTTGCTTATTTGTTTTGTTTGTTTGTTTGTTTTAAAGTTTTTATTTAATTATGCACATTAATAGTTACAATATTAAGAGAAAGTCATTAAACATTGATAACTAAGAAATCTTCTGTTACATATTAATATAATTTACATGCCCTTGTAACCATGAATTTTCTTACAAATGAGTATTTCAGCTTGGATTTCCATTAAAGGTTGATATACTAAATGATAACAAATCTTAACCTTATTATAGAGGATTCATATGATAAACATAGACGATTGAATTACTTTGATAACAATTAGATTATTAATAAAATACTGTTTAAGGAAGATATTTTCAATATATATAATGACTAAATAAGTATTATTATGAAGTCAAACCTTTTACCCATTGTTTACAGATATTAATAGAAGAACCAACAATGATAATATATACTCATTATTGTAACCCTTATAAACCTTGCTAAATTAACCCCCTTTCCCCTTCCCTCTCCCTCTGTCCCCTCTTACTTTACTAAATAGTGCTATTGAAATTGGATTAATTAAGTTGCTTAATAACAGTTCTCTATAGCCCAAGAGTAACCCCCTATAGACTATTTGGCCTACTACTACCAGCTTGGAGAACTGTAAATAACTGGGGGCCCAGTCTGTGAGCTCCATTCCCTCCCCACCATGCCTCTAATCTGATATTACATATATGCATTTTACAGTCATAACATTTTACAGGATATTTTAGTTTGCTATCAACTTGGATTTTAACATTTCAGTCTGTTTTTTCTTTCTTGTTAAATGTGTCTTGCTTGGGTCTTGTTTTCCTTAAAGGGTGATAACGAACTGAGCATTTTTCTTTTCTGTGATGTTCTATCTCTGATTGAAAAAGTCTCAGTGCCAAGATCTTGCAGTAATGTCTTTCCAGCTTCCTGATCTAAAACTTGGTAGATTGTATCTTGTACGCTGCTTATTTATGATTGATCAGTCTGGAGCCCAGAGTGAAACGACCTTGCTTCAAGTTTCTGCCTCTGCAAGGAAACTATCAGAATGTTTAGTAAACATGCCACCAGAGCTCTAGTCAGACTAGTAGACCACATTTTGAGAAACTGTCATCACTATGTATGTTTTTATCTGTCATTTTTCCAGTTTTTGCTGGTATGGTCTCAACATAATAGTATTGTTCTTTGTTTCAGAACAGAAATGGCATACACAGAAAAATCAAAGTAGAAATGTTACTATTTTGAATTTTATTGTTATCTTCCTTAGTGGGCAATGCAAACTGCTATTCTGAATAATGCTTTTTATAGGATAGAGGGCACTGGGGATAAGTTTATTGATGGAACCAAAGGACCAGAGGCTTGAGAGAGTTTGGGAACTACTGCTAATGGTGCAACCAGAGTGAACCACTGCTATTACCACAACAATAGTGCAATATGGATACAGCGGCCCCCGGTTACAAGTACTGCAGATTTCAGAACAGACCAAAAGGGATGTAAGCAGGATGGGAAGATTTTCTTTATTATTTTAAAGGAACAGCTTCCTGTGGCAAAGGGGGCTGCTCCTTCCAAATCATTTCCTCTCGTGCGCAGCTCCAAACTCTAAGTGGCCCTTAGGCTCACCATGGCGAAGCCCGGCCTTCGGCAAGGGGAAATCTGCAGCTGGCTCCGCTGAAGCGCACCCGCTGCCAGCTCCGAAGGGGCGTGTTCCTCACACCTCCCTCGCCCGCTTCCATTCAGCGGAGTGGGCGGGACCCCGAGGGGGTGCGTGCGCGCACCCCCGTTTGCGAGGGCAGCGGCTACGTGCATTGTAGCCTGTGGGAAATGTCTTTTTTTTCGTGCGGGTTCCTGTGGGAGGTCCCGCCCCGCCCCATTCCTCCCGGGGGGAGGGCTCAAGGAAGCGGCCGGGAGGGGCGCGCCCCCTTCCTTCACCACGCAACGGGGCTTCGCCTGCAGCCACGCAACGTGATAAAGTGGCTCTGTGCAGGCAGCCCGCAGACTGCCCGACGGCAACGCCGATGGGGAACGCCAGGCGAGGTTGGAGCGGGGCTCTGGCTGCCCTTTGAGCCGAGGGGAAGCGGCGGCGTCATGCCATGGAGGGTCGGGGTTCCGCGGTGCTCGGCTTGGGGCAACTCTTAGCTCCGTTTGGGGAGCGCCAGCTGCAAGAAGAGGCCGCCTCCCTCCCGCTATGGCAGAGCAGAAGCTCGGAGGCCGAGGAGGCGCTTTTGCAGGCGAGGGAGGAAGCGGGCGACTGCGCGGCGGGAGCTGCCGGGGAGCAGGACGACGAGGAGGCGCTGCGGGAGTTGCGCCGCCGCCACGGGCGCTCCCTTTCGCTGCCAGCCAGCCCGACATTAGCCGACGCGCGGCTGTCCCCGGGCAGGAGAAGCGCAGGCGGCGGCGAGGAGCACGGCGGAGCGGCTGGGGCGGCGAGCGACTGCTGCACGAAGTGCAAGAAGCGGGTGCAGTTCGCTGACTCGCTGGGGCTGTGCCTGGCCAGCGTGAAGCACTTCAGCGCGGCCGACGAGCCGCAGGTGCCGCCGGCGGTGCTCTCCCGCCTGCAGAGCTTCCCCATGCGCCAGCGGGACCTGGAGGAGTTCAGCGCCGCCCTGGCGGGGCTGGGCGGCTGCGCGGCGCCTCCTGCGGCGCGGGTGCTCCCGCTGCCGCAGGCTCGCCAGCTGGTGGCCCGCTTCGAGGCGGGCGGGGAGCGGCTGGACGCCGAGCGGCTGCGGCGGGAGCGCGTGTGCCTGGAGGAGGCCACGGGGACGGTGGTGGCCGGGGCGCCCTCGGACGTGCGCGGCGTGGTGCGGGTGTTGGGCTGCCCCGGCGCCAAGGAGGTGACGGTGCGCTACACTTTCAACGAATGGCTCTCCTTCCTGGACTCCCCGGCTGTGCCGCTGCCCTCCGACGGGGTGCCCGCGGCGTCGGCGGCTTCCAGCCCGGTGGAGCGCTACCAGTTCACCTTGTGCCTCCCGCCTGGCCTGCAGGAGGACACGGCCGTGCATTTCGCCATCTGCTACCGCAGCCAGCAAGGCGAATACTGGGACAACAATGGGGGCGTCAACTACACCCTGCGCGGCTCCCAGCCCGAGAAAGCCTCGTCGTCCCTGCAGTGAGGCTGCGGTGGCCGCGGTCTGGGGTCAACTGTCCAGCCTCCGCCGGCCGGGCGTGGAGGTGGGGAAAAGCCCAACGTCTGCCCGGTGTGGCCTCCCAAGCCCCTGCAATGTGGAGGGGCAACCAGCCCTCAACCTACCTGTGTGCCTTTCCTCTTCCAGCGTCCCCAAACCTGGAGGGCATCTAGTAGCCATCTGTGCCTTTGCGTCTGTTTTTATTGCCCCAAACCGAACAAGCAACATGCTTGTCAGGGAGCCCAGTCGAGCTTTGTGGAGAAATGTGGGAAGAGAATCTGAGAACTAAGGCCTGACCAGGACAGAGGGGCCAGAGGGCTTGGCCTTCCCCCATTTTCAAAACATTGGTGCACTCTTTTAGGCAGAGGGACTTGTTACTTGGAACCATTTTGCTGTGAATTGGATTGTGGATATATAGACTGCTGGGTCCACATTTTCTGGAATGCACTTTAAATAAGTTCAGAGAGGAGGAAGGAAGGGAGTTGACAATTTTAGTGAGTCCTAGTGCCTTTGGTGTGGAAGCCTGCAAAAGTTGACCTATCTTCACTTTCCATTACATGAAGACCTTTAACATGTCTAGAAGAATGCAGTATGATGGAGATTTTTAAGAGCTGGGGAAATAGGTGTTTGGGACATACTTTTTAAAAAGGTCTCTTTCTCCCTCTCTTCCAACTTGAATATTGTGCCTTGAATGAGGGGTTTTTCTACACTGACGAGACCAAACTAACGTTTTGCGTTTAGGAATAGAGGCATTCATTCTCCCAGCAAAGATGTAAAGTACTGTTGGCTTGATTTTTGTTTGTAATAGAGAGGTGTGTCAGAGAAATGGTGAATATAATCAAAAATTGGGGCTAGAAGAAATGCTGCTTTTTTAAAAGGTGGGGGGACTATGTATACTTTCTTGCACCTCTCACTTTTCACTGAAGTCTTTAGGCTGTGATCCACTTAATATTTCTATGTGATTATGTATGGTGTTAACTCCTAAAAAATAGCACATGTTGGCTTTTGGGATCTATGCAAGATGTAATTGCTGCGTGGGTGAATTCATTAAACCAGTAGGGGTGTAATAGCCATTGGAAAACTGCCTTAAAAACTAGTGTGCTCCTGGTATAAGGGTACATCTCTCCCAGTATTTCTAATAGTTGTATAGAGTAAGAAACTTCAGCTTGAAATCTTCTATCTTGCAGAACACATTCTCCTACACAATGGTTAAAAGTGCTGCAAACCTGTCCTCCTTTACCTCTTGCCACCTTATTCCATGCTGGCTTGTAACTGCATCTGGCACAGATTTTTCCAGAAGATTTTGCTGTTTAAGGAGGGTACAAGACAGCTCTGCATGCATCTGACTGACTGAGCAATGAGCAAGCATGTAATAGGATTTTGGGGAGGGTGACACCACCCCAAATTGTTGAATGGATCAGCCTTGGAGTATACAGACCAATGCTACTTAAAAAGTTAAGACCACCCCAGACCTTCCTTCCTTTGCTTTTTCACTTGAAATAGACTGGTATACTGTGACAATACCTGCTGATGGAGCAGTCATTGTTATGTTGCTTGTGATGTAAGCACAATCCTCTTCACTTAAGTGTCATGAATCCGTTGCTTAGTGGAGGGAACCCTATAAAAGCTATGCTTTTGTCGGAAACGGCCTGCACTTTCATAACCCTAAGTGGCTCATTAAGCTAGTTTGTAGAATTAATAACAGCAATCAGTCTGGGAAACTTGTTGCTAAAACAGATTTTGGAAGGGCCAATTCAGTGACCGCTTACCTGGGTATCTTCTTGTTGCTGGGATTATAATCAACCTAATGGTCATTGAGCTGTACCCTGAAAGTCCTGTTTTAGCAGCGATGTTGTATTAAAGCTCCACCTGTCTTATTAAATGGTTGAATAATTGACCATTTTAAAGGGACATAGCTGTTGTTATTCAAAGGCAAAATTGTAGGTATTTTATACTATTTATTCACGCACTAAAACATGGAAAGTTGGATCTTTTCCTCGTTTGGAATTGTGAAAATGTATACTGTGATTCAGGGTTTGTTATTGCCTAGAAGCATGTTAAAAGATTGACACCCCTGTAAGAGGAAAGTGCACACAACATGGACGTGGAGACAGATGTGACTAATGGGAAACTATTGTGAAGCTCCTGCTGGTTGTTTTAAGGGAGTTTGCATGCAAATTCTGTTGAAGACCTAGCATTCTAGAAGATGAAGGGAGATAGCAAAGAACCCCCCCCCCCCCGCAGAACCATGTTCTGTTACGTTTGAGCTTCACTTCCTGCAGCTGGCTGTATGAATGCATCTTCTCATAGAATCACTTGGCTGCTTGCTTAAAGTTTACACCTTTTGAGGAGACTGGGGGCCACCTCATAGTAAAGAAAATGTGTCTCCTCACTCTCTGTCACACATACTGCAAACAACAGTCAATAATGTAACACCTGAAAATCGGTAAATGTGAATCTAGGAGCCTGGCCTGTCACGGCCCCCAAACACATGCTATACTGCATGTTTGCAGCAACTGTGTCCCTTTCATCCATTATGGTGTTTCTGCAGTGAATGTGCAGTGAGTACTTGCTTTTCTGTGTTGTGTGGAGGAGCCAAGAATCCTGTAGCCACTTGGTGGTGTTGCAGTGAAGTATGTATAACAAACAAATGAAATCTGGGTATCTTTGGAAACTCCATGGTGCTCTTAAAAGAGTTAAACTGCTTTTTGTTGGGTTTTGATGGGGAGAGAGCTGACAGTCCACTAGTGAGTCATACTATATAACCTTGGACTCTGCTTTCAAAAACTATTTCAGTCAAAAGTTGCAATGTAGGTTTTTTGTTTTGTTTTGTTTTTTGTCCCAGTGGCCTAGTAGCGTGTGTACAGCAAAGCACAGTGCCTTATGCCACATTGAATGTTCTTAAACTATTGTCCAACCGGAGCAGTAATAAGCAGTCTCAAAGAAATAAATCATTCTTAGTCACTGTGTTGTAAATGCATTAAAAAGTGTGAAGGTTTTTATTTTAAACGAGTTTCCAAAGTATTTAAACATAGCACTTGAATAAGCTAGCACAAATATGCAGAATTCTTAACACTATCTTTTTCGTTTAAATGAACGTTGATATGGTGCCAAAGAGCCAGCAGTGAGTCACTTTGTGTTCAACATAAACCATGCTGCCATTATTGCCTTAAGGGGTAACAATCCTGTCATCTTGAGATGAGGAGGAGCTGGTTTATATTTTTTTCCCATGGAATAATGTTTATACACTGAAAAAAATCCATGCATGCATGCATGCCTAATAAACTTAAATACCTATGGCCTGAGTAGGCACTCTGCGAAATCTTTAGTTTATCATGTCATGCTGGCTGTGCACAAGAGAACTGTGGAGTTCTTCTCTTTTTAAAAAGAAAAGGCCTGAGATTGAATGTGACAGTTTTAGCTTGTGGCTAGATTTTTCAGAAGGGAGTGAACGGAGATGGGGCCTGGTATGTCCAAGCATCATCTGTCTGAACAAGATTATTCACAGCAAGTGAGGCGAAAATCTGTGGCATGCTGTATATTCTGGCAGAGATTGTTAAGAACTGGTTTCATCAGGGTAGATGGAGATTTTCTCCTGCACCTCTTGTGGGTAATCTTGCACAGACAACATTCTGAGGAAAACGTACTGGGGATGCAAACTGTTCACCTCCAGCCATCTTGAGTTCAAACTAGTCTAATGCATGGACTGTGTGGAGAATTGGCCTCTTTTTCAGGAATGTCAAATATATTTGCATCTTGAATCTTCCACAAGGGAATATGGAGGGGGGAGGCTGGTTGGGTAAAGGTTTTGTATAAATGTACTGTGGGAATTGCCTCAGTTACTTCAATAAGTAAGCATTGTAAACCTTTATGAATAAAATGCCTTGCCTTGCAAGTTAATGAGGCTGTCTGTCTGGTCCATATGACTGCATTGATTTTTGTCTCCAGCTTAATTTCATCTGTGTTCTATGGAGACTGTGCAAACAAATACCATGCTGGGGATTTCAGGCTTCACAGCGCTTAAGATTTTATTAGGCTGGCAACCTCAAACATTTCTTGTAAAAGACTCAATAACCTTTGTGTTATGTTTTATTTTGTCTCTTTCCACAGGGCTGGAGGCATTAAAATAAAGTTAGAAACCATTTTATAGCCGATCTTGAGACTAAGGTGGAGAAAATGAATTAAAAAGTTAAACCAGTTGCTTTTGTCAAACCTGGCTAAACTATCTGCATGTTCTTTTTTTCTAGAAATAGTTCTATGGCTTAAGAACTAGCATGGTGTTGGATTGTCTTACTGACTTCTAAATATTAAAGGCTGAAGTTACTCATGGAAAAAAACTTCTGCTGTATGGTTTGCACAGCTATGTAATTATCATCTTAGGCTGGTGTATTGCCTACTGTTTTTTTTCCCTTCATTCGGTGTTTGACTTCAAGTTAACAATTTGTACCCAAGTCTGAAAACATAGTAGCTTCCTTGGCCATAGGAATTTAAAGGGGGGGGGACACTCTGAAATAGATGGCTCTTAATATGCAATATTTCTTTCCGCTGAAAACTTCAGCCTTAGGTGTGGAAAGTGTCATAGCTGATCAGAGCTAGTGTGGTGGAGTGTTGACCTAGGTTCTGGGAAAACTGGGCTTGAATCCCCATTCTCCGATGGGAAGCTCACTGGTTAATCTTGAGCCAGTCACACTCAGTCTAACCTACCTCCCGGTGTTGTTGTGAGGAGAATAGTTTAAGTCACTGTGGGTTCCTGTTGAGAAGAAAGGAGGTATAAATGAAGGAAATAAAAATCTTGAAATAACTTGCTGGCCAAAATGTATGTGTCTATATATGTTTGATATGCAATTTCCATATAAAGCACCCACTTCTTAAGTGTGAGGAAGCACAGGCTATGCCAGTGGTTTTCTGCAAAATCTTAATTATGCACGTGGCTGTGATCATATAGAATACTCTAAGCACTTACAATGTATTGACATACAATTTGCTATGACTCATGGGTGTAGAGCTCAATGATATTGCCAGTACTTGAGGTATAAGATATGTTGTGTTCTGTGATTTCTTTTGAGAAATCCATACAGTACAATTGCTTGGCCTGTGATAGAATCATAGGGTTGGAAGGGATCTCTAGAGTCATCTAGTCCAAACCCCTGCACAACGTAGGACATTCACAACTGCTTCCCCTCCCCAGACACCCAGTGACCCCTGCTCCATGCCCAGAAGATGGCAAAACACCATCAGGATCCCTAGCCAAACTGGCCTGGGGAAAATTGCTACCTGATCTCTAGAGAATAATCCCAGAGGCCTCTATATCCCTTTTCTTGCCAAGACCCCCCCCCACCATGCAGGTGTAAGTGGAGCTGCTGATGGGGGGGAGGTGGAAAATTATACAAGGGTTAAGAGCTTTTAATTAGCTTCTGCAACCACAACATAGAATCACTGAAAATGCCTTAAAAGATTCATGGAACTGTACATAATATATAGTTTCAGCCTTAGTACAAGGCTTGGGATCATGTTGGTATGAACAAAGAGATTACTTACCTTTTCCAATGTGTCCCTCAGTTGCTGTGCATTCTCCTGAAATGAGGGTGACGGACGAAGACCTGGGATGTTAAATCAGCCCTGGGGCGGGCTGATGCAGGCCCCTGGTGCTGGCAGAATCACAGGGGCCCCTTGACATGGATCTGGGCCTTTTGGGTCCTAATGTTTTTAAATGCAGTTCACAATTGTGGAGATGTAGCTGCAGATGTGGCTAAACTAGGGACCAGGAAAACCAGTAAACCTATTTATTACTTTTTAAAGGATATCTCTTCTGAGTTTTGCTCGAGCTGGCTTATGTTCTGTGTTCCTGGGTTTCAGCCTTGATAGTAGCAGTTTGACAACAGGATAGTAATAGTTTATCCTTCAGTGAAATAAGTATAATCCACCAATTGTAACGTGACATTGGCCAGCTTTAGGACAGTCCGTGATACAGTGTTAGAGTCATTAGACATTAGATGGGATCACTCTACTTTTTGCTGCATTTCCTCTTTGCTGCATTTCCGGTATAGATACCAGGAGGAAAAAAGTCAAAAAAGAATTGTATCTGAGTGCTGCCAGGTTTCCAGATCCTCCTTATTTTTTTAAAGTCTTGGCTCTGGATTGAGATGTAGGGTGTCTTTCGGCTAAGTTCAGGACCAGAATCTGTCCCAGTAAGTGTGGGAAAGGCGGAGAATGGCTAAAGTGGCTGAAATGATTTTGTTTGTAAATGGCTACTGCAGACTTTAATGATAACAAGAAATTATGAAACATGACTTCAAGCAGAGCTTAAAAGGGGGGGGGCGTGGATTTGGAGGCTTTGGCCACTCTGTTGGCCCATGGAACTGGCAAATTGTGATGAGATTTCATATGATGATTGGGTTGGGTTTGGGGCTGTATTGGTGGGGCACAGAAGAAGTCTTCTGGCTCTCGGCAGTCCTGACTGCAAATACGCAGTTTGTTCTGGCTGATGAATAATAGACATTTGGTATAAAGTACAGTTCTTCAGGTTTCACAGTACAGGCCTACATGAGAGCTTTAACCTTGAACGTTACCAAGAGCTGCTCTGACACCTGCTTTGTAATAGATTTTTTTTAATGACTTGGCAAAACTCCTTGATGTGCTTTAGCAGAGGAACTTAGGTATTTTGAAGTTTGAGCTGAACACAGTCAAGTAATAATGTCTATTAGTTGCTGGACAATCCCCTTGTTTTGCCAGTTCACTCTAGAAACAAAATCAAGAAACCTTTTGAACATCCAGAATGTTCCCAAACACAGTTACTGCATTTGGCTTTGTAGGTCACAAGTACTGCAGGTACACTCTGCTTTAGCAAGATTCTCTAAACCAGCAATGATAGGTGTGGCCTGTGGGCCATCTCTGTTACATTTAAGGCCTGTATAGACCACTTGATTATGGAGGCACTCATAAGTGCCTCTTGCATTACAGCAATACTTTCAGACATTAATCAGATGACATTATGGGGTAAAGGATACTTCAGCCGGGGTGCTGCTTTTTTTGGATGTTTCCAGAATGTTGGTTGGACTGTGTACTTCAGCTCTTCGACCTCTGAAACAGTAAACAGCCAAATCTCAGCGTATGGTGATTGAATACAGTTCTTCAACTTGGTAAGAAGGCTGCTGGGATCAGGAACATGCCTGAAACAACTTGTTTTAAAGAAAACTTCACTCAGTATTTATTTATTTCACATTTCTATTCTGCCCTCCCTGCGAGCAGGCTCCGGGCAGATCACAACCCATAAAATATTTAAAAACATCAATAAAAATGTGGTTCTAATTATGCAGTGAGCCTTACAAACTAAAACAGGATGGTGGACAGCCTTCGCAGGGAGGGTTAGATTTTATACACCCCTTGTTGTTTCAGGCTGGTGGAGGCCCAGACCTCAGCCATGTGCCTGGCGGAACAGCTCTTACAGGCCCAGCGAAAAAATAGTCGGGAAATGGCATTGTCCTTACTAAGCAAGTTTGTGAACTAGCACCTATATTTATTATTCCAGCCACGCATGGCTCCCAAAGGAGCTTGTAAGAACGATTGCATCAGGACACGTCTCTAATGTGAGATACTGGGTGTGGGTAGGCATGTCTTCTGGTTTCTGCTACTTGACAAGACCACATTTCTCTTGGGGGTAGAAAGGGAGAGTGCAGAAGGAGCCACTGGTACAAAATTGAGTGGCCCTTGCATCTGCAAACCATGAGAGTTACGGTATTTTTTAAAAAGTTGCTGAATTGTGGGGGAGAGAGAATTAGAAGCCTTTCCTGTTGTGTTCAAAGTCCATTTTAGCACCCTTGAATACCATAATGACTAAAATGTCATATTAGCTTCAGTTGTAAAGTCAACTGCAGAGCTTTACTAAATAAATGACAAACAAAAATGCACATTGTTAAGAGTTTTTCCATATTAAATTTATTTCTTCTAACTGGAGTTCCCTGGGTGAACTCATTAGATACTAAGATGCACCTTTAGTGAGGTCTGTGATGCCCATGTAGAATTATAGCAATCTGGGTTACCCATAACCTTTCTGATCCAGGCCTATTTTAATCATCTTTGTCAGGTCTGCTTCTAGCTGTTCTTATCAGAAATTCAGCTACATCTAGAAAAACTAAAAATTTAATTTTCTGCTATCTTGTAATATTCAATAATGTATTACAATGGAGTTGTGCTCAAGAAATGTCTGAGTTGGTTTTGAAGAGTCACATTGGTGAGCTCTCTCCTAGTGTCAGTAGTATGCTGTGGAGGCTGTCAGTGTAAAGGAAGAATGGGAATCTCCATGTCTTTGACTGTCGGTGTGGTCTTTGATCAGAACTGTTCAAAGTTGTTCCACAATTGTTTTTTATTCTGCTTGGCAGAGACAAGTAGTTCTGCTCGACAGAACTGTAGGTTACCCTTCAGAAACTGTATTTAGTGTGTCTAAATGGCCAGATGCAAGCAAGGCAATGGGGCCTGAGGGGAAAGAAAACAGACTAGAGGGAAGGGCCGTGGGTCAAGAGGTAGGGGAAAGGAAGAAACATACCACTAATTTCCTGGTTGTGATCCTGTAGACAGTTTCCTCAGAGTTACACCCATGGGAAGAGGAAGTGAGAAGGCAGCCATTTTGGGTAGAAGAGTGAAGGGGCAACTTTTAACAGGTGCCGTTTACAGTGTTTCAGGGCTTTACCAAAAGCATCAGCTGCCATCTCATTTACACATTTTAGTGGTAATTAGGTAAGTGTAAAAGGGGGTGAATTACATTGCTTAGGACACCCGTTGAAATTTTAACTTGAAATCATCAAACTAGATGGTGGAAAGTATGTGTGTGCGCTCTACTGTGTGTGTGAGCTCTACTATGTTCACACAGGTTCTGTAGCTTAGGACAGCTATAGAACCTAAATAGACATGACATTTTCCTCATGCCCTCTCTCTCCTAGATCTGGGTGATCAGATGTGTGCTGTGAGTTCTGGGATGGGGACTGCAACATGTGATGACAGCAGACTATTTTCCCCTGATCTGAAACTGCCTCATAGAGCCACTTTTTGCCCTGTTGGGCTATATGTAACTTTCCCCATCAGTACATATGGTTTTTTTAGAGCTCTTTCAGGCTGTGAAAATGGTACTGGGGGATGAGGGTGGGGGAAAGGGCTTAAGACCCACAAACTGCCCTCTACTTGGTCTACCCATGTCTCACATTGCATGTTTGATCATGTAGACTCAAGGAGGATGGGAAGAAAATGTAATGTGTAGTTAAGCTGTTCAATTCTGAACACAAGAAAAGAGTACTTAAAGATATTCTATACAAATAGTATGAATACTGTTAGACTTCAAATACAGATTCATGAAAACATAGTTATTAAAAATGACAGTAATACAACATACTATCAAAGTTCCAATTCCTATCATTATCAAAAACAAATTATTATAAATATAGCCTCTAAAAAAGCACAGATGTGCAAGCCGAAGCACCTGCTTTTAAAAATACAGACTGTTTTACCCTTTTGTCCAGTTTATTGGATCTACAAGACTGGGGCTACCCGGTCCATAGTCTTATATCCAGGCAGCAAATCTTGAGAGAGATATGGGGAAAGGTGCTGTATTTGGGTGACAGAGTGGCACAAAGATGGAAAGTATGGAGAAGAGGAGCCCATTAAGAAGCTGCATTCCTAAACTAACTCCTAAATGGCCATCTACTACATTTTCATTTGAAGCTATCATGCCTACAGGACTAGTATCTTCCTCTGGCCTAAGACTTAAGCTACTGTTGATAGGTAGCCTAAAGCAGGAGGTAAGCAAGACCTGCAGATCTATTGGTTCTGTCATGTGGGTGAGCATGCTGATTCTGCCTGGCAGCTTGGGGAGGGGCACCCCCCCCCAGCAAGGAATCCCAGTGGGGGCCTGAGCTCTGCTGTTCTCCTGAAGCTTATTTCCCATGCGTGACACTGTTTCTTTATGCTGATGTGTATGTATAAGAGGGGAGTATTAAGGCAACTTTTCCCTGCCCCCACTGTAGATGACCTGTAGTGAAGCAACACCCCAGAATTGTATTTACAAGTTCTAAAATATATATGCTACATTAGTAGTCCCATTAGTAGTAGTTTATAAATTCACTAAGTCCAAGGTAACAGTTTCTGAACAAGGATATAGTGAAATGGGTTTCACATATCACTAACTAGCTTCACAACTCTTTCAGTGCAATCATAAGCAATTCAGTCCAGTGGGATTTATTCCCCAGGAAGTGTAGGCTTGACTGCAGCATTAAATTCACATTTTGCTTATGTAGCTGCATGTGTTTAATGGTTTGCATCTGTATGTGTAATAGATTTTCAGTTCATATTTCTTTCCTATTCCCTAATACTGAACAAGTTGTCTGCTAAAGCTTAAAGAAGTTTTCTGTACAGGTGTTGTCTCAATACAACATATGTACAATTAATGTAGTAATAAAAAAAAAATTTCCACCCCAACAGTTAAGCATAATAGAATTCAGTGACTGCAACTTTTCGTATGTGTATACAGATCAAGATTGGTAACTGTGTTAGTCTGTCTGTAGCACTAGAAAAGAGCAAGAGTCCAGTAGCACCTATAAGACTAACAAAATTTATGCTTGGGTATGAGCTTTCGTGTGCCACAGCTCACTTCTTCAGATACAGCTAGAATGTGACAGATAGGACACATGGACGCACATTCTAGCTGTATCTGAAGAAGTGAGCTGTGGCTCATGAAAGGTCATACCTGACCACAAATTTTTGTTAGTCTTATGTGTGTATATGTATTGCAGCATTTGTGTAAGAGGGAATGTGCTGTATCTCTTGGTAAAGAAATGATTTCATACTACTAAAAGGGTAAAAAGAAAGTTTGAAAGCCACTCTTGTTCCCTGTTTTTATAGTACTGAAGAGTTGAAGACTTGTTCAGTGAAAATACGAAAATTGAAAACTGATAAGGGCAACACTTCTGTAGCAATTAATGGAGAGGGGAATGAGGTATTAAAAGAGGATTTGAAACAACTGCTTAACTGTTACAGAAAATACCATTTAGCTCAAAGAGCTAAAATTATATGGAAATAATGGTTCTCTTCAAAATACAGAATGGTTCTTGAATGTTAAACAATGCAAGTCCCAGTGGCTAATTGCAGAAAACAAGGTTTACTTGAATGGAAACTTCAGTTAAAGACAGTAGCATCCCATGCTCTAGAGACCAAGGAAAGGAAATAGCCAGCCCTGTTATATTCTTATTTGAAGAAAAAGCGAAGAGTGGATGGAGCAGCAGAAATGGCTGTTTCCTTGCAAGAGAAGATGAAGCTAGAGGGGATGGAAAGAGGTGCTCCAGTGCTGGAAGCCTTTCAAATTTGTCTGGGTTGGTGGTTACTGCCAGCATATGGAGGTATATAGTGCTTGAGCTGGTTCTGTGGCTGCACTGAACAAGTTTTGAAGTATTAACAGAATCTCCTGGCCCTTTCAAGAACAGAATATACGGGGTGGGAGTGCAGTGAGGAGAAATGAAATTGCACTCCCACTAATGCCAAATGGAGTTAGGAGCAATTTTGCCCAATTTCCTCTTCTTTTTTTCTCCGCAGCCTCATTGGGTTTTCTTATGAGGCTCTCTGGGCCCCAGGCTTCAACTTTCTGTTAGGCGATCATAAGGTGCTGTTGGGAGAAAAGAAGGCTGAAAAGATTTGCCCTCAATTCATAGGAGTTCACACTCGAGATTTCTTAAAACTGTTTACTAACCATGAAAGTAGCTAAAATCTTGTCCTCGAGTTCACAAGGATTTGCATCCTGGCGAGTCTGTTGTAACCTTACCTTTATTGTCTAAAATACATGCAGTTTTAAATAGTTTGAAGATTTCACTGTCAAAGTCTACACTGAGTGTGCCAAGCTGCTTATAGAACCATTTCAGAAGCAGGCAAGTAAAACATTAAACTTTGTTTTATGGAATTTTATTGTCAAGAAAACTGACCATGTGAGTATGTATTAAGACACTAGCAAGCAGAGATTCTCCAGAACACAATTTATACATGTTTGTCTCAGTGGTCCATTGAGAGCACATGTGCTATGGAAAGAAATTCTAGACACCTGAGTGTAATGATTCAGCAACCAGTTTAGAGTTTTACTTAGAGAGATATAACACAGCTCAAACATACATTGAGAACATAATATATCCAACTAAAAAAATCTGTGCGTATTGCAGAATACTGAGGCTGGTCAAGCATGGCTACGGGTGGATGAGCCTTCGCATCAGAGTTTTTCTGGGCACTCAATAACAAGCTTCTGTGTTGTATAGAGTTGTCCAATGGTGACCTGAAATTAAAGGAAAACACGATTTATATTTCTCTTTTTCACTGAAACGCAGTCTTCCCTAATGTTGACCATTGACAGATACCTACAAGAGATGACTCAGTAGTGAATGATGAGCATTTGGGACAACCTTGGATGAAAAACTAAGGCCTGGAGCCCCAGTCTACACTTATTGCCAGCACTGTAGAAGCTATGCAACAATGTTAAATTGGGTAGGCCAAAAGGGATACCAATTCCAAAAGCTTCCTTTAAGCTTCACAGTTGAGTGGGATTTTTCACATAGCCTTTCAACTAAAACTAACACTACAGCCATCAGGTCACAAAAAGGTACCAAACAGCTATGTATGTACATGAATATGTACACATTAGCCTGATGTTACACAGCACTCTCCCCACACAATACATTCACCACCAGCTATAAAGTCTAGTGTCCTTTATATTGCATCTTTTACAGTAAGGCTGTCTCTTTGGGAAATATATTTCTGAGGAATGTCCAAAATGCATTGTAAAAGCATTAATACTAGGACTAGTCTGTTCTTTATCAGGGAAGATTAATGTCCCATTCTTAAGGTAAGACTGGTTCTTTCTGCAAGCAAACATGTCATTCTCTCAGCCTCTACCACTGAGTCAACAAAAGCATAGGAACCACACCACCAGGCAACAGAATAATGGACATGCAATATGCTTAAAAGGAAATAATACAGCTTTAAAGCAAAAATTGATTTCTTGGAGTTATGGGGAAGTCTAGATTATATTAACTTTAATGAATTCAGCTTGTGGCAGATTAGACCGCTATTATCAGGGATATGTTAAATAACACAACAGTTTAACACAATTTTTATTGTTTATAACAAATTCACAACACATGTTTTTATTGGCTATGCTACTGATTTTTGTTAAGAAAAATTAACTCCAGTGTCAGCCTTATGCACAATGAACTTGAAGGCTGACATGAGAAAGTACGCATTCCATAATCACAAATGATCCTGGAATGCACAAATAACCCTTGGCCAGGTTTCCAAACCTTGGAAGACATTTAAGCGTTTACAGCAAAATATTAATAGTGGTGTATTTAATCGAAAGGAAGATGACCCTCAATGTAAGACAATCCCTCCTGTAACTTGTATGTGAATGTTAATGCCCCTCTCTCTTTTATGGCAAACCTGTGAAAAAAACTAGTCTGTAAATGAATCCTTATCTGTTAAACATTAAACATTTGCAACCTCAGCGTGTATGCATTGATCATCTTTCTCTCAAAAGTGATAACTATATACCCCTCTAATTCAGTCTGGTTTGCATGCGTATGCCCTGGATCTGGCTGATTTAAAATGTTCTAATTATTAATAGGAAGCTTTAGCATAATGTATAGTAATTATTCAGAATTAAAAATCCACTGCATCTTACTGCTGAAAGGGATCAGCATCTCCATTTACATTGATACCTTTTCACCACCTGGCTCACGCTGTGTCCTTATAAATATTATAAGGGCCATTTTTATCTCATTCTCTTTATTCTCACATCAGTTAAAATTTTGGAAAAACAAACACAAACAGTACCACCCACAGCCTCGCATTCAAATAAAGGTAAAGAGAATTAGGTGCTTCTGTAGGAGTTACTCCGGTGTAAATGTGGTACCAATTCACATGCTTTAATGTGTAAATTATTCCAGAGGGCAACATTTCTCCTCATAAATGAATTAAGGCCTATCATGCAATGATATCTTGGGGTTCTCCTGTGCTGCATTTTCTTATACTTCCATGCAGTTCCATCAGTGACTGCATTCCTATCCAGACGTTAGCAATGATTGCCATTGTTGCTCTGAGAAAGGAAATAGTATTTTATGTGTGTGTAGAGTTTAGAAATATCAATGGAAGTGGTGAGGAGAATCCAGTACATACAACATTCTCAGAGACTAAAAACAGAGTGAGGCTTCCTCTGCAGCTGTGAACATACAAAACTGCCCCATACCAAGTCACAAAAAAAATGCAAAACTATGAATTGTATTTGAGTCAATTCTATATGCTATGTAAGATATTGTTCAAGCACAAATGAAAATATGAAGTACAATATGTCTAATAATGGTCATAATCCTCAACCGTACACAGCAGAAGCAGTGTGTTCCCATCAAAATTGTCAATCAGAGCAACTACAGTGTGTTCCAATCTCTATATGAAACTAGACAGAATAAATATATACAACATGGCAATTCACAATTTTGTATTATTTTTGTGTATATGGCGGTTACGTCGTGGGCCCCGTGTTTTTGACCGTACCAAGTCATAGCATTGGTCTGCCTAAATCAATACTCTCTTCTTTGACTAGCAGTGGCTCCAAGATCTTTGGCCCAGAATGCTGGTTTTTAAAATACTACACAATGCCAAACATGCTACCACTGTAGGGAGAAAGGTTCTAGTTTCATAAATTTCAGTGACTGCTGGTGAAAAGATGGGAGCACACTTGAATCTACTTTTCACAGAATATTCATTGAGCATTTTTAAAAAAAAGAAACCAAGGACAACTGTGTCTTCAGTGCACACCAGGGAAGCTGAGGCACTTCAGAAAGCCAGTACTTAGTGGACATCCCCTTTGTTTCTACTTTGGGTTTTGTGCTGCTTGCTGAGTGAAGGAATCAGGGAGAAAAGCCCTATGTACACATGACCTAGAACACAACATTCCCTCCCTGTTATTTTGGCAGAAATAGGAGCCAATAGATCAGATGTTCAGAAAATTGTTGATCTTTTTTTTTTAAAGTCCAGCTCAGCTGATCAACTGTGCACAGAGCCAGGGAACGCTGCAAAATGTAATTTTTTCCTTGGCAGCTGCATTGGTGAAGACCGACTTTTTACCTTCTCTTGGCCAGGAAATTGAGATTGATCTTTTACTTAGTACTTAATTTTTTTATTTTCAAAAAGTAATTCCACCCCCCTAATATACCAATGTAAACACACAGTAAACTCTTTTAATGCTCTCAGATGCATGTGTGCTGACTAAAATTTACAGTCTTTATAAAACAGGGTTGAACTTACGTGTGACTGTTATTCATCAAGTGAACAACATCGAGTGGGACACACATGGGAACTGCACATGCGCAGGCCAGCCACAGACATTCCAAAGCTCCTAGAGGTGCAAGATGCTCACCTAGCCTTTTTGCCTGCTTTCCCCCCAGGCATGGCTATAAAAAGTAGGCGGAGTGGCTCCCACCCTCAGTTCTCCAAGTCACTGGTATAGAAGGAAGGTAAGAAGAAAGAGCACAAGGCAGGGAAGGAGGGAGGGATGTGTGCCTGCACAGAAGACCACTTGATGAACAACAGTCACGCGAAAGTGCAACCCGGTTTTCATCGTTGTGTCTTCTGTGCAGTTCGACATGGGAGACTAGAGAGCGCGCTTACCCAGGAGGTGCTCGTGAAGCTCTTTAATAGAAGAGACTCTTGAGGGCGGCCTTGCCCACAGCTGCGTCTTTTCTGGAATGGTATAATGCCTGATGAATGTAGACATTGTAGAACAGGGGGCCACTTATGCAATTCCACTAGAGGGAAGCCCAAGTTGAAGCCTGATGAGGTAGATCAAGCCCTTGTAGAGTTCACTCTTAAGTGCAATGGGCACAGTTATTCAGATTGATTATAGCAGTCTTTAATAAGCCAAACTATCCAATTTGAAATGGTGCGTGCAGTGACCTTCAGATACGTTTTATCAGGGTGGACTGATTTAAATAATTATTGTAAATTGCCCAGAAAAAGGTCAGTTTTAAATCAAGTTTTCAGTCTTCTAATCTGCATATTTCCTATAGAGTATTCATATTAATGTGGTGGTTATAATCTGTGTGCAAATAGAGCCTTTAGACTATCCAAGGGTGTATTTCAAAGTTTCAAGTCATTCAGAGACATGACTTTCATACTACAGAATTTATAACTGCTTAGGGAAGTCTGTAGAGAAATGCACTCCACTCCGGGCTATGTTACACTATGGAATTTTTAGGGGCTACGAAACCCCCACATTCATTCTAAGAAATTTCTCTGTCAAGCATAGTTAATGGGAAAGAAGTTAATTGCTCTCAAGTATTCTTCATGCTGTTGACAGCTCTCATAAGTACCCAGTTGGCTTGGTTATGCAGAGGGAAAAGTGATGTTAAATGCTAGATTATCTCTCTTCCTGGGAAGGAGAGGGAGAGGAGGATTGACCCACGAGGGGAGTTAAATTCCCTGGCCGCGAGGGGCATTGGGTCCATTGGGTGATTTCATCTGGGGATAACTGAAGTAAGGAACTCTCACTCCTGAGCTCCAGGCTGCATGTTTGTCCAGGCTGCATACCCTTTATTAGCTCCACATGGTAATAGCAGCCATCAAGGGCATGCAGCCTGGGCGAACAGTCGATGACTGATAAAAAGTTGTAACTTTAAGATTAAGGAGTGTACACTGGAATAATATCAGTCAGGGTATGTTTAGAGAAAGGTCAGAGGAATGCATTTATGTATCTTTATTTTGTCTCCTTGCTTGTTCCATTGCTGTACAGAGTATGTCTGTGGAAATTTTCTTTTAAACACAATTGTTCTTGGTAACCACACTAAGCCCCACTTGAACATTACTAAAAGGATGCCAGGGGAAGGGAGGCAGTTGGTCAATAGACCACTAGATCCCCAGGAGTGCACAAGTGCAGAGAGCCATCCCTGTGAAGGCTAGTCAGAGTGAAAGTGGGAGATAAAGACAATAAGAAGACCTTTTAAATGGTGATGTAGACAGAGTGCTAGGAGTGCTGGCCCTCTTAGCATGAAATATTCTGATTGACCAAAAGGTAGTATTTAGATACCCAGAGAGAAACGAGGGACCCCTCCAGAAGTCCAAGGGGCTCAGGAGTGTGGTGCACTGTCATGTGGAGACCCAGGACAGCTACTGAGTCCCTCAACCTCTCAGAGGACCCAAAGCGAGCAGGGCATTCTGCAACAGAGAGCATTGGGGCCAACTGGGGGAAGTCAATGATGAATGGATGGATGGGGGGGAACAGGGAGTCAGGGTGGATGAGGAGAGAGGAAAACCAGATGGCTGGAAAGGTTGAAAAACAAGGGAAAAGCAGAATGAGGAGGGAGGAAAAGGGGGACTAGGAGGGGCTAATTTCCCCTACCCCAAGAGTCCTTGCAGGTCCCCTCTTGCCCATTCAATGCCATTTTAGAACTTTATAAAAAAACTTCTCATCTTTAAGTATTTGCATTTGCTATGAACATTGTGTAGACAAAATATCTGAAATGTCTAAGCAAGTTTGCCTGAATGTTTCCATTTCTTAATGGGAAGGGAGAACCAATTTTGCTAATTCCTAATTTGCAGAATTCTGGAGAGGGATTTAAAGAGAATAAAGACCTCAAGTTTGGCTCATAATTAGACCAAAAGCTGCACACCAAAAAGTCTGTAGTTGCTCTGCTGGGATCTGCCAGTTCTCATGGCATATGCCAATGTTAAATGTTGGTGCAACATTTCATTTTAATTTCATTGAAGCTAACATGGGGAAAATAAAGTTTAAAGAACTGACCCTTCTCCCCCGCCCACTGCGCAAGCATCCAGATGAAAAAGTGCAACTGAATACATTAAGCACTCTCGTCTTGGAGAGGCAACAGCTCTGAAACGTTTAGCATTGAAGACCTTTTCACGGTTTTGGGGTTTTCCACTTGTTTCTATGGAAATGCTAAAACGGAAGAAAAGGCATGCCAGGAACAGAAAAGTTGGAGCCCTTTTAAAAATTTCCCTATTGCGGAAGCAGAAATTAGCATTTGCCATTCTCCCTGCCAACAGCGCCTTCCTTTGGGCCGTGAAGCTTGTCAAGGTTATTCCCCATTTGTGACGGCAGAGGCAAGGCCAACTAAAACTGTCACTGGGATGTTGGAACAGCAATCCATCTCTCCTCTCTTTAAGAAAAAAGGAAAGAAAATCTAAACATGTAGGGTATATTATACATTCAGCAGGATCAAGTGGCAAAGTTTTTCCTAAAGAGGTTGCTTTAGGGAATGACATTTTAAAATGCTCCGTCCTGAACCACTATGCAGCATGAATTGTTATATTTAATGTTTTTAAATGTTTTTAAACATGTTTGTATTTGTTATCCGCCCTGAGCCTGCGAAAGCGGGGAGGGCGGAATATAAATATAATAAATTAAATTAAATGTTTATGAAGAAAGCTAGCATGGCAGGGAGAAGCCTAATTTGAACCGTTCCCCAACATACTGGCTTTCCATGCACGTGTTTCCTTGCCCCCTCCAGCAACAGAAAACATACATTCCCTCACTTGCACCCTAACGAAATATAGTTCTGGAAAAGTTTTGCCACTTGATTCTGTTTATAAACTCATCTTTAGCCCTGGATTGACCCATCATTATTTTTCACCATGACACCAACTTTTTATTTTAACATGCAAGACCAAAGGGGCAAGCTCCATGCTATATAAGCCTGTGGGTGGGTGTGCATATGCATCCTGCTCAAAGCAGAAGTCAACTCACCCATTGGAGAAATGGACTTCTTAGCCTCTATACAGAACTCAGAAACTTGCCACTTTGATATCCCTGCTTTCCAGGTCTGCTTTCCAGGTTTGAGGGGTTCAGGACAGAAATGTGCAATAGACATTTAATTCATTTGCTTTATTATGTGTTACATGTGTTCAGATGTTTTAAAACTGCTAGTCTTTGTTTCTATTGGGTTTTGCTTTCTACCCAATGAGGATGAAATTCTCAGGGATTACACTCATCTCCCATGGGATCCTAGGAGAAAACACCCCTAATTTTACAGACAGTTGAGCAAGGGTGTCATTTGCTGAACAGGCCCCGGGAGCCATGATTTCTCATGGGGGCTTTCCCTCCTTCCCCAGAATTCTTGAGGGAGTTGTGTTTTCTATTTTTAAGCAAAAATGGAACAGACAGGTAAGGAAACCTAAACGCTGCCCCTTCCACCATATTTTGCTACACTTGATTGATTACTGTTTTCACCCCTTGCAACTTGACTTTTAGTATCAAAGCTGGTAGGAGAAAAGAGCTTCAAGCACTAGAGTAATAATAATAATATTCGATTTATATACCGCCCTTCAGGATGACTTAACACCCACTCAGAGCGGTTTACAAAGTATGTTGTTATTATCCCCACAACAAAATACCCTGTGAGGTGGGTGGAGCTAAGAGAGCTCCTAGAAGCTGTGACTGACCCAAGGTCACCCAGCTGGCTTCAAGTGGAGAAGTGAGGAATCAAACCCAGTTCTCCAGTGGTTAAGAGTCCAGCACTCTTAACCACTACACCAAACTGGCTCTCAGGGTGTGTGTCAGGGAACAGGGTTTAACCCCCCTCCCTGCTCATGCATGCAGGTTATGTTTAAGAATAGACCTTCAATCCATGCTTTCTTTATGTGAGCACAGGAGGGTTGCTTGCCTTTTTTCCTACTGCAGCTAATAAATGCTGGGCCAAAGGTAATTAGTACTGGGGATAGAGAGAAACATCTGGATGCTTTTAGATGAAAATTAAGGACATTGAGAAATCTCACATCCTGAGTAAATGGTTCTTGTTCACACAGAAACGATCTGATCTTTCATTACTTGCATCCTATCTAGCTCGGCGTGTGTATTTACTGTTGCTGGAATAAAACCATAGCTGAACATTTCCACTAAGGGAAGGGTGCGTGTGATTTTTGACAATGCCTCTCACTGCAGGCTTCTGACTATCCCCTCATGTTGTTCCCAGGGGTCTCTGTTCCCCAGGAGCAGTATTTGGGGGATAATTTTGGACTGTAGTAGTAGGGGAGAAAGTCCCTTTTGTTAGTGAAGATTTTTTTTTAATGTTATAAACATTTTTATTGGATAGGCTGAAAAAACCTAATCACTTCAGTATCTCTTTCTTCTACAAAATACGCATTTCATCCCAACCCACCCTTCCCCTCCCCTCCCTTCTGACCTCCAACAGCACTTATACCCTTTAATTCACATAATATTCCCTCTAATTCTATTATTTCTCATACTCTTCTAAGGTAAAGTTACAGTCAATATAAAAATCAACAGATTACATAATGCTCATCAAAAGTTGTCCATGGACCACAATTGGTCCTTTACATCCCAATTCTTTTCCAAATAATCTTTAATTTTTTTCCATCAAAAATCAGTGAAGATTTATAGCAGTATCCAAGCACCTGTTTTTTGTTCATTTTACAAAGCTGTTTATTTCATCGAGACTTTTGACAATTATGACAATCTCTTGTACTCCTTTTGGATCATGGCTGAACAAATTTGCCCTTACTTGCTCTGTTATTTTATAATTATAAATGTGCTTTAATTTCTGTTGCTCCTTAAATTCCTCGTCCTTGGTCTCCTCCATCGCCTCTGTCTAGATTACGAGGCACTTCAGACAGGGACTTGCTTTAAAACTGTGTGTTTACAGTTATGCACCCCACAGTGCCACAGCACCTGTCTTACTAGGAAACAAAGAAATATAACTGTCATAAAGGGGATGGGCTGCACAAAGCACCCGGGTAGGGCCAAAAGACATGAGATGTTTGACAGGAGTTGGGACACAGGTACCTGACCTGACTCATAATCACACACAGGATCAGTGTAGCTCACCTTGCAAGTGTTGTGTTGCTCCGCATGCCTCCAAATGCTGCAAGGGGGAGGAGCATTTCTGCCAGCAAAAAAGCAGGAGAGGGAAGCCTGACGCCCTTCCTCCCCCTTGCAGCATCTGGAGCCGCATGGAGCAACGCAATGCTTCCAAGGTGAGTTACACCGATCCTACGTGGGACTACAAGTTGGGTCAGGTAACTGTGTCGACTCCTGACTCATGTCACATGTATCATGTATTTCGGCTCTTATTTAACTCCTTAGTACGCAGCACTGCCGTATCTTCAATACTACTGTTGGCAGCATGGCAAAAGAAAATAAGTCTCAGATGTAAAAATGGAATTAAAACACAAAGTTGGCGCCAGGATAATAAGTTCTTCATCAAGGATTATTTAGTTCAAACGAATCTTCTTTTCAAAAACAAAAGTGTCCCCTGATAAAGAAATTTATCCTTGCTCTCTCTCATTGAGTTTCCTCTTTTGGTAACTGAAATGAACTACACTGATCTTACACCTGACATGGAAACTGGAAGTCTCAGACTGCCAAGAAGAGAGTGTCAGGTACCCACAAACAAACACACCCATCTGCCCCCTGCATGCAAACTGTTGGCTTCCCCCAGATACTAAAATTCTAGCTACTATTTTGCTTTAAAAATCCCTCTATGGGAGAAAAGAAAGGCGCCGATGCTCTCAGAGTCTGTTTGCTCACTGTTGCAGATGAGTAGGCAAAGGCTGAGGGGCACTGACCCTAGAGAGTCCCTGAACATCAGGTTCTTTTTAGCCCATTCAGTCTTTGGCCTCCTCTGTGGCTGCCAATCACAGAGTTGGTGGTGGCTGAGATTTCAGTAGGCTGGCCTCTTGGTTTTGCAACTCCAGTGACCCCAGCAAACAGAATCTGCAGTGATGTCACCTTAGGACGAATCCTTCTGCTAACCCAACTAGATCTATATGCTTGGGATGGAAGGCAGCACATTTAATGGCCCAAAACCATGCCATTAAGGAGCAAGGGATGCCGAAAGAAGATCAGTCGCTGAGGAGTGTAAAAGGAACAACAGCTCTTCCAGCTTCTTTGTCCATGTTGTGGAAGAGCTAATCCGAAAGCAAAACAAAACACAAGAATACCCCAGGCTAAAGGCTCATGAAGGAAATGCTTGATTAAGAGACAGCCCTAATAAACGGTTTCTCAAATCGCTGTGACTCCTGATGCCATCTCATAATTCACGGAAAGCTCACTCCTGTCCTTTCTGCCCACGGAGTTAGCAATTTCATTCCCTAGAACTTAAAACCATGTCCTGGTAAGTGGCATGGGGGTGGCCGAAAAGAGAAGGGGGCAGGTTTCTGCTGGTCTTGTGTGTGCTGCTGTTTGTAGAATGTAGGTACCACTTCCTTTTAAATCCCCCCATACTTTTCTTATCATCAGTTCCCCTTTATTACTCTGAATTTTCTTAGCATTTCCCTTCTTTTTTACACAGACCCAAAGCTCGTTTCCTCACCATTCTTTCCTTCTCATTGCCACACAATATTTTCTTCCCTTTCCCATCACCTTTTCCTCTTCTCATCTCCTCTTTTAAATAACCCTCACCACCACCACCACCACCCAGTTTCCCCCAAATCCTTCACTTGAAGTAGTACTTTAGTTGCCTGAGAACTTTCCATCAGAATGTCCTTCAGTGTTGGAGTTCCTTAGGAGAAGATATAAAGTAATAAGAATGGGCTGTGGTAATATGCAGGGTGCCTTTCGCTTACCACAGAGGAAGCACAGTCAGTAGTCACTCAATGGAGGAAGGGCACCCTACGTGGGAGGCTGTGACTTCCTTGAAAGCTTGACTTCTGGCACAGTTTAACTAAACACCGCCTGGAAGTGAGGTGCTGTGCATTTTATTAGGCTCACGTGCAAAGGACATTAATTAGTGAGCATGCTTTTGAATACTCCAGAACTCTTCATCAGACTGGATGGATATCAAAGCAAAAGCAAAAACAAGGGAAAATGGAAGGGGGAGATATAATAGGGTGTGATGAAAAGGCCTGAAGTCTGCAGATTGTTCAGGGAGCGCGCCAAGTGTTCTGCAGCATTAATTAACCTAATCCTATCCAGTACAAAGGGATCTCAGATAGCACTGAAGGCTGCTGAGATGAAGAAGCCACAACTGCTTTCCCTTGGCAACCATAAAAAGCCCAGCATCACTTGAAGCCTGCTTGAGGGGGATCTGAATTATGCCCGTCTTTTCAAGCTTTGCACGGGAGTGTCGCTATTGCTTCTCCATCCCAGCAGACCTTGCTGCTGCCAGAGATTTTTTAATACCTTGAATGGCCTTGCTTAATTGAGTTTTCCAGCTAAGAGGATTTCCCATCATAAACCAACATCATCTTTCCCCCCTCCCCTCCCTTATTGTTTTGCTTTATCATCCAGCCTACTGAAGAGTTCTGAACAACTGAAAAGCTTGCGCAGTAATTGGCGATGTTTTAATAAAAGGTATTTCACCTGAGGTGTTTTTTGGTCTTTTCCCCCCCTAATAGACCAACCTGGTTGCCTACAATGTAGGAATATATGTGTGGGGAAGGAAACACCAAAATGAAATATCAAGAAGAGGATCCCATCAGGCACCAGGGTATGCTCTTACTTCACACTTACAGCAAATCTTTGCTTTCCTAAATCTAAAAAAATGCCAAGTATTATTACAAGCAATGAGAGTCTGTTTCAAAACACAACCACAGGTGGTAATAATAATAATAACTGCACTTAGATACTTTTCTTCTAGACAGATTAGTGTCTCACTCAGAGCGGTGAACAAGTTAGTATTATTATTATCCCTACCATACAGCTGGGGAGCTGGGGCTGAGAGGAGTGGCTTACCCAAGCCCACCTACTGAGCTCGTAGCAGTAGAGGGATTCGAACCAGTAGAGTGCTGATCTGCGGTGGAACCACTTAACCACTGTGTAGGCCTCTGTTGCTTTCCCAAGATGAAGCTTGTCACCATTCTGGGAGGGGCTGTCCCCCATACACTGGCAGCAGTAGGCGCATGCACCGCAACAGCAGCTATGCTGATTACTGTCCTCTTGAGAAGTCAAGGGCAACCACTAACAGCCGCAGCCATTCTTCATGAGTGCATAAAAATATCTCCCACATATGACAATGGCAAACAAAACAGAAGGCAGTGTGCTCCCTGGCTTCTTCCTTCCCTGTTCTCTCTCAGATAACGTTGAACTGAGCTATTGGCTTTGGCAGTCCGCATCTTTAGACTGCAGAGTGGGTTTTGGCTGGGAAACTCTTCAGTTGCTTTGCCTCTGGGAGATGCTTGCTCTGTAGTCATCTTAGCCTCTGATGTCAACACCCTGGATTTGCAGAGCTCTTTGAAGAGCCAAGTTTCTACCAGCTTGCTAGTAGCTCTTGCACACAGTTCCATTTGCAAATATGATTCCTGATGTCAAATTTTTAACTGTCACTGGAATGCAAGATTACGTTGGAGAGCTTTGATTGTTTCAATGCTTAGATTCCTGAAATGAGATCTGTCAAAATACTGAACCAAACATTTCTTTTATATCTATAGGATCACACAGTTCTACTCCTGAGTGTTGCTGCCAAAAGAAATATATATACCAATATAAAAATAGCTACGCACATTTCCTAAGCAGCTGGAAAGTATGAGAAAACTCAGTGTCCACATATGCTTGCTTAACTGACACCCCCATTCTAGGCATGTTTATTTGGAAATTCCACTGAATTCAACATGACTTGGATCCCAATGCTTATTTGGGAATAAAGGTTGTTGGGTTGGAACCTACTAGTCTATTCTTCTGATGTGTACCTCCAGCATAAAGAACCTTCCGCCAGCACAAGAGGTTCTTCCATGGGTGGAGAAGAATACTGCCCTGGTGGAAGGTTCCTTAAACTGGAGAAATACACCAGTGGAACACACTGACAGGATTCCGTTATATCGGTAGAGTTTAAGTAAGCATCCAATGGAGTGAGCTACAATGTTGAAAGTTTAATCACGCTTACTTGATCTCCAGTTGCCAACTTTTTTTTGCCAGCTCCTGCTGCTTTGTCATTAACAACAGCTTGATCCGCAGCCATTACAGGGAGTAATGCTTATCTTCTTGTTGCAAAAACTTCCCCTGCTGATTTTTGCTGATCAAATGAATGCTAAAGACATGGATGGCAGATTAAGCTGGATTTTTCTGGTCTGCTCATAACCTCACTTCGTAAATTCTATTGATTACAACTGAGCTTACATTCAGGGTCATGTAGGTGGATACAGTATATTTCATTTGAAAAAAATAACGCTTGGTCAGCTTTCGCCTTTGAATGCAGCTTCCCTAAATCTAATGATAATTGCTTTTTTCACAAAAAAACCATCCCCATTTTTATTTCCCACTTCACTGGAGTTGATTTAGTGATGCAGCCTCTACTTTAACTGCCTTTCCCCTATGATCAAAGGTGGGAAAATGTGTTCAGTGTTTGTCCTAATTCTCCTTTACTGCAGAGTCTACCATCATTCATTTTCCATGGAAGCTGAGTTATTTAAAAATCAACTTCCGCTGTTTTTCCAGACAGAGTATTGCATGAGTAAATACAAGTGTCTGGACCTTTTGTGACCATTAACTTTTTTATCTAGCTGACTTTTGGAAGGTCATGTGTATCCATGCAACCCATTTTTCTTGTCTCCTTAGGCATTTAAGAACTTCTATATTGTACACACAAGATAATATTTTTGCAGTCTTTGCTGATTCAAAATAACTGGCATCACTGCTGGTTCTGGACCAACAATCACTAAAATGGATTAGAACCCTCACTGCAAGATCAGCATACACTGATAGGATGGGAAAACAGTTCTTTGACAAGCAACATCCTAGGTGCAAGGCTGCTGGGAACATAATTTTTAGGGCTCTCGATGCTATACCAGATGCAGGTGCTGGGATACTGGTACTGCATCAGTATTCTACATGTTGGGCAAGGTAGAGGCACCAGTCTAGACATGGCAATTAGAGTTACAGAAGAACCAGGGTGCCCACAGCATCTGATTCAGAACACTGCCAAACGCTATGAGCTCGACCTTTTCATATTCCAAACTGGGTGAAACTGAACTTTGACAACGTTCCTAGATATCACAGTTCTCATTTTGCAAAACTGAGCAGGGTGTGCTCAAGGCCATTTTTTTTTAACTCCAAGGATGTGGTAGATTTGAAGATGTATGTCCTGGGCCCAAGTCCATTACTACAGTTGATGTCCAAGAGGATGTATTTTTGGATTCCTCATATGGAACACCTATGCCTACGTTTTTCAGAATTATTGAATAGGAATGAGTGAATAAGGAATTATCAAAAGACTATGAGGATAAGTCAAAAGAAAGATACAGAAGTGAAAGAATACTCCCTGGTTCATTTCTAGATATAAAAGACAAGCTTCAAGTATTTCCCCCTCCCCCAAGCAAGAAGGAGGATCGATTTCCTTTCAAAGTCTAGCTTTCTTGTTACAACTGTAGAGCTGTAGCATATCCATAAGCATGATATGCAAACCAGCCAGCAGGGAAGTAATATTTTCCTCTCTGTATCTTCAAACAAGGAACAACAGAACAGAATAGCAGATTTTCAGTTCTGATTGCATGTGCCCCTGCTTTCTTTCAGTTCTATTATTGAAATTAGTAAGGATTTGGAACTGACTAACTTATTTCTTGGCTATCTAGACTGACAACTGTCTGCATGTGAACACTGAGACAAAGGGCCATAACTCATAATTTAGATGCTGAAGATTCCTGGATCCATTCCTCGCCAATCAAAAGGATCTCAGGCTGACCAAGATCACTGTTGGATTCCCTGGACAGCTGTGGACCACTGGTTTGACCCTGTATGGGCTCGTAATACAGACTGATGTAGTCTGTAGCTAGAGTTTTCACAAGGCAGAAGTGAAAATATTCAGCAATGTTTTTAAATGGGTTTCATGAATTTAAAAATCTGTTTGTTATAAGAATATATTATAATTTAGATTCAATCTGTGTCAACACCTAGTAAAGTGCTAACAAAAAATGGAATAACCAAAAGATGGCAGTGTTGCACTTTCATACAATTCCAAATACTCCACTTGGAAGGAACATGAGAATGTTTTAAAGAGAGAGAATCATTTGGCTGCAGCTCATGATGATACACATGCAAAGTGAGTAAAAACACATACCTATTGTTTATGCACACATCACCCCATGGGTATGTGGCCCCCCCCCCTGCAAAAAATATACTAGCCAGCCCAATACATTAAAAATGCAGCTTACTTAATAGAAAAAAATCAGATGATGTAATTTCAACCAATCCTTGGAGCAAGCAATTAGGCCATTTTGATATGTGATCTAAGCTTTTTAAAACAAAAACCGCATGTTTCATGGTGGGCTACAGTAGTTCCCCAGGTAGGCATGTGATTTGCCTTGACTATACACAGCAACGATCTTGGGAAAACAAAATGTTGCTCCGAAATTCTAAAATGGTTGTCATTTCTTTGTAAAAGATTCTACTTCATATGAAAAGTGTTCCCTGCTCATGTGTCCCATATGCATAGGGAGCGCTTGCTTAATCCAATACATTCAAGGGAGGAAAAAATGGAAAGATGAAGAAATTGCAGGGAGCTTATAATATCCTGGAGTCAGATAGCTGGTTCGGGGAGGAAATTCCACAATCATTTATTCTCTCCAATGCACACGTTGGTTCCCTGTAGGCCCCTAACTTGCACTGACCTCAAGAACCTGTTCAGAATGTTAGATGAAATGGAGAAAAGAGCTGAATGTGTACTGAAGAAATCTCCCTCTCCCCCCATGACATTCCTCAGAAGTTTCATACACATGTTAAATAGCATCTTCAAAGTTGGTGATGTGAAAAAGCTCTACCTAGAGACCCCTGAGAACCACTAATATTGAAGGACCGATTGTCTGATTCAATATAACGTAGATTCATGAACGTAATCTTCTGGCATCCCATATAACAAATAAATTACTATGAGGCAATGCAGAAATCTCTCATCTTCTGGAACTTCTCCACTCGGCTGAAGTGGAACCATTGCAGCACAGTGCCTCTGGTTCCAAGCCCGTACAATTGATCCACAACACTTTATATACGGAAAGCTGCTGAAAAGTACAGGAGATTCAACAGGACTGTATTTTGGCCATGTATCAGTTTCAGTCCCAAAGCCAGGAGGGAAAACAAACTGGAATGGATCCAGATAATCACTGTCACCCAATGTCTAAAAGATGGGCCACCAACACTTACTCAAGTACCTTAGGCAACTACAGAAGATTAGACTGTCTGGACAGAGGGAAGAGTTTTCAGTCCTTCAAGGTTTTCAGTCTTTCAAGCTTCACCCATGAGTCATTCATCACAGCTTAGATGCATCTTAACGACACTCTCCAGTTTTCTTAGGCATGGTATGAAAGGGTTGAGCATGTAGGCAGTAAGCCATACTTCTTAAGCATCCCATCCACATTCTTAGGCTGCAAAAACTTGTTCAACCAATGACAAGAGAAGAATAAGGGGCAACCAAAGACTGACGTGAACACAGAACATTTCAGCTGGACAGCACTGAACCAACACAATGGTGATGAAGTAAATTTTCTTTACTGCCAGGACCACTGAGTAGGCCTTAAAAACTGACTGTAGCTAATGTTTGATCATAGTTATTCCAAGAATTCCAACCATCATCCCTGGTAGACTTGTGAAGGGGGGGTTTGTTTTGTTTCTTTCATTTGTGCTATTCATTCCAAAAGAGAATGCTTTATTATTGGGTCGCTTTGTATGATTTTGTTTTGTAATTCTTGTTTCATTTTCATAACTCTGTTTTAGATGCAGCTACAATGTGAGTCCATCTGTCCTTATATCTTGGAGTGGTTCACTCCACGCTCTAAAATATGACAGGTAGACTCACATTCTAGCAGTATATGAAGGAGTGAGCTGTGTCTCATGAAAGCTCATGCCCTACAATACATTTTGTTAGTCTTATAGGTGCTACTGTTCTCTTGCTCTTCTCTACTGCTACAGAAAGACTAACGTAGCTACCCATATTGATCTATAACTCTATTTTGTTATTATTTGCCATTGATTTCTATAGAAGATCCCCTCCCTCTCTTCAGTCTTCATGGGTTTCCATCCAAACTGGACAAAACTCAAAGAGATTGCAGTACTCCCTTAGGACGTTCATACTGCCGAATTTCAGGGGCTAGTGGCTACAGTCTGCAATCAAACAAGAAAGCCCAGAGCTTCTCTACACCCCCGCCCCCAGGAACAGACCTTCTGTCCTTACAAGGAAAATGCTGGCTGCCTCGAAAAAGTGAAAACAGTTGATTCAGGGTGGGGCACAGGGTTGCCAACCCCCACCCCTAGCCACTCCCTCACTAACTTGGCCGGCTGGGGAAGAATACAGGAGGAAACTGGGAGAACTTACTGACTTCCACAGGTCCTTATTCGAGACAGCTGGATACTGGTGACATGATGTCATTTCATTTGTCCCCAGAAACGACATCATCATGTTGCAGATGATACCACAGTTTGGGGGCAAAACCCACAGTTTTTGTCCCCACCTCAAGCCATAGCAGTTCCAGCATGGCAATATGATGACATCATTTCTGTGATGACATCACTTTCAGAAGTGATGTCATTATGTTGCCGGTGAGCGCATGCTGGTAACTTTCATCATTTTCCTTTGCTGGCTGCCAAGGCGACTGGAAAAACTAAAGAAAATTATGAAGGGGGTTTTCTTTGAAATAGGAAGATTTATTTTTTCATGCTTATTATAATTACGAAATACTCTATTTTTGTAATTATGATAATTAATAATGAAAGAAATGCACAATTCTAATCCTTGTTGCTTCACAGGCAACACAACAGACACTAGACAATGGATGAGGGCACCTAGGAACATCTGTTATCAACTGTTTGAGTAATTTCCTTGTTCTAGGGACCCATTCTACTTTGGGTACCTAATTCCAAATTAATACACTCAAACTTGGGAAATAACTGGACAAGAAGATGGAAAAGCAACTGACTAGCAACTCTACTTCCTGACCTATCCTGATATTGTACTCAAGAAACTGGGAAGGCATTACTGACAAGTCTTGCCTGCCTCGCCTAACAAGGTGTTTTAACACTGGCCAGATCAGCTGCTGACCCTGGATAGCAGAAGTTTTTCCATTTCCTGAGGTAGATTGCCTGTGACTGACTGCATTTGCTTTCTTTAAGTAGGTCAGGGTGATATATACAGGATTATCTTCACAATGACCCTTCGAGGTAAGCAGTGCTGTGAGAAAGGCTCTAGTACCTTTCTAGACAAAGAAAATGCATACTACTCATGTACAATTTGCTTCTCAGCCACAGAAAGTAAAGGGATATGTTTCTGTGTGTGTGTGTGTGTGAGAGAGAGTGCTTATGTAAACATGTTATCATTAAGGATTGTTGATCCAGAATATGGAGGTATTGTCCAGACTTGGCTTTAGAATATGAATGTTGCTGTGGGATTTGCAAATCTTATGAGGGAAAAAACCCTTTTAAAGCTAAGCACCGGGAACACATTTGACTCATACAAGCTAATCTTTCAAATCCACTTCATAGGCTTTTTACTAGCTTTACATATTAAAATAACTGCATAATTTAGTGGAAATACTTAAGTGACTTTTTAAAAAACAGAACAAATAAAAAATTTATTACTTTCTTTAATAGTACTATATCACAATCTCCAGTACAGATTACTAAAATGCATGAGACATTAGGTCTGAGCACCTCTTCTGCAGGGAGGAACATGCAACTGTAATGTTTCATCTTTATCTTAAGAAGACATTCATGCCTCTAAAAATACAATATGCATGCCTAATCATGTCTTGACTTTGAAATCTAACAATTAAAAAGCAAACTTCAGAAATAATTTGGTAATACTATGGGACATCTGCATCCCTTCATGGAACACAACATATTTTTAGCCATTGAGGTGACCAATGAAACCTTGGGTGCCTTGGGAAAAAAGGAGGCTCCCAGGAAAAACCAGAGATTCAAAAGCCACACAGAAATATCTCAATGTTATTTGTTTCAAGAGCTAACTGAACACTCAGGATCATTAGAAGGCCTCTCACAAAGAAAAAAAAAGGAGCTCAATGATAGCAATTATGATCTTTCTTATTTACTTCTTTAAAAACCCTCATATTTTAGACAATGTAAACATGTTACTTATCTGCTGAGATTCCCCTCTGCTTTTGAAACTAAAGCTCATTGCTTCATTGTTTTCAGATCTTTGCTGTATCTACCTAGGTTGACCATGATGTACCAGTCCTACAATGGGCTTGTGTAACTCACAGATGACCACTGGCTTTGATGGCTCTAAAAGGGGTTTGGGCGGATTTATGAAGGATAGGTTGGTTACTGACTATTAGCCATGATTGCCAAATAGGGCCTTCAGTTTCAGAGGCATAATGCCTCCGAGGAGCAGATGCTGAGGAGTGGTCACCACTCCTGTGGTGGACTCTCTTTCAGGGCTTCCCTGCAGCATTTGACTGGGCAACACTGGAAACAGGACTTGATCAATCACTGGTCTGACCCAGCATGGCTACTCTTATCTTATGACCTAGGAGCACACACAAGGGAATGAAAGTACTCAATGCCTGTCTGGCACATTTTGTGAAGATTGAGCTTGAGAGCAGGAGGAAAGACAAATAACGTTTCCAAAAATATGCATACCTATCTATATGCATCTCTTCTGGCAGCACATCCATTAATTCATGTTAAAAGGTGAAATGCAATTTATGGTCAGACTAAGATATTATAGCAGAAGCACAGCTGCTGTTGAAAATAGCAATGTTACAAAATGTGTATCTTGACTTCGTGGTGCCAAAAGTTTCACTGCTTCCAAAAGTGGCAGCCAAAAATATTTAATTTATTTATTTAGCAAGCTTAAACCTAACAATTCATTCAAAGAACTCGGGGATGAAAATTTAAAGCATGATAATATTATAGCACACATTTTATATTGCAAGATGGTATGGGGGGGTTAGAGTTAAGGTTACATGATCCCACCCTTCCTTCATGGAGCTTGGGGCAACATATGTCATTTTGTACCCATCCATTTTATCATTACAACAACCCTGGGGGCTACAAGTGTGTGTGACAGTCCCAAGGACAACCATGAACTTCAAGACAAAGTGGGGCTTTGAACCTGGGTCTCTCAGATGCTATTCTGATATACCATACTTGCTCTAAAGCCTACTTTGAAAAAGAAAGCTAGAAGGAGTAGATGCTTTATATCATATTTGCAAATGAGTACATGTGAGTACATAGAATATCTGGCATGAATATTATTGCCTTTACATTAGTGGATCATCTCCCGAGTATCATAAATGCGATGATAATCAATTTTAAAGGACATGTAGAGCTGCTATATAAACATATAGTTTTAATTGTTATACTAGAAGTTTTAAAATGATTTTATAATTTTTTCTGGTATATTCACAAATCCCTCCAAAGTTAACTAGATGAAGTATTGATTTTAAGACATTTAATCTCATAAACCCCAGGAAATATGAATCTATGAAGAGCACAATTTTAAAAAGTAAGTTTTATAATGCTGTAATCACATTAAAAGGAACATTTCTTCCCATTTGTTGGATTAAGAACATAAGAACATAAGCAAAGCCATGTTGGATCAGGCCAGTGGCCCATCCAGTCCAACATTCTGTCACACACAGTGGCTAGAAATCCAGTGCCATCTAAAGGACTGTCAGTGAGGCCAGGACACCAGAAGCCCTCCCACTGCCTTCCTTCCAGCACCAAGACAACAGAGCACCACCTCCCCACAAAGAGAATACCATCTATCTCCTGTGGCTAATAGCCACTGATGGACCTCTGCTCCATATATTTGTCCAGTCCCCTCTTGAAGCTGGCAATGCTTGTAGCTGCCACCACCTCCTGTGGCAACGAATTCCATGTGTTTATCACCCTTTGTGTAAAGTAGTATTTTCTTCTATCTGTTCTAACCCGACTGCTCAATAATTTCATAGAGTGCCCACGAGTTCTTGTATTGTGAGAAAGGGAGAAAAACACATCTTTCTCGACCTTCTCTAACCCGTGCATTATCTTGTAAACCTCTATCATGTCTCCCCTCAGTCGTCTTTTCTCCAGGCTAAAGAGCCCCAAGCGCCTCAATCTTTCCTCATAGGGAAAGTGTTCCAACCCTTTAATCATTTTAGTTGCCCTTCTCTGTACTTTTTCCAGTGCTATGATATCTTTTTTAAGGTGTGGCGACCAGAACTGTACACAGTACTCCAAATGAGGCCTCACCATCGATTTATACAGAGGCATTATGATACCGGCTGATTTGTTTTCAATCCCTTTCCTAATAACCCCTAGCATAGCATTAGCTTTTTTTATGGCAGTCGCACACTGTGCTGACGTTTTTAGTGAGTTATCTATCATGACTCCAAGATCTCTCTCTTGGTCAGTCTCCGCCAGTTCAGACCCCATCAACTTGTATTTATATTTTGGATTTTTGGTTCCAATGTGCATTACTTTGCACTTGGCTACATTGAACCTCATTTGCCACATGGATGCCCACTCTTCTAGCCTCGACAGATCCCTTTGGAGTGCCTCACAATCCTCTCTGGCTTTCACCACCCTGAACAATTTCGTGTCATCTGCAAATTTAGCCACTTCACTGCTTAATCCCAATTCCAAATCATTAATAAACAAGTTAAAAAGCATTGGACCCAATACCGACCCCTGTGGCACCCCACTGCTCACCACCCTCCACTGTGAGAAGTGCCCGTTTATGCTCACTCTCTGTTTCCTATTAATTAGCCAGTTTTCGATCCACAAGAGGACTTGGCCCTTTATCCCATAGCTACTGAGCTTACTTAGGAGCCTTTGATGAGGAACTTTGTCAAAAGCTTTCTGGAAGTCAAGATAAACAATATCTATCGGGTCTCCCTTGTCCACTTGTTTGTTCACTCCCTCAAAGAACTCTAACAGATTGGTGAGACAAGATCTTCCCTTACAGAACCCATGCTGAGTTTTCCTCATCAGCTTTTGGTCATCAATGTGCCCACTAATTTTATTTTTGATAATAGTTTCCACCAACTTACCCGGTATTGACGTCAGGCTGACTGGCCTGTAATTTCCCGGATCTCCCTTGGAACCTTTTTTAAAGATGGGGACAACATTAGCTACCTTCCAGTCCTCAGGAACAGATGCAGAGTTTAATGACAGATTACATATTTTTGTGAGGAGATCTACAAGTTCACACTTGAGTTCTTTCAGAACTCTTGGAAGAGTTCTTTCAGAACTCTTGGATGTATGCCATCTGGGCCCGGTGATTTATCAGTTTTTAAATTATCTAGCAGTCGCATAACCTCCTCTCTCGTCACCTCAATGTGACTCAGGTCTTTCAAAACCCCTCCCAAAGTCAGTGCTTCCGGAGTGGGCATGCACTTCTTATCTTCCACAGTGAAGACAGAAGCAAAGAACGCATTCAGCTTCTCGGCCATTTCCCTATCACCCTTTAGTAATCCTTTTACGCCTTGGTCATCCAAGGGCCCCACGGCCTCCCTAGCTGGTTTCCTACTTCTAATATATTTAAAGAATTGTTTATTGTTTTTCTTTATGTTCTTTGCAATATGCTCCTCATATTCCCTTTTTGCCTGTCTGATCACAGACTTGCACTTTTTTTGCCACAGCTTATGCTCCTTTTTATCAACCTCACTCCGACTAGTTTTCCACTGCCTAAAAGAATCCTTTTTACCTTTTACAGCTTCTATTACATTGCTTGTTAACCATGCTGGCCTTTTCCTAAACCTATTTGTGCCTTTCCTAACCAGCGGTATATATTTAATTTGAGCTTCCAGGATTGTAGTTTTAAATAGTCTCCAAGATTCCCCAAGTGTTTTGACCTTTTTTACTTTCCCTTTCAGTTTCTTCTTCACGTACCCCCTCATCTCAGAAAAGTTACCCCTTTTGAAGTTAAACATGGCTGTGTTGGTCTTATTTGGCAATTTCCTATTTATACATATGTTGTACTCAATAACATTATGGTCACTGTTCCCAAGTGGTGCAATCACATTTACATCTCTCACCAGGTCTTCAGCATTACTGAGGACCAAATCCAGGATCACCTCTCCCCTAGTAGGTTCTGTAACCATCTGTTCCATAGCACAGTCATTGAGACAGTCTAGAAACTCACTTTCTCTCCCCCGATTCGAACACCCATTGGCCCAGTCAATGTGTGGGTAGTTAAAATCACCCATTACAACACAGTTTTTTTGTTTAGCAGCCATCTTTAATCCTGTCATCATTTTATAATCCTCCTCTATTTTCTGATCTGGAGGGCGATAACAAACTCCCACAGTTAAGTTTCCATTTGGGCCCGTAATTTCAACCCATAGCATTTCCAGAAGCGAATCTAATTCAGTTACCTTCTCAATCTTACTGGAATGTATACCTTCTCTGACATATAGAGCCACCCCACCACCAACCCTTCCCTCCCTATCCTTCCGATATAATTTATATCCAGGAATCACCGTGTCCCACTGATTTTCCTCATCCCACCAAGTTTCTGATATGCCCACAATGTCTATGGATTCGCCCAACACTAAACATTCCAGCTCCCCAATTTTACCTCGGACACTTCTAGCATTTGTATATAAACACCTGTAACTTCCCCGGCACACTTTGCCTCGAGACGTAGTTAGGTCATCTGCACTGTTTGTCTCCATCTCAGTTGACAACTCTAATCTATCTCCCTGTAGAAGTGTTATACCTAGCCCTTCATCTCTCTGAGATGAACCATCCTGAACCAGAGACACTTTATCTCTTGTCGGCTTTCCCCTAGCATTTAGTTTAAAAACTGCTCTGCCACCTTTTTGATTTTAAGTGCCAGCAGCCGGGTTCCTTCTCGGGACAAGTGGAGACCGTCTCTCTTGTACAGCTCCCGCTTGTCCCAAAAAGAATCCCAGTGCCTAACAAACTTGAACCCTTCCTCCCTACACCATCGTCTCATCCACGCATTGAGACTCCTGATCTGCGTTTCTCTCTCTGGCCCTGCGCGTGGAACAGGTAGCACTTCTGAGAAGGCTACCTTGGAGGTCCTGGCCTTGAGTCTCCTGCCTAACAGCCTAAATTTTTGTTCCAAGACCTCACGACTGCATTTCCCAACATCGTTGGTTCCAACATGGACCACGACCGCTGACTCTTCCCCAGCACTATCTACCAGCCTATCTATAACACGCGTAATGTCCGCTACCTTCGCACCAGGCAGGCAAGTCACCATACGGTCAGAACGCGGTTGTGCCACCCAGCTATCTACTTGTCTAAGGATCGAATCACCAACTACCAAGAGCCTCCCTCCCACCCCACCCAGGGATGGTTCCTTGATGCGAAAGGAAACCTGCTCACCAACTGAAGAAGAGGTCCCTTCTGAGGGCATGTTCCCCTTATCCTCAATACGGTGCCCTGATTCCACAAGATCCTCATTCTCCTTGACAACAAGAACGCTGCCATTTTTAGAGTGGGACACATCTGTCCTGTCCCTGAGAATCTTGTCCTCGTGCCTATCTAACTGTCTCCGCTTCTCCAGGTCAGCCACCTTGGCCTCAAGGGTACGTACTCGTTCCCTGAGAACCAGGAGCTCCTTGCAGCGAGCACACATCCAGGACTTCTGACCAGAAGGCAGATAGTCATACATGTGACACTCAGTGCAATACACTGGAAAGCCCCCAACCCCCTGCTGGCATTCTGACTTCATTATTCTGTTTTAGGAATAACACACTAAGAGGAAAGAAAACGGCTATGATCCCCCGGCTAAGAGCCACAGGCCAAGAGCCCTTTAGCTCTCGCCCTTCGGCTCGCGCCCCTGCCCAGCAGTTGCCTTTTCAATGCAAAAGGTCACTTCCTGCTAAGCACAGGAGGTGAGCACAAAGGGGGTGTGTGGCTTGTACTCCAGCAACCCCCAGCAGCCTTACAAACACACTCACCCTCAAACACAATCAAGCCCAAACACACTCAGCCTCAAAACTACACTCAAATCAACACAAAACTACACACAAAAAGCCCCAAAGCTAGAGAGGACCACCCTTAGCTTCTCAGCTTAACCCACCACAGCCAAGAAAGGCAAAAAGCCCTTACCTCCTCTAGCAGCTGCAGACCATGTGCTCCTGAGCCCAGGTGACTCTGCTCTGCCCTGCCCCTGCCCAGCAGTTGCCTTTTCAATGCAAAAGGTCACTTCCTGCTAAGCACAGGAGGTGAGCACAAAGGGGGTGTGTGGCTTGTACTCCAGCAACCCCCAGCAGCCTTACAAACACACTCACCCTCAAACACAATCAAGCCCAAACACACTCAGCCTCAAAACTACACTCAAATCAACACAAAACTACACACAAAAAGCCCCAAAGCTAGAGAGGACCACCCTTAGCTTCTCAGCTTAACCCACCACAGCCAAGAAAGGCAAAAAGCCCTTACCTCCTCTAGCAGCTGCAGACCATGTGCTCCTGAGCCTGAGGTGCTCCTGAGCCCAGGTGACTCTGCTGGATTCTGGAAGTTCAGCTTCATATCTCCCTGAATGTAGATTCATTGTCTATGAATTTAAGTAGGTTGCTGAGATATGTGGGTTAGCTTTGGCAATCTTGATTTTGTTGGCATACATGAAGTACTTTTTCACTACTGTCCCAAGTCCACCTTATCAAGTCCACTCAATCTTGCTGAACCCACAGGGACTTTTAAAATTCTAAGAATGGCTAGAGGGCACCAACACAACACAAAATGGCTGCTACAGGGGATGGAATCAATCACTGGCATGGGAAGCCAGTAACAGACTGTTGGGAGATTCCAAGGCGCATCTCCTCCTACAACAGAGGAAGCTGTTTCTTAATGGGTGCTCCCTGAAGACACAAAAGTGACGTCTCCTGGATTTTTCTGAAGCAGTTCCTGCTCCAATGTGGTAGAGAAAGGCTATAAAACTCTTTAAAGGAAGAGATACTTTGGGCAAGAAGCGATACTTTGGGCAAGAAGTACGTGGGAAACATATTGGTAGTGCCCACAAAGACGATCACTGTTCTAAATTTTAGCTACCTCATTGACGGGTCAAGTTTCACAGAGCTCTAATTCTAATAATTTAACCTGCCCAACAAGTTGGCACTGTTGTCAAAGCAATGAAACACAAAAGAAACCTGTGACACCCAGCCCCACTACCACCCAAGTTAAACCTCCCTTCTCAGAATCTAGGCTACATAGACAGTTCAGGTCAGTCAGAAGTTGCCAGTTGTCTAGTCCCTAATCATGGGGCAGAGATCTCTGATCCAAATCCACATAGCATTCCCTCTCTCCTCTTCTCAAGGACTTTACCAGACAAGCAACCAGTTTCCTCAATTTACTGTCCTTCACCCAGCTGAATGCCCGGGGCTACTGTAGTCAGGGAACTCAGTATTTCTTCCCTAATACACTGGCCGAAAAGGATGATGTGTGTGATTTTCTTCCCCTGAGATTCTAGACATCTAGTCAGCAGAGTGTAAATAGAAAAAACAAAACTTTTATTTACAAGATGAAAAACACAGGGGTGGGTGATTCAAACACATGGATACATTGTTCTAAAGATGTGAACTTATAACCTCACAGTCTCTTAACAGTGGGTGGTTACAATATAATAAAACAGGTGTCCGCTGCTATCTGCTCCCTCAGCATTTTAAAACCATTCTCCTTCTTTAACTGTTCTAATGGAGCTCAACCACTACCAGCCCCAGCATTCCATTAGCTCTCATTGGCACTTTATTCTTGGGAGCAGTGAAACTTAACCGGTTCATCACAAACACAAAATCTGAATACATAAAACAAAGTCACAAAGGTAGTTGAATCTGAGGACAAACACCCAGCTACTTGAAGACTCCTGGCAAACGTTTGACAAACTCAAGGTCATCTATTCTGGGTTGCCAAGATCCTAGCTTGACAGTAACTACTACCCAATACCAGTAGTTGATAAATTGTATCCATATCCTCCTATATGTTGACCATTTGTCAATCACTTTACAAAAGCTGTCACATTTTGCTACTGAACAAAATACTATTTATAAAGACAACAAGTTATTGATTAATCAGGACCTGTGCACTTTTCCCAGATATTCACGCACATTGGTGCATATAAATGATTTGAAGATTGGGAGTGATCTGGGAGACTGTATGTGTATTGTCTCCATCACATTGAAGTGTTGCATTTAGACTAACTTTTAACTAAGGTTAGCATTAAGCTTCCAAAGTGTGGTCCATACATGTTTAAAGAACAGGTGATAGAATCCTTAAGTGAAAGAACCGGCTATACCAGTTCAGGATATAAGGTGTTTTGGGATGGTTCTCTAGGTTAAACACCCCCTCCCTGAAACATTTAAAAAAATCACACCAGGGTTAAAGGTTCTAGCCTGGTTTTCTCCCTGATGAGCTAATTTTCTACTTGCAGAATATATTTTTTTGTTAGAGATCTTAAAAAATGTTATCTGTCCCCACACCAGCAGTCTGAAGGTGGACTAGTTCATTCAACCACCTCAACACTACCACTTCATTTCCATCTCATTCCACTGCTTCTGTAGACCAAATCTAAGTTCCCTCTTGACTAGGGTTTGCAAACCCACTTGAAAATTCCGTTTTTACAGTATTTGCTCAAATGCAAGGCTAGGGTTCCCCCCCTCCCAGGTATGCCATTTAAAGTGTGTGTGTCATATACAAATTATAGTTATGTCCAATAATAATAAAAAGTTTTGTGTGTATCTTTTTAAAGGGAAAGTTAGTCTTACGTTCAGGGTCATCTTTGTTTTGAGTAAGTATGGTATATGAAACCCTTGGATAGTGTTAACCATGCATGAAGTAAGTACAAGCATAACCCTTAACTATGGTTACAGCTGTTGGGGGAAGGGAAGAATTTGCACCAGAAAGGGGAGGGGCTGGGGCAGGAGTCCCACAGAGATTAGAATCAGTGCTTTAAAACTCAAAGCTTGTTTTCCTCTCTTGTCCTCTTCTCTGCCCTGGCATTAAAAATGAACAAGATATATTCATTTCCAAGGAAGGTCAAACTTAATGTGTTTTTTAAAAGGCAAGTTGAAGGTTTCCATCAGCACTCTCCAAACAGTCTCATTAGTATGCCAAGCTCTTAAAGGATATCCGAGGAAGTTCTTTTCATTACTGCAATTAACCCGCACGAGATGGGAATTAAAAGTATCCCCATAAGAATAGTTCATGGTTAATTCTAGTATTACAAAGAATAAGAAAGTGCACTGGATTGTCTTTTAAAATAAAATGTAGCTAATTTAAAATGCAGACTTCATTAAAGAGCTCGTTTACATAAATGATCTATCAAGGAAAACGTCATCACCAAAAGAGGAAAAGAATTCAAAAACCTGCAGGACACGTTCCAAGCTCAACAGGTAACACAGACAATTCTCTAGTTTTTGAGAAGATGCTGCTTGATTGTGGTCAGTCCTTGCAACAATAATGTTTAAATGCCCCTTGTTCCATGCATCACCTAATCACAAATGCCAATGCCTGACAGCATCAGCCACTTTGTCAGTGGCAACAATGGTGCACAGAGGCTCTGTGCAATTGCACTGACACATGGAATAATTTAAACTAGGGTGGCTAGATCAATCAATAAAACCTTTTTAAAAAATCAGTTAAACAGTTGCCTCCATGCAGGTACCCAGTAACATCAAATGTAGACTGCCTCTTTCAAGATGGTTCCAGATATTGCGCTAGGAAATACTAATATGTCAGATAGATGCTAGAAATGTAAAAAGCATGAAGGATCATTATATCACATGTGATGGACTTGTGAGGAAGCTAAGCAATACTGGGGAGATATAATTGAAGTAATTAATGAGGTTTTGCAAACCCAAATAAATAAGAAGCCAGAATTGCTGCTACTGAACTTGGGAATGGAAGATGTTCCAATGCAGTACAGAACATTGTTATTTTACATGATTACAGCAGCAAGACTTTTATATGCTCAGAAATGGAAAGTACAAGAAATACCAACTACAGAAGATTGGATTTACAAATTGCTGTACATGGCTGAGATGGACAAAATGACAAGAAAACTCAAAGATCTTGATCCAGGAGAATATATTGCAGATTGGGGGAAATTGAAACAATATTTAGAAAAAAATGGGATGTGAAAGGAGGACTGTGGCAGTTTGAGAACAATTTGTGATGTTTTAAATAGAAGAGAGAAGTAACTTTACCATTAATGGGAAAATTTAGCTATTAATTAACCTAAGCTAGTATTACTATTAAGGAGACTTTATCAAAAATATACAGTTTAAATAGTGATGTAGAGAATGGATATATTAGTGGATTTGATATAGTATATATAAGAGAATTTGAATATGCTTAGAGTAAGAGATATAATACATATATGATTTAGAAGAATATAATCGAAAATAAGTTAAGTAATAAGATAGGTTAAGGGTTGGAAAGCTGTTGGAAGTCTACAGGGAGGGGGGAGGGAAAGGGTGGGGGTTGAAATAAATTAGGTATGATGGGGAGTGTATGTATTAACTATGTACTCACCAATATATATATAAAATATATATATATATATATATATATATATATATATATATATATATATATATATATATATATATATATATATATATATATATATATTTTAAAAAAAGATGGTTCCAGCTATGGTACAAATGTGGGTTGCCTAAAACCAGAGTGTACTTTTTCGCTTGTAACTAATATTTAATATATTAAGTGCAGATGTAATCCATTAATCACCTTAACACTAATGATCAGCTAAATTTTTGGAATGGGCCATAATGAAGATCTTTCAATGGTTCTCAGACAAGGGAAGTAATATTTACACCAGGTGCTTTTCTTTCAACTGTGAGTCAGTCAGATCTCAGACATATAAAACTCTGGCATACTTCACCACCATTTTCCTCATATTTGTTTCTTGATATAATGTTGCATTCTTGCAACCTATGCTTTCCCTCTGTGTCACAGGAGAGAGTCTTTCAGGGGCATACAACTTGGACTAGCCCAAGGTTTAGTCAGGGAGGCACATATTCTCCAATCCTTATTTATTGTGACATTGACAATGACTATCATGGTGGCATCAGTCTTTTCCGCATGGGGTTTTTTGTTGGTTCTGGACCCATAGTGCATCAATTTCTCTCCAGAATTTTATATGCACGATCAAAATACCCCAATTCAGTCTCCAAACTGCTTCCCAGATTTTTTTTGCGTTCTGCACAGAGAAAGGCTGCATTTGCCGCAGAACTGATCTTTCCCCAACTTTTCTGCAGCTTTTCTTCCTGAGTATATCCCAATTTTTTTTCCAGCCAAGTCAAACTGTGGCTTTTGTGAAGTGCAGAATGTTTTCTTTGGAGTTAGGCCTGGCCCTGACCCCACCTTTCTCCCTCCCCATCCTGATTGAACAGCAACCACTCCAGTTTTTTCCTTATTTTTTTAAAAAAACAACAACATTGCAATGTTGTTGTTGTTTTTAAACCCTTTGCTATATGGCTAACAGAAAAACTCTGCAGAAAGTCTAGATCCCTAATATTTTGAAGTTTCCCTCTGGAACACCTCAGCCAAACAACACACAGAAATGTCATCACCGTTTGTTATGTGTTGTGTGTGAACACTAACCTCAGCAGTAAGAAGTAACTCTTCCCCTGACCAACAAAAGGTATCTAAGATAGGGGTGTGCGATTCAGGATTCTGATTTGGAACCCCCTCCCGAATTGGGCCCGAATTGGAAAGATTTGGGATTCCTGAATCGGGCCCAGCATTGCTGGCCTGATTTGGAAATACTGAATCAAAGCTTTCTGAAGCAATTTGTATTGATTTGCACTACAAACAGCAAGAAAAGTGCTGCTTGCTTTCAAACTTCCACCCCACCACTTTTTCCCCTCAATGGAAGGGGGAGGAGAGTTCCCTCCTCTCCCTCCCATGGGAGAAAAAGTGGTGGGGCAGGAAGTTTGAAAGCGGCAGGAGAAGGGGCACTTTCAGTTTCAAATGCCCTGCGCCGGCTTCACCTGGTGCTGGGAGAGAGGAAAGGAAAAAACTAGCCATTTAACTTTCCTGGCTTTTAAGGACAGAAGGAATGTGCAGTAACACAACTCATTCCTGACTGATAAAAAAAGAGTGTGCACATACAGCAAGCGACCAAGGGAAAAGCAGCCATTTAACCCTTTCCTGGCTTTTAAAGCCAGCAGGGAATAAGCAGCCACATTAGGACTTGTTTCTGGCTTTGGAAAAAAAAAAAGTGTGCGCGCATACTCGGGAGGAAGGAAGTGAACAGAGAAGCAGCCTTAGAAAAGCAGCCTTAAGACCCTTATCTTGCTTTACTGATAAAAATAGTGAAAAGGAGTTCAGAGAGCTGAGGAGGGTGGGAGTGGTTATTGGTGGACAGACCAATCAGCTCCTGGTGAAAGGAAGGGGAGAGGGAAGAGGAGCAGAATGGGAGTTTTTGATTCTTCACGGACAGAACGTGCACCAGCAGTGACTGGGCATTAGATTGAAAAAATCGTGGAATAAGCGCGGAGCGGGGCGGGGAACAGGGAAAAGACAGACAGAAACCATTTCTGCTTCCCATGACTCTCTTGCAGGTGCAGAACTCAGGAGAACATGGGAAGCAGAACAGATTCTGAAACGATGTAAAGTGACCATGTGGAAAACACCTCTGTGTGTCCTGTACTTTTTAATCCATTCTTTTTTGCCTTTTAATTAAAATCTTGCAACCTTGGTGCATTAAAAAAAGCAAAAAAACCTCATGCAAGTTTCCTCAGTCAATCAGCTGATGAAACTGACATGCCCTCTTTCCTCAGAAAGCCTGCAGCAGAAATGGGAGGCATTTTCCTAATGCAGAAAAAATAATCAGACACCACTTTGGTTCAATTCCTTCAAGTGCAGAATTTCAAAAGTGGATCCAATCCTCACGGATCAAATACCCAGAAAACCCAGTGTAAGTGTGCATGCAGAAAACACTATCATGTTCAAAAGAGACTTGTGTAAAAACAAAGCTATGGACCAGGAACAATACTGAGGCTTTTGGAGAAGGCAAACTCCCCATTATGAAAGCCAGTGTTGTGTAGTGGTTAGGGTATTGGACAAGAATGGGGAAAACCTGTGTTCAAATCCCTATTTGTCATAAAGCATACTGGGTAACCTCAGGCCAGTCATTCTTCCTTGCCTACCTTACAGGGTTGCTGTGAGGATAAATGGAGGCGGGAAGAATGGTGTTCTGATGGGCAGAAACACCCATGGAGAGCAACATGCAAAAAACATGGAAATGTATGACTTGGAGTTGGCTCAAAACTTATTTTGGGGTGCAGAGATTTATAAACCAGTTTTTTCTTTAGACTGCACATGCTGTTCTGTGTTGAATAAGGAACTGGGGACTATTAACCATGGATGAGAGAAATGTCTGTGCAAGACCAGCACAAGCAGACTAGAAACTGGCAAGGAAGTGGTCCTGAGAATGGACTGGAAGACAAGAGAATCCCAAGCAAGAATTCACAGGAGGAGGAGCAGAGAAAGGTGAAATAAACAACATCAAAACCAGGTGAAGTTACAAATGCAAAAAGGCTGAATAAGGTACCAGTGATGGGTACGCCATACAGGGCATACATCACTCCAATCTTGCAGCAGCTACACTGGCTCCCCATGGAGTTCTGGATCAGGTTCAAGGTTTTTGGTTTTAACCTACAAAGCTCTAAATGGACTGGGACCAGCATACCTGAGGGACCGCCTCTCCCTGTATGTACCTTGAAGAGCTCTTAGATCTGCAGGTAAACACCTACTGGTGGTCCCTGGCCCCAGGGAGGCTTGGCTGGCCTCGACCAGGGCCCAACCTGGTGGAACTCTCTGTCAGAGGATACTCGGGCCTGCCAAGCTCTTGTATCTTTTCAGCAGGTCTGCAAGACAGAGAAGTTCCAGAGAAGTTCGAGAGAAGGCCAGCATGAGGTTCCATCAAATGAGCCTCCCTACTGGTCTCCTGCCAGCGTGTGGGCTATAAGGTTATCTATATAGCAATTTGTCCCCATGCACGTGAGGTTACACAATATTATCAATATGCACCTCCCCCTTTCTATGTTTGGTGGGCAGGGAAGTGTGAAGGGGCCCCATCCTGAGATGTTGCCAATTATATTGTTGAGTTCTTCAATTCTTCAATGTTTTTTGTGGTTTGTGATTTTATTGCTTTATTTCTGTATTTCTATTAGTGTTGTAAACCACCCTGAGCCTGTTCACAGGGAGGGCAGGCTAAAAATCAAATAAACCAAACCACCAAGTAAATTCATTTAGGAAATGGTGACCATGTTGGAAATACAATGCCTTGTGTACAGAGAAGGCAGAAGACACAGAATACCTGCAGGGGGCAGCAGGTCTGACAGTTAGATAGATAGCAGGACGGGATCCTTCTTTCCTCCTCTCTTTTGTCCTTCTTGCATGTCTCCAGATTGCCTCCCGGAAGTCCCTCTCTCCCAGTTTAGTAAGGTAGTTAGTATCTATTCTGTTTCTCTGCTTTCTATCAAAGTTGTAGTTTCTGACTAAACCCTCTTCATCCACTCCTTAATCAGACTCACGATCATTCCTAAGATATACCATACCCTACAGACCAGCCTACCAGCAATCTCCACTGGCGTCTTCTATGACATGGCTGGCAAGGTTACAAAGGGGCCAGGAGAACGAAAAGTCCCGGCCGTGCTTAATGAACAGACAACAGGGCAGACACAGTAGCACCAGTAACAGATCATTTCATAATGCTTATTTGAGTTCCTGTGCAATAAGACATTTTATCCAGCTTTGCTCCCAGAGGTATGCAAATGGCAAAAGGGCTCCCATCTCCAAGGTTCTACTTCTTGAAGAAATCTGCCTGCAATTTCTTTCCCACTTGGTGGCAACGGTGGTATTCAGAGATTCCATGAAATTCTGGCTGTTGTAAACCAGACACATAAAAAGCCTATGCATGTTGTGAAACAGCAAAGGAAGAAGGAATAAATAGCTACATTTCTAGCAGTATTAAAGTTAAAAAGTTTCTTTTTTGGGTGTGTTTTGAGCTTAACATGTCAGGAGGAAAGGAGCGAGGAGTTCCATCCATTTGCAAAATGCAATAAAGGAGCTCCGGATAAAGAACATTAACTTAATATATTGTAACATTATGACAAGTTGCAACATCACTGCACTGAAACCAAGATGACACATGCAATAAACAATGCATTAGAACACTCTCAAAGTTTTATAAAGTAAAAAAAGAAGCAGCAGCAAACACTCTGCATCTTCCTCTCCACATAGGAAACAACACAGACAGGTTAGAAGGGTGTCAGAAACAGCCTTGTAGGCAACACAACAGTAAGGCACTTCACCACTTATGTTCATGATAGGCGGTGCTACCAGTTCAAAGTGTAGCATCCACAATGCTACCTCCCCCACTCCACAATAATCCATTTTAGCATTTCTGCTTCCAGTTGTGATTCATTCACCAGTTGCTACTACCCAAGTATCGAACACGTCCTTTCGGCAACTGGAAAATGTTTCGGCTTCCATATTTTTTAGGATGCTTCTAGCCCTCTTGAATCCTCAGTTAGGGTTTCCCTTGTGCCTTCTGAAATAGTTGTAGTAGCACTGGACGATTCTCCCACACTCTCTGACAGATTCTGGCTGGAGCTACTCTAATAAGGGTTGAGGCCTGAAGCACAAGAGACGGTAGATATGCTTTATGCAAACTGCAGGTGGAAAAAGCAGTACCCTGAAAGGCTGAAGCAAGTTCAAGATACAGAAAGGTGGCTTTAGAGGTTGGAAAGGGGCTGGAAACAACAGGGAAAACGAAAGCGCTGAATTGTTTGGTGGGACTATTAGAACAGGGCAGTCTGTGAAAGGCTTTTTTCAGGTTTGAAGGAAAGTGATGGGTTTTCAGATTTGCAACTGGGCCACTTCCAGGATTTCGGGATTCCTTGGACCAGACATCCTCACTAGGCCCTTTTAAAATGGCACATATAAAACTCTCACATTGCTAGAGAGACGTAGTAAAAGAAGTTTGGAAATGGAGTAAAGAAGTTTGCTTTTATCACTTTTTGGCAATTGGCTTAGACTTCACGCTGTCAGCCTTTTGTTCCTTCTGACTCTGCATTGGTTATGGGTGCTTTCACACCCTCGGATAACAACTTGATCTAATGCCTTGGACTTTGAACTTGAACACTGACTAAGAATTCTGTGTAGTACCTGCAAATTACCATCATGGATTAGACTGGAAAAAGTATCTGCCAGTAAATATAGCATAGGTTTTAACTAGATTTATTCTTTCATTTGTTCTTTTTGCACACTTTCCAAGTATAAACTTTTGAGCACAATTTAAATAAAACAAAATATTCTTTGATAATTGTGCGGTTTATTAGTTCTGGCTTCAAATTTTACTAAAAATGGCTGCACTTTGGTTCAGTGTGTAAGTGTTCACAGGCCCAGGCTCTGGCCCGGCTCAAAAATGTGCTGGCCGTGACTGTTTCTAACATCTGCAAGCCAGTTACTGTTCCCTGGAGATTTGTCCTTGAGAGGCTGGCTCTCACCACTCCTATCTTCACTTCCCTGTTTTCACACAGCTGGAAATGCTAATTAGACAGCTGGATCCTGGTTGGCTGTTGGTTGGTAGGGTAATGGCCTGAGTCCTGAAAAGATGGCCTCTCAGCATACCTGGTTCCCTTCTTTAACCGCCTTTCCTTTACCATCACGTGAGAGAGAAACTGCAGGCTCCATGCCCCACAGTGCTTCAGCATGCTAAGGAAGACCGGTGAGAAATAACCAGCTAAGAGCTATTCAGAGATGCACAGACAGCAAGCTTTATACGTTTTAGTTAGGCAGATTTTAGCTAAGTAACAGACAAATTATTTGTTTTGTGTGTTTTGCCTGAATTCGAGTGTTTTATGCTCAGCAACACTCTGTAATCAATCCACTGAAGTTTTATTTAAGCCTGCCTGGACTGATGAGTTCCATGTGGGTACAACCTTGGAGAGAACCCAGAGACTGAAAAGCCTCACAAAAGAACAGGCATCTTCCTTCGGCATAGGCTCTGGAATGGCTGTGGTCAGCACCCAGGGGTAGGAATTGGGGTCCTGGCTCATACACCTGGGTTGGTTAAGCAGATTCTCAATTAAAGCCCAGTAAAGCCTGAGGCCTGTTTACCCAGGTATCTGAGTTAGGGCTTAGTTGGGGTAAATAGGGGCAGCCTTCTATGTTAGGATTTGGGTTTTCCCTCTCGGTTCTGGACTAGTGGGCCTTTGACAGTTTCATCTGGTCTTCTTCAGTGCTCTGTGTAAAGTATGAATGGAGGCACTGGGGTGTGTGTGTGTGTGTGTGTGTGTACAACGTACAAGCACATCAGAATCCCATGAATGGAGCCAATTGTGTGGGTCTTTTCCATGGAAATGGCACTTCTATGAAGAAAAAAGCCTTGTCGTTTTTCTTGGTTTTGGAACAAAGGCTCAATCTCAGAACCTTTGAGATCTGCAACCATGAAACCTCATCCAGAGCCTAAGGACAAAACAGGCTATAGAAAAGAGGAGGAGGACTGATATTCACAGGTATTGTTTATCTAGGGAAATCCCCATATTATCTAGGCAGCAGCAGAAAACTAAACATGGCTTGGATGAGAAACCACCTTATGTGGTACGGATTCACAAATAAGAGACAAACAGGCAACACTAATGGGGGTAATCAGAGATCTTTTTTTGGAGTCAGAATTATTTCTGAAACTCTTTTTGCAGGCTTATTCTTGCTATTTTCTCAGTGGCTACCCCACATGAGCCTTCTTCATACACATGCCTAGCAACACAAGAACCACTCCAGTAGAGTTCCCAGGTCCCTATACTGTCACAGAGGGAGGGAGGGAACCCAGGACTGACCTGTTGTAGTCTCTTCATGCGCACACTCCTGGAGAGGCATGGTGACATCACTTCTGGGAAGTGACGCCATCACACAAGCCAAAGCGACTGCGCGTTGTGCAGGGTTAATTCTGGCCAGTTTGGGACTAGAATTGGCCCCAATGAAGCACGAGAGCACACCTGCAGCTGGTACAAGGACATCATTTCAGGAAGTGATGTTGTCGTGTGCCACTGGGAGAGCACCCAGTGTGCACTTTCTTGGGTTGCCTGCCATTGGCGAGCCATCGCTGGGGGGTTTGCCAGCTCCTGCTGATCACCAGCGATTGACGGGCAACCGGCAAACTGTCAAGAGACAGCTTGCCACAGGTGGGCAACTGGTAAGCCTACACTCCAGTGGAGTGCATATGGGCACACCATGACTACATGGGTGGCACATACTGTGTGAGTCTTTTCCATGGAACTGACATTCCTTTGAAAGTGCTAATTCTATGGAAAAGACCTACACAATTAGCCTTCCTATACTAGTTGCACTGTTTATACATATATCCCTGCAGTGTTAGAATCACCCTGTCACAAAGCAGCTTCCAGGCTGCAGAAACTGAATATGAAGAGGGCCTTAGATGCTTATTGAATCATTGGATTCAGTCATTAGCATAATCTTTCTGAATGGAGGGCAGCCCTGTGCTTGACAGCAGCTTTCCCCTCTCTTATAAAGAAAGAACAGAGAATCTACCATGCTATCAAATATTTAGAGAGCCCATTTGAAAGCACAAAGCAAAGGTCACACCACGCTAATTACATCATCAGGGGCTCGGTACAGCAAAATTTACAGAAATGTTTAGGTTTTTTTTTTTTTTTTTACAAAATGACTATTAGGTTTTTCAAGCTAGTCGTAGCAGATTTAAATCATTTCCCTTCGATTGCTGTTCAGTTCCAGCTCCTCCAGGCTTTGGTTATTTCATTCTGATATGATCCCTGAATTTCAAATGCAAAGGGAACAATTTCTACCATTGTGATCATAAACAAACATACAGTGCTTGCTTCTACCACATGGCATGATACTTGAAATGGGTAGAGGAAATAATGCAGGTACACAAGAAGTTTGTGTGGGCTGTTTGTTCTGTCCATAGCTATGATCTATGCAGGTTTTTGATTGGTATCTAAAGTAGCCTATGTATAATGGTGCCCAGAGTATTTTAGTGTAAGTTTTAAGTGTGTTTCTAAAGTTGATTTATTAACTTACTGTATTTTATTTACGATGTGAGCTGCCCTGAGTCCATTCGTGGGGAGGGCAATATATGAGCCAAATAAATAAATAAATAAATAAATAAATACATGTGAAATTAACAGGAACTGGCTTACTCTTTACAGTAAAAGGCAGTTCCAAAACAAGTGTCTGTCTACCTGTCAGCTGAACCACTCAAGAATAAGCCCATCACTAATTAAACATCCACATCATCTCCAAAACAAACCAGCTAATTCTTAATACAAACAGTATATTTCTGGGGATACACCAAACATTTGTGAAACTAACACTGTATTACAAATCACCTAGCAGCATAATAAGCAATGAGCTCTAGATAGGCTTTCTGTATTTACCTGAGAGCCAGACTAGATGTCATGGTGGCCATGCGTCTGACTCATGCATGGTGGGCAAACTCCCAACACCAGTTTAAAGAAGTATTTAGCCATATAAAAGGCTGGCAGTGTGGCATGACCAGGTGACCTTGTTCCCCCTAGTACCTTTCCAAGTACTGAAAGAGCCTTTTTTGGCACTTATGAAGGTGCAGTGGGGAACAAGATCACCTGGCTCCACAGCACCAAGGTCTTCCACGTGTCTCTCTTGGTGCTTGAGCAATGATGTCACTTCCAGAAACTGACATCATCACATTGGCTACGGTCATGCTCCCATACTTTGCATGGAACTAATTCTGGCTTGTTTGGGGCCAAAATTGGCCCCAGAGAAGCATGGGAGCACGTTCATGGCCAGTGCAACAATGTCACTTCAAGAAGTGACATCATCACATCCCCCAGGAGCATGCGCACTAAGAGCCGGTTTGGTGTAGTGGTTAAGAGCTCAGGACTCTAATCTGGAGAACCGGGTTTGATTCCTCACTCCTCCACTTGAAGCCAGCTGGGTGACCTTGGGTCAGTCACAGCTTCTAGGAGCTCTCTCAGCCCCACCCACCTCACAGGGTATTTTGTTTGTGGGGATAATAATGACATACTTTGTAAACCGCTCAGAGTGGGTGTTAAGTCATCCTGAAGGGTGGTATATAAATCGAATGTTATTATTATTATTATTACTACATGTTCCCAAGATGCCTGTTGATGGCGGGCGATCTCCGGGGGGGGGCTTGCCACCTCTCACCGGGAGTTTGCCCACCACTGGCGGGCACCTGGGAACACTACTCACGATCTAAATCAACCTGAAATCCAATTTAACTGAAGCCTACAACACAACTTGTTACCGGAACTGCTCTTCTGAATGGGGAATTAGCTTAGCAGTCCAGAACTAAATTTAGTGCGGATCTAACCATCTATACCAAGGTCCCTTCTCCAGACGTTCACGTAATAAAGAGGCAGACTACAAATATTCAATCAATAACGTGTATTTACTAATAGTGTGGCGTAAGCCTGAACTTGCACATACACACAAGACAGCATACAAGGACTAGGAAACATAGAGTAGGAAATATAGAGACGGTTGCATGAGCAGGTACCCACGATGATAAGGGATATACTTACAATCCTGAAGTGGAGTAGAGACACAGCAGCGAGGTGGTCCAATGCCAGCACTGGATCCAGAGAGACAGCAAGGGGTCTGGACACGGAAGGCGTACGCACCATGTGGCTGGGGCGGCCAGCTTAAATACCCCAAAACGTACCCTGGGGCTGGTGCTGTACCTTGTGGTTCTCACGGGTCGAAACAAAGGTCTTAATGGTTTTCTGAATGTCTTAGATGGGCCACTTTAGTAATCTGATTGTGTTATAGTGACACCTTAGGAAGAGGGGACAAAGGAGGGAGGGGGAGATCCGGGCGTGTTGAATGGATGTTCCAGCAGACGGGGCTTGTCCTGATGTCATCAGCTCTGGAATGCGAAGGCTTCTTTGAGATGCATTCTCTAAGTGCTTGGGATGGTTGGCACTTAGCTTCTTCTCCGGGGCAGCTCTTAAGATACGCAGAGCGGGGTGAGGTTCTCTCGCTGCGGACATGGTGTGCCTGCTTCTCCGAAATGGTTTCCCAAAGCAGGCTTCTTCTCTAGGTCTTCTGGCTGCCTAAGAACATGGCTGCCGGCTGGGCATGGCTGGGGCTTGCTAGTAGGCTGCCCGGTAGCGAGGGCAAGCTGGGTGACCGGCCCGCGGGAGGCTCCCAGGCGAGAACTGGCCAGGGGGTGCCTGGTCAGGCTCGCTGGAGGTCTTCCCCAGCTGGCACCTGGCTGCTAACAGCGCGGCTGGGGCCCAGGTGAGACAGGCTTCCATGGAGGCAGGGAAACAGCACGTGGAACACAGTCCATAGCAGGAAACAGGCACAGTCCGTGGTGGATGGCAAGGCAGGCATGGAGCACACGTGTAATAAAGTCCAAACACACACAGGGGGGTCCAGATATAGGCTTGGGCAAGGCTGCCCAGAAAGAGAGTCCTTAGTGTAGTTGTCCAGACATGGATTCAGGAAACTGACACAGTCTATTGTACCAGCAGGATAACTAGCAAGCAGGCAGGAAACTGACACGTGTATTAAAGTGCACACGTGCAGGGCTGTTTTTGGTGTAGCAGTAAATCAGCAACGCGGGAAACTCCAACACAGTTCATGGCAGGCCCTGAAGCAGGAGAGGGGGCCTACTTGGCAACAAACTTTTACGTCGAGGCAGAGGGCAATATTTTGTAGTGATAAAGATATTTTTACCATTTTCCTTCCTTTCATGTTAGGTCATGTTTAGCTCAGGCTTTTAATAGTTGTTATGCTGGTACCAATTCAAACAATTCATTTACGTCAAAATGGCTTCCTGTGTAACCCAAAGGAAAGAACAACTATGATATCTGGGAAAATTAAATCCTGTGGAAAGAATTTAAACACTCACTGTCTCATATCTGTCTGGTACTTGAGTGGAACAGATAGCAAATGAAAATAAAAAATAAAATCCACCACAATTATATTTTTAAAAAGAGTTCCAAGAAAGAAAAAGAATAAGGCAGTAAAGTGTAGCCCAATAAATAATAATGCAGCTTTTCAGAGGAACTAGCAATCGATAAATGACTCTGACGATGTCTTATTCTGACAAAGGTAGGTAAGAATTTTGTTTCCATTCCTGAGCACAAAAAGACTCACAGACAGCTTCTCGTTAGTCAACTGTATCACACAGCCCTATAAAACCAGCCTCTTAAATTGCGCTGGTAAATAAGATGAAGGGTTTTTGTTTGTTTGTTAGGTTTGCAGTTTCTTTATTATGGCAGTATCTTTGAAACCATGTTCAGAACCACAGCACAGATTAGCATAGATTCAAGTGGGTAACTGTTGGTCTGTAGTAGTACAGCAAGATTCCAGGGACACTTTCAAGACCAACAAGATTTTCAGGTTACAAGATTTTGAGAGTCAAAGCTTGTTTCTTCAGATACAGATTAGTAGGTACTAATATGGGTTGCAACTCAGTGCCACTGGTGAAAATTTTTGCGACTGACTTCATTTGGATGGGAAACGCATATGCCTTGGCCCAGCATACCTATGAGATTGCCTCACTCCTTATGTCCCTCCACAGCAGCTTTGCTCATCTGAACAGGGTCTCTTGCAGGTGCCAGCCTGCACATGGCGAAATAAACAGCAGCCAGCACACAGGCTTTCTCTGTGGTGGCCCCTACCCTGTGGAATGGTCTGCCGGAGGAGGTCAGGAGAGCCCCCACTCTCCTGGCTTTCCGCAAACGATGCAAAACTGAAGTATTCAAAAAGGCTTTTTACTCATATAGGAGGGAAGTATTGTAGGGAGGGGGTCTAAAATGCTTCGCTAATGAGTTAGGGACCATACACATCTCCACTATGTTGCCCTTGTATATTATCCATTGCTCAAATATGTACTCCTATACTACCTGTGCTTCATGTTATCTAATGTCAGTCCTAGAATTGATTATGTTCTGTTTCAGCAATTCTTCAGCTCTGTATTGGATCCTTGCTAATGCTGCGTCTTTGTAAAATCCTATGACATTGTTATGAAAATGTCCTTGATACTGTATGGAAATGTCCTCGATATTGATTGTACTAATCTCATGCTATGTAATCCGCCTTGAGTCTCAGCGAGAAAGGTGGACTATAAATGACATACATACATACATAAAATGACCTACACACTGAACAGCATTTTAAAAATCAGCTCAACTGGAAATCCACAATACAAAAAGCACCCTAGAAGGAATTTGTTATCCACTTACAATTTGGTAATACTATGGAGCAAGCTCTCATAAACAGTATGCTTAACAAAATTACCAGGATAATTAAAGAATTAAAAAGTTCTAACATGCTAATTCTACAATGTTAAGATTCCTCTTTATCAACCTCAGGAAGATAATCTATATGCACTGACTGTGTAAGCACACCCTAAACCCTCCTTTTAACCTTACAATAATTATCTGAGATGACAACTACTTCATTTAACATGGCTTAGAAGGGGGGTGGAAAAGTGAAAATAAATGGGTAACCTGTGAATTGCATCTTTTTTAGAGATGATAAATACATTTTACAGAAATGTTTGCATTTATTTGTCAACATCCTCACGTAAAAACCACTCCCCCCACCCATAAATATTATCGCTGTTTTAATGCAGTGAAGGCAAATCAGATGTGATGAATCACGACTCAGATCCATGAATGGTTCTTCTGAGCTTTTATTAACTGTAAAGAGCAACCAGGAGAAGGGTGAATTCAGTCCAGTGTTGTGAGTGTATGGGGAAGATGATTAACTCTCCTCCCATTCTGTTTTGTGAACTGCACCCCTCCCCTGAATGCTCTTTGCCCCATGGGAGAGAAACATACATGCAACTATATGGTGCACTGCTGAGGAAAGATACGGGCACCTACAAATGTCTGAGAGGTAGCTGTGTTGGCATGCTATAGCAAAATTACAAAGGAGTTCTTTATTTCAGCATGAGTATTGATGAGTCAGACATCACTTCCTCAGATGCATAGACAAGTACATCCATTAGATGCCTGAATGTTTTCCCCCATAGGGGAAAAGGTAACTCTGGGGTGGGGGGAAGGCAACTGAAACTGTGAAAATGAGTTAGGAGAAAGAGCTAAATCTCTCTCCAAAATACACCATCATCTTGATCAGAATATGAGCAATTCACAGCTTCTACTAACAGTTTTTAAAAACACTTGGGAAATCCATTTATAGACCTCTTGTCATCACATTTAGCTTAGCCTAGAAACCTAAGAAGTTAAAGACATTACTATCAATGTGTATGTAAAGAATTTTTTTTTGCAGACATGTAACAAAATATTTTGCTATTTTTTTTCAGACGCTTGGGCTGCCTCTCCTCCTTCTGCTGGAGTTTACCTAGCTTGTTATTGCATTTCACAGAGCGCCATTTCATTACATGCCTGCTAGGACTTACTATACTAACTGAGCATCTGCTATTGGCATCACAACTACTGACTGTAGACTGTTTGGTTGGCAGAGACTCAACTATCTTATGTACTATTGCATACTTTCATTACAAAGACACAAAATTCCAGACTTATGAATCCTATACCAAGTTCATGACTCACAGTGCCATCCTACGCATAATTACATGATTCAAGGTCTATTGAAGTCAATAGGGTTCGGAGGGTGAAACTGCTTAGGATGGCACCGTGAGAGCTGCAAGGAATATGTGGCTGGAGCACAGTTAGCTAGTCAGAAGAACCAGTGTGGTTTACTGCTGTAAGTGTTGGATGGCTCTGGTTTGAACTTCCACTCTGCCATGGAAGCCCATTGGGTGACCATGGGCTCTTAACTCTCTCTCGGTTTAACCTACCTCACAGGATTGTTGCAATGATAAAGTGGAGGAGAGGAGAACAATGTTGTAAGCCACTTTGGGTCCCCATTGAGGAGAAAAGTGGAATAGAAATATATACATACATGCATGAATATCCCATCTCTGGCTCTGTAGGTTCTATGGTTCACTAGCAATTCCCCCCAATTCTCTGTCAGTAGTGGTGGAAAAATGGGGAGAAATGGGGGAGGGGCTTGCAACAGTGTGTTGCAAGGCCCTTACTTTGATGCAAAACCAAAAGTCATATTATGACATCACTCCTGGTTGTTAATGGTGATGATGTGCCAGCATTACTGTCCTTGCCCCCAACTCCTTCCTGGCAACCCTAACTGCACCCCTTGCAGCAATATGTTCATAATTTCTCCTCCACCCTAAAAAGCACAGCCGCTCACTCTGCAACACTTCTATTCAGGGCTTTTTTTCTGGAGAAAGAGGTAGGAGAACTCTTACCCAGGGCAACTCACGAGAGGAGGTAGTGCGCCTCTCAGTACATGCTCCCGGGACTGCATGATGATGTTGCTTCCGGCCACCCTGGCGCACTCCTGTGCTCCATGGGGGGGGGGGTCCAATTTGGCCCAGAATGGGCCGCTACACTGCAGGGGAGCACTCCCCCGCCCAGCAGTGGCCGGATCTGGGCCATTTCAAGCCCAAATCGGGCCCAAATGGGCCCGGATCAGCCTGGAACAGGCTGTTGCCATATGGGAGAGCACTTCCCTGTAGGGCAGCAGCCCGATCCAGGCTGTTTTGGGCCCGATCCAGGCCCAAAATGGCCAAAATAGGCCCTTTTAAAAATACCCAGTCACGTGGGTATTTTAAAAAGCTGCCGGAATGCCATTCTGGGGCATTCTGGCTCAACCCCCCCCCTGCTTCTATTCAAAGAATCAAGTAGCCACATCCCAGAACCTTAATCTGTTACCTGTCCTCTGCAACTGTAGTTTCTAGTGGTCATCTGCCATAATTTTCCCTCATGATGCTACTGCATGTACAAAGAACAGTGCAACAATGATGGCAGGAAGAGGATACTTAGGCCACAGCTCAATGAGTTAGTCACAATGGGTCAGCAGGTCAAACTTAACATATGATATACCTATTTTTCATTTCATTTTCATTTCATTTATTCAATTTTTATCCATTCTCCTCATGGCAGGCTCAGAGAGAATAATAACCAGTCTAAAAACACATTAAAACATATAAAACAGTTTATACAATAATAAAACTTAGTTGATACAATAGTAAGAGTTAAGATGATGGCCCCCAAAATATACCCTGCTCCATTAACATTCAAAGGGCGGGAGGTGGAGAGAGCAACAAGTCTCACTGATGGAAAGCTTGGAGGGGGGTCACAATACCCTCACAATACCCACCCCCCTGGACAGGAGGCTGGCAGGGAGGCATACCTACACCCCAGCCTGGTGGAACAACTCCATCTTACAGGCCCAACAAAAGGATACTATGTTTGGTTGTGCCCGAGTTTCTGCAGACAGAGTTTCACCAGGTCAGACCTTGGACTAAAAAGGTCCTGGCTCTGATCAAGGCCAGGTGTGCCTCCCGGGGACCAGGAATCACCAGATTTTTTCCAGCTGATCGAAGCACCCTCCGGGGCATATATAATTAGAGGTGATCCCATGGTTATGCTGGTCCCAGTCTGCTAAGGGCCTTATAGGATAAAACCAAAACCTTGAACTTGATTCTAAATTCTACAGGGAGCCAGTGCAGCAGTTGTAAGATACAAGTTATATATACCCTAAACTGAACACCCGCAAGGACATGCGCTGCTGCATTCTGGACCTGCTGTAATTTCTGGACTAGACCCAAAGGAAGCCATGAGTAGAGCAAGTTATAGTAATCTAGTCTGGAAGTGACTGTTGCTTGGATCACTGTCTTTACATCATGGGATGAAAGGTACGGAGCAAGCTGCCTGGCCTGTCGTAGATGGAAGAAGACAGACCTGGAAACTGCTGTGATCTGATAAGAAGGCATCTAATATCACTCCCAGACTCCTAACTGTCGAATCAGGCGCAAGAAGCGCCCCATCGAGGGTTGGGAGTTGGATCCCAGAACCCAATGACCCACGACCCAGGTACAGGACCTCCATCTTTGTGGGATTCAATTTCAGTTGACTCTGCTTCAACCATCCAGACACAAAGAACAGGGCCCTACCTGTCCCCTGAAAGCTGGGCTTGAGAACTTTATAAGCAAGTTAGAGCAGAACCACAAGTGACAAAAGGCACAGATTGGACACTTGTCTGCTTCCCTCACGTTTTGATGGGAAATGTAGGCATCCTGGTCTCGCAGCTTCACTCTCTGACTGCTGTCCAATGGACTTTTCAACTGTCACTTGTCCAACATTCCGTCAAGCTGCCTACATTTCCCATCAAAACTTGAGGGAAGCAGACAAGTGTCCAATCTGTGCCTTTTGTCACTTGTGGTTCTGCTCCTAGATACTCTTCTCTCATCCCTGGGGCTGAAAGATGTGAAAAACTGCATGTCTTTTCTGAGCTAAGGTTGCCAACTTCTACTGGGCCTGCAGTTCAAGCCAGAGTTTGCAATTCTGCAAAATGGTTGCATATGGCATACAGAAGTTACCCCTCCCCCCCAAATTTTCATTTATTTTTGGGAACGACTGACTGAAAGGAAGGGAGATGAAAAAAACTGAGTAGATTTCCGTGGCAGGGAATAGACTGTACAGGATGCTAAGATGGGAGGTGTCAGTAAAGTTGCCAGTCCCCCCTCCCCTTGGGCAGGAGATTGGCAGCCTAGTATCTACCTTTTAGATTCCCCCCTCGCATGCGCTCCCGGCCTCCACGATGATGTCACTTCTGGGAAGTGACGTCATTGTGTGGGTCATGTGCCACCCTAGGAGTGCTCCTACATTCCACAGGGGGACAAATTAGGCCCAATTTGGCCTGGTTCAGGGCTGAATCAAGCTGCTGCGGCACACAGGAGCCCTCCTGTGCTCCACAGCAATCTGATTTGGGCTGAATCTGGTCGAATTGGGCCTGATTTGGACCGAATCCAGCCCTATTCTGGCCAAATCCGGCCCGAATTGGGCCACTGCGGCTCACGGGATTAATATATGTTATTTATATTCCACCTTTCTCACTGATACTTAAGGTAGATTACACAGTACAAGTCAATATGATCAACAGTTCATATTCAATAAAGAATACAATAGGGTTTGGATTGCAGGAATCTGAAACCATGCAGAAATCTGAAGCAGTGCTGGAAAGGAGCGTAAACATTAACATGACATGTTAAACAATGCAGAAATTACATAGTAGGATCATAATTACAGCAACAGACAGAATATACTATCCCATTACCAAAAGAATTTTTCTGACCATTTAGTTACAGTATAGCCCTGCTGGCTGTGTAAAAAAGCCCTCCTAAATAATTCTGGTTTGCATAGATCATAAAAAGCCAGAAGAGTGGGAACCTTCTTGACCTCATCAGGCAGGCCATTCCATTACGTTGGGGCCACAACAGGGAACTAATGTATATGGGCAGTTGTTGATTTTTCCCATTTGCAGGATGGCATCTGCAGAAGGCCCTGCTCAGATGAGCAAAGCTGTTGGTGGCAGACTATCGGGAGAGAGGTGGTCGTGCAGATATGAGGAACTAAAGGACTTGAAAAACTTTGTATGTGATAGACAATACCTTGAACTGAGCCCACTATCGGATGAGGCAGCCTGATGGGAGTGACTGCAGAATGGGAGTATTATACATGCTCCACCTAGCTATTTATAATAACTGAGCTGTGGGGTCCTGCACCAACTGGAGTCTCAGAGTTGAGTTCAAGGGGAGACCTATGCAGAGTATATTACAGTACTCTAGCCTTAATGTTACCATGGTATGGGTCCAGGTGGCCAGGTTGGCTGTGTCAAGGTAGGGGACCTTCTTCCAGGATAGATTGAGTTGGAAGAAAGCAATTTTTTTGCACCTGCACTGCTTTCTCAACAATACTGCTGGATCCAGTATAACCCTACGGCTCTTAACTGAACCAGCAAGAATCAGCTGAATCCCATCAAAAGTGGGGAGCATAATATTCTTCAACATCTCTGCTTTCCAAACCAGCATTACTCCTGTCTTTCTAAGATTTAGTTTCAATTTGTTCACTCTAAGTCATTTAAAAACAGCAGACAGGCAGTGATTTGAGACCTCTAACCGCATCACCAGGAGATTTGGTTAAGAAGATATAGAGCTTGGTATCACCAGTATAACTGATGATAGCTAACCTCAAAACTATGCATGATTTGTCCAAGAGGCTTTACATAGGGAAGCACGGGAGAGAAGACTGTGCCCTGTGGAAACCCACATGATGGTCCTGCACTGATGATAACTCTAACAGCAACCTTTTTGAATCTTGTCTGTGAAGAGTGATTTGAACCAGAAAGGCACATCCTCCAGTACCTACTTCTGCCTCCAAATGCCTCAACCAGACGGTATGGTCCACTATATCAAAGGCTGCATATAAATCTAGTAGGAGCAACAAAGAAGCATGGCCTTTGTCTACATTCAGACAGAAGTTGTCAATTAAAGCCAGGTGAACCATTTCCATCACACAGCCTAGCCTGAAGCCAGACTGAAAAGGGTCCAGAGCAGATGAGTTATCCAAGAAGACGTTGGTCCACCTACTGCTCTTTCAATCACTTTGTCTAGAAAGGACTGGTTAGAGACTGGGAGATAATTGGCCAAATCATTCTGTGTGGATGGTTTGGAGCAAAAGGCCACCAAAGACCGTGAGAACCCTTGTAGTCACAGGCAACCTGGACAACCCACTGGAGGTCTTTTTGTGTGGAACACAATATTCCAATATTGTCCCAACTGAATACTGTTTGTAGTAAGGCAAGCTTCTCTGCCCTGGAGGCATGTTTGGGCATCCAGCAGGCTGTATGGCCATAAACTGGTGCTGTGCCCTTTGAGGCTATTAAGAGGGCAGAGCCATGGGAGCTCAAACTCAATATTCTGTTTTTAATCTGGATTTTCAAGATCACTCTTCAAGCTCCAAAGACTGATGCAGAAAGCCTCTTGGACTAGGGTTTTTTTTTTAATGAAGAAGAAATAAACACCAAGTAAAAAGCAAGCCAACACCGGGAGGCACGTTTTGGAATGTTAGCTCAATAAATAGCAATTATCTAATATAATGCAACTAGTTGCAGTCACACGTCTAACAAAAGAAGGATTGCAAAGATTGTCAAGACCCAGGGAACCACAACACAGACGATTCAATGCATATGGCATACACAGAAGGTATACAAGAAAAACAAAGGAAGTGGAGCATTTGTGAAAGGGAAGCAGATTAAAGAATTCATGGAGGACACGATGATTATACCATTTGGTTTCCTCTCTTCTGTGCTGACACACATTAAAACTTCTCAAAGATTCTCAATGGGCAAATTAAAGCACAGTCAATAAGAATTAAACTTAAACAAGGTGGTATTCATTACTTTGTCTCTAGAGCAGCATAAAAAAATAAGATGCTTCCATGTTTAACTGTTTATTAACAAAAGCTATTTGGAAGTTCCAGGTAAACTGAGGCCGTACAAACAAATGACAAAACACTGCCAGGTGTTAGCAACACTGATCCTGTGGCAGAACAGCACTTCCATTTGCAGAAGGAGGGAAGCCCCTTTCCTCTGTAGATCCTATGCTGTTCCTGAAAGTCTGCTGAATCCCAGGAACAAAATTGGATGGGGTGGGGGTGGGTGGGGAGTAGACCACAACAGGAGCAGGAAAGTCCCCACTCCACAAAGTCCACAGAAGACTGGATACATGCCGCTTGACCTATGCTTTGCTTCTCCTGTCCAACCCTAACTCCTCCTGTATCCTTTCGATGAAACAACAAACGCCTGAAAAGCAGTGGGCATATGACAAGAACAAGCACGGAAGTCTACAGACACATGAGCTCTCTCCCATCAACACATGGCACAGACACTGAAGACTCGCTAGTGTGGAATAAAAAATACTTTGTTATGGTTACTGAATGAGAAAGAACAACTAACCAAAATGTTTTCACTTGCCCACAAACTAAGATTCCTGAGTACTTTTAAGTTTGTAAGTAGTAAAGAAAAGGGAGCATGACAAGAATGAGGCAGATAGTTCTAATTTTTCTTGTTGGTGACATCAGAATGCAATCACTTTCTTCTTGAATCACAGAGCTGGAAAACTGTGGTAAAACTACAAAAACCATACGGCTGAAAAATGCTGCAAAACACAGCAACAGCCATCCTGCTTCACTACAGAAGAAACTGGAATGCTGGGCCATGAGATACATCTGAAAGGTGACTGGAAAAAACATTTTTAAAGCTGCAAAACTAGGAAGGAGGAAAAGGGCAAGACCATCCATCCACATATACGCCATTACTAGGTCATGTACATTCCACGGGAAGACTGAAATATTCCTTGAATAATTAAGCTTCCAAAAGGAATGTGTCCACCATTCTATGCCAGTTGGAATGGGAAGGCTCTCTGTTACTAGCTGGGTAGTGACATCAGCCTGACGAAGCAAGTTAAGAGTGACTTTTATTCCCTGATTCAGTTTGCACTGACTGGCACAGGGGAATCCCAGAGCTCCCAACAAAGCAGAGAGGAGACGCACCACCACTTGCAGAGTATATGCCGCCATGATTTTCCTGTGTTCTTGGCACCAGCCACTACTGTATTAAACACATGCCCACAAACACATGACAAAATACCCGTGACTAAAAAAACAACAACCCTTAAAACAAGTTCTTGCACATTAGAATTGTGTTAATGATACCCCCTCTGTTTAAAGTGGATTTGTAATCCTCCAATCTTTTGAGAAGCCTAATAGTGCAATCCTAAACAGAGTTACTCCTGTCTAAGACCACTAAAAGCAGAGTAACTCTGTTTAAGATTGCACTATAAAGTCTTCACCAGCTTCACATTCAGCTTCACATTCACTGGCCCTTGTTGGTGTGAATTTGAGTGAACGCTGACTGAAAATTAACAATATTCTGAAATTTGGGTGGTGGGTAATTTTTTAAATTAAGGGAGGTGATTGATTCTTGTAAATATATTCCAGATTACCTTGGTAAAAAGATTATGGAAAGGGGGGGGGGACATTTAGAGCAGTTCACATGGGACCTCCTTTAAAGAGAATGCCTTTGCAAAAGAAGCTTGATGATCTCTGTTCAGGGATCTCCTCTAGGGAGGAGAGTAACTGGGGAGCCTCATGTCATTAGACCTCAGGTAAAGTGACCCCCCCCCCCCCCGGCCAATGTACAACACAGCACAACAACACTGCTCAAACAAGGAATTTGGTATGGAGTTCAAATTACAGAAGTCACAGAAGGAGTTGATCAGAAACACAGACGATTAGGAGTGGGACCTCAATTTGTTGCTGTTCCTAAATACAGGTCAGAATAAATTATGCAAAACAATTAAATACAATCTGCATAATTTCTGTTGGATAAAAATACAGTGTTTCTTTTCCTTTGTTACTACCCACAACTAGACCACAAAATGTCTGTATTACTTACAAAGGCATAGGAGAGATATACCTACATTCTAACAATTTTCGGAACAAGATAGGAAAGCCAAACTTGATACACTTATATTTCATTGTTACACTAATCACAGAAAAACAACTTTTTTGCAACTATTCTAACCGGACATTTCCACACGCTGTTAAAGAGACGGCCCACTCACTGAACTCTGGCGTTTTTTCCCCACTCACTCCATATGTCTCCGATTTCAAACTGGAAGCAGGCAGTTTGGCTTCCATTTTTTCAGCATCCTTTCTGAGAACAGAATTTTCCACACTTTCCTGTGCTGGCCAAAAGACGCTGAAAAAAAAGAAGAAGCCAAATTGCCTGCTTCTGTTTTGAAATCATGAAGAAGGGAGATTCGGTTTCGTTTTCCCGGCCATGTCGGACGCTCCTCTCCGCAGGTCCGGGAGGAAACGTCCGAGCAGCCTGACCGGGCGGTTGACTCGCGAGGGTTAACCCCCAGGACTCCCAGTGAGGGAGCCAGGGTCCGGAGCGCGGCGGGAAGAACCCCCTGAAAGCAATGAAGGGGGTAAATTGCCCGTTTGCTCCAACGGAGGCCGGCAGACTTGCGCAGCACATCGCGTGCAGCCGGGCCATGGAGAACGGCAATAAGCAGATTTAAGGTGAAAACCTGTAAGTAAGTGAATCCCTTCTGATTTCTAAGCGTATGCGAAGGATTGGTGGGAGTTGAAGCTAAGAAGGTGCGGATTTCTTCCCCTTCACGGAGTTTCGGAACTTAGCTGGCGCCCCCCCCCTAAGATGGCGATGAGAAAGCAGAGCCCTGCAATGAGTAAATCGGTGATGGCGATGTTACAGGGGAAGGGGGAAACTTTGGAAGAGACGGTCAGACGAGCAGTCTTTGAAGCTGTGTAGCCTTTTGTAGCGAAGATAAACGAAATGGGGCAAAAGGTTGATTCAGTGGAAAGCGAAGTGAAAACCATTAAAGAAACAGCGTCTCGAGCAGAGCAGTCTGCACGCGAAAACGTAGTACTCATGAAAGCAACAAGTAAAGAAGTGAAGCTCTTGGAGAATCAAATAATAGGATTGCAAGTGGACCGTGCCCAAACGGTACTGCGTCTTCAAAATGTAAAAGAGGAGCAAAGTGAAAATTTAAAAGATTTGGTGTCGGGACTTTTGGCGGCATTCGCAAAGGCAACTAAAGAAGAGTTAAAAAGCGATATTTTGGAAGTCCGTCGGACATCTTCAAAGTATGTAATGAAGCGTCAGCTGCCTCGCGAGATTATTATTGACTTTTCATCTAAGAAGACTCGGGACACCATCTTATATAATTCGCATAATGTGGACTTGGACTATTTGGGCAACAAGGTTAAAATACTGAAGGATGTTCCAATTTCTGGCTCGTAAAAGGAGATTTAAGTACAAAGGACTTGCAGCTTTCCTGAGGAAATGTGATGTAAAATACAAATGGTTGTTTCCAGAAGGCGTTTGGTTCAGATATAAGGATCAAACCTACAAGATTACATCGGAAGTACAGCTGACAGACTTTTTGTTCAACCATCAGGCGTTTCAGCAAGAAGAAAGTTCAAAGTCTGAAGGGGAAAGTGGGGGGGAGGAGAGAACGAGCGCAGCTGCTGCAGCTGCGCAGAGAGAACTCAGACCGAGACGCGGGGGTGGGGGGGAGAAGACCTGATCCTGAATATAGTCTGTATTGTATAAGATCTACCAATCTGATAGCATATTAGAAAGTTAACTTTAAAGAAAAATTGCAGCATGAAGGGAATACAAGACATGTAGAGTAGTGTTTTTTGTTCATATGTTGCTCTTCCCTTTTCCCCAGTCCCCCCTTTCCCCCCCTATATCTTTGTAGTCTTTTGCAGTTTTCTATGTTAGATATTAAAAATAAAAAAAATTATATAAAAAAATGAAATCACGAAGAAGTATGGAGTGAGTGAAAAAAAAAACAAACGGCAGAGTTCAGTGACTGAGCTGACTCTTTAACAGTGTGTGGAAATTGCCATAATGTACTCATTTTGTTGTTAAGTCCCTCCTTCCTACTTTGTACAGCCTTACTCCACACCATGGCAAGTCAACAACGCCATCTCTTAAATTTACCCTCCCTTTTCTGTTTCTCTGTAGGCATTAACATATACCAGAAGGTCAATAAAGAGTGGCAGAAAAGTAGAAAATGAAGTTTCCAGTAGCTTTTGACTATCACTCTGAGTTAACTCACTGGTCCAAGTAGATGGTGAAATCAGCACAACAGGACCACTCACAGTCAAAGCAGGGGTCTCTACCTACTTGGGGAATTCCCCGTGTACACAGAAAAGTATGGCTGTAAATTAACAAAACAGATACGTTAACATCCTTAAAAAAGGAGGTCTGATGAGAACTGAATAGGTTTCAGAAAGGATAAGATTGGAGTCCAGTAGCACCTTGAAGGTTAACAAGATTTCCAGGGTATAAGCTTTCAAGAGTCAAAGCACCCTTTATCAGATACAAGAGCTTTGGCTTTCAAAAGCTTATATCCTGGAAACTCCTGTTGGTCTTTAAGGTGCTACTGGACTTGAATCTTGCTCTTCTACTGCAGACCAACATGGCTACCCATCTGAAACCAGAAAGGATAAAATGTTGAAAGCAGCTGACTGTTAGCTGAGGGAAAGAAGAGAGAAAAATAGGAACCAGCTCAAGTCTGGCCTGCATTCAAGCATCATTGGATACAGCACTATTATTTCATGATAGTGATCATTTGACGCCAAATTTCCCTGTGCGGACAAGACAAATCAGGTGTGAATTACTGTTGTAGTGCAACATCCACTGATGTGTGGATACAGTTCAGGAGGGCAAGATTTTGCAGGACAAAGAGTTATTACAACTTCCCCTTAAGTTAGTTACCTATTTTTCACCCCTCCCAAGCTAACAGCATTGTGTGTGTTACTAACAGCAACTTCATTTTTAACATACCACCTTGTGCACCCTTTATCTTTTAATGACTAATCACTATTTGCAACAACAAAGGCTCCCTCTGGAGCTGAAAATGGAATTGGAGGGTGGGGAGCCTCAGAGAATTAAATGTTGCCCACTGTGGAGTTTTTGCACATAACAACGCTTTAAAATATTTTTTGAAATATTCAGTAAGCCCATTTGCCCCCCATTTCCTGACCTGAAGATATTTCTCAACAGTGGAACACTACTAATTAGAAGCTTTGGTTGAAAAATGATTTGTAAAAGCATACTACGTAATCCAATTTCCCTTTGACTCACATATAAGGTAGTTTACTTGTCCTTTTTTAATTGGAAAAAACCCCCTCTGCACTCGATTGTGCCCTGCACAGACCACATAAGACACAGCTCCAGGTAACCCTAGCAGAGCCCACTGTTTCTTTGTGACCATGGTACAATTATGAAAAAGTATTCTGCTCTGGTAGAACCACACATTTTTATCTAAATTCTGCCTTTAGTAGAATTTGGCTACACCTAACTTCATGATTGATTTTACGGAGATATTGTGAATCCATATTTTCAATGTACTCTGGGTAAAGTTATCCAGTTTTAAAACCATATATTTAACGTTTTAAAACCATATATTAGGTTAAACCAATTTCTGAAGCAGAAACTAGAACTGAAACTAGATAGCAGAACTGAAAATATGTATTGTTTAGCAATTCCCCTTTACAAAATGATACTCTGATCAGAAGGGACAGCAGTATATTGGATGGTAAAGAATTCTCCATTTCTGAAAGCTCTGCAGACAAGCAACTCCTGGTTGTCCCCAGCCCGAAGGACATCCGTCTGGCCTTAACCAGGGCCAGGGCTTTTTCTGCCCTGGCCCCAGCCTGGCGGAACACTCTCCAGCTGGAGATCTGGGCCCTGCGGAACCTGTTACAGTTCCGCAGGGCCTGTAAAACAGAGATGTTCTGCCGGGCCTTTGGCTGAGTGCCAGCGGGTGTCCTCCTTCTTCCATCTAAGACCACCACTTCTTCTGGGGCTGCCCTTGGCCATCTGCTATGCCCATATACGGACTCCCAAATATTTGTTTAAATAGCCTGCTCCTGGACTATTTTAATGACTTTTAAAAATTATTATTGATTTTATGTTTTTGTGACTTTTTGAATGTTGTTAGCCGCCCTGAGCCCATCTGTGGGGAGGGTGGGGTATAAATCAAATCAAATCAAATCAAATCAAATCAAATCAAATCAAATCAAATCAAATCAAATCAAATCAAATCAAATCAAATCAAATCAAATCAAATCAATCGATAAAGCATTTTAACACAAAATTTTATCTTATAATGATGGCTCAAGTGGCATTTTAGGGTTCTTCTCATCATTGTGTTAGCAATCTGGGACCTGACAGAGCATCCTTCATGTTTTTCTTTGGCAGTGTTAGAAGACTGAGACCATAATGTAGAACTCCCATGGATCCATAGTTCAGTATAAGCATAGGTCTTCTACATCTTCAGATCCTGCCCCTCTCCAAGGTCTCAGTTTGAAGGAACTAGAGGAAAAAACACTTCTGCTTGAGAACTTGGGAAGTCTGCTGCCAGTCAAAGCAGACTGTCAGAGGCTAGCATCTGCCATTGCCATGCTGGAAGCGGGGAGGTCGAAGTTCCCATGAGCTGACTGATTTCACTAACCTGCTCCTAGCGCTGGGAAAGTCTCTGTGGCCTTGGAAGCTTCAAGGCCATGTACACATAGTTCCCAGCAGTAAGGGGGGAGGGATACTAGCCTGGGATGGATTTATGGGTCTATGCTGTGGTAGTGCCTTATTCCGGACAAAGACCTTCTTAGGATGTCCATCATAAGATTATGATACTAGACTCATTTAATAAAGCTTTGCAAATTCTGTGGAGACTTGTGAAAATGTGTCTTTGCCTTACACAGACGATACTGAGAGCAGAACCACAAGTGACAAAAGGCACAGATTGGACACTTGTCAGCTTCCCTCAAGTTTTGATGGGAAATGTAGGCATCCTGGTCTTGCAGCTTGCCTCTCCGACTCCTGTCCAACGGACTTTTCAACTGTCACTTGTCCAACATTCCACCAAGCTGCCTACATTTCCCATCAAAACTTGAGGGAAGCTGACAAGTGTCCAATCTGTGCCTTTTGTCACTTGTGGTTCTGCTCTGAGTTCAATGGACCAATGTTACGATTCAGTAGAAACCAGGCTCACATGTTCACAGTACTCTCTTTATTATTTCAGCACTTAGCCAGTACGTTAACCATAAAATTTAAGTGTACATTTTACAACCATTTGAAACATGAAGCATATAAGTATATACAATTTAAAAACATAATTTCCTAATATCTATCAAAATTTGTAAAAACCAGAAAGTCAGCATAGTTCTAAGCAAGCAACCGAAATGGAGGCCTAGGCTCTAATGGGCTTTAACGACCAGAGATGTTCACAGTATGTATCTTTCTATCAGCATTACTCCAGCTCCTGCAGAGAAGTGATGCTGTCATGGAAAGCGATTGTGTTGCTGGCTCCTCCTGATGGGATGCATAAGGGAGTCATGTGCTGCAGCAACTCCAACACTGCTATGGCAATATCAGAAAAGGTCTTTAGTCACTGAGGTTCTCAAATTTGGCAGTCAAATAATTTTATCAGTTGTAAATAGAATACAAAACACTGCTTGCCTTCTGGCAGCTATGGCTCTGTGTTTCTTCTCAGTTACGACTCCTGCAATCTGCTCTATGAGTATGGTTTCCACCCCCCCCCCTACTTATGCATTGCAATGGTTTATACATAAAAATCTAGCACCATGATGCTGAATTAGAAGAGACAAAACTACATCGAAGGAGACACACCAAATAAAGTATGTGTGTTATAATGCCAGTGTTGGACTGTGTTATCCACAGTGATACCACTGGCCATCATTAGGACTACAGATATTAGAAGTCTCCATGTAGTTTCCAAGGTGTCAGATGTGTCAAAGTTCACCATCTAGAATCACTGTAAGAACACCATTCATACTGGATACACCAAGAAGGGGAGAAGTGATGGCCATTACTTCAAGGTGAACCACTAGTCTCATCCAGCAAGACATCTCATGTTCTTATGAGATAAATGGGAAGCAACAGTATGACTGTTATCAGTCAAACAAGCCACTTTGACCTGCCATCAGAAACGCCTTACAGAAGCAACTGCCCTCTGCTAGCCTCTTGCTTTGCTCCCTTGTTGCATTATTTGTATGAGGTGGTGAGATTCCACAGTCACTACATAGAACCAATTCTAGCCATGTCACAGTATCAGATTATTAAGTAAACTAATAACTACTCTGATCATATAATATGTGCACTGTTGGAATTTGATCTGGAGTACTTTTGGAAAGGAGACTGTTGTGTTGACTGGTTGTCAATTACTGGCATTAAGTTGATGTCAACAAGGGGAGCTTCAGAGTTGTTGCTTTTAAAATAATGGCTGTAGGAAAGGATGCTTGTGTTCGTGTTATAATGAGGGACTGCTTTGTGCATTAAGAGTTAAATTTCTTCCATAATCCTGAGAAAAGGTATGGTTAAAATAACCCTTGCCCAATAATGAACATTTAATCACACCTCAATCAGCCTTTGAACATGGATGCACTACAAAAGGGAAGATTTAGTGCATCCCCATTCCCCATACACATCTTCTACTTCCTCTTAAACAGATATATTTAGCTGGACTAATAGATGGCATTTGTTTAACATATGATCACTTTCTATCTTCCTTCACATTCTCCACGAAGCTACAGTAATCACGGCACAGCGTAAATTATGGTGATAAATTACAGTTTAATCATTCAGGGCTATTAATCTCAGCAAGACCACAAGCTGGGTCAAGAGTGTTCTGTTATCAGGTGCTTGAATTGTTAGGCATTGATGAGTTATTAGTGACCTCCACATGGCTGGGACATTAAATCTGCTTGCAGAATTGTCAAGCAATGAACTCCATTTCAAGTTATTTAGTAGTCATTCAAGTATGGGGTGTGGAGGTCCAGAACCAAAATGTGAGGTTACTCAGGGATATGGGAGAAGCTTACAAGAGCTTCCACTCATCACGTGAGCCCATTTATTGATTCCAGTTTAGCCTTGAAATCACACTAGCCTACCAACCCTTTAATTTGACATTATGAAAAATGCTTCACCAAGCACTTGTGTCACTGAAAAATAAATGGTCACAGGCAGTAGGTCAAGACAAAAACTGCATGCTTCCTAATGGCAAATGGTAGTCCCTAGCTTCGTACAGATAGCTTTAGCTAGAATGATTCTAGCCTATTCGCTTGAATTAAAACAGAAAACTGCATTGTGAAAGAACAGCTCTGGGAAATGCTTTGTGTACCCCATCACACATTATTCCTTTAAAGAAAAAAAATCTCAAGACCACATCCTCTGTTGAGGAGAAGTACCTATAAGTGGTCCTTTCTTTTAAGTGGGCTTCAATGTATCTTAACAAGAACATCATCAATGGAATTGGTATAAAAATGTCAGGATTGCCAAATGTTGCCTCCAGCAAGAGGCAGGTAAAGGCTTGAAACAGCAGCAGGAAGGGAGGTTGATTCACAGATTCCTTCCTGTTTCTGTGGCTAGCCAGAGAGAGAATGGGAGTTGGTGTTAGAATGATGAGCTGACAGTTGGTCCTAGAAGAATGAGGGGTTGACAGTTGGAGCAAACTGGAGAGTTAGAGAGTCGGAGCCAGGCATCTGACCAGAGAGGGTCAGCCAGAGAATCCTCTGGGTGAGGAAGGAAGGGAAAAGTGTACCCTTACAGTAAAAACATCAAGTTTATGAAGCACTTTTAGTCCTTGTACTGAAGTGGGACTGGCAGCACTAAATTTTACTGAGACACAAGAGATTTGGGAACTTGTAGTAGACCAAGGAAGTGGGTAGAAAAGAGTCTCCCCTTCGGCCAAAGGAACAGGATTATAGCTTTGGTATAACTCCTGCCTAGCATAGGTGTAAACTACGGGGGGGCTGAGGGGCTTGAGGCCCCCCCGGATTTGGCCAGGAGGGGGGGCTGAGCCCCCCCGGGCAACTGGTGAACTACATGGGGGCTGAGGGGCTCAAGCCCCCTTGAATTTGGTCCGGGGGGCAAGCAATGACAAACTCATATGAGGGACTCAGTTATAATGGCATATGAAGCACAGGACTGTCCACTCCTCTTATTTATATTACAATTTCCACGATTCTTTGGGGCTTTGTTCCTGTTTTTTGCCCTTATGTATTTCTATGTTTATTAAGAATTTATTATTTTTAAAAGGAGTTGCAGTTTATATAAATAATTTACAAAGAAATGCTACAGAAGAATTAAGAGACTCTGACAGAAGATATATGATTTTGAAAATCAGGCTCCTGGAAGGCAAGATTTACACACTAGAAACAATATATGCAAGAGAAAATTTTTATGAAAATGTTTTCCAGTCCTTTTTCAATTTTCAAGCAGGTAATGATCTTTGGAGATATGAATGGGGTAACGGATCGAAAAAAATGATAGGTGAAAAAAACCAAAGGCAAACTTCCCCAAAATGTGTTTAATTATGTGGCAATGTTACAATTGGAAGATGCTTGGAGGATCAAAAATCTGAATACTGGAGACTATACTTTCTTTTCTGACAGATGCCAAACACATTCAAGGATTGATATATACTGGATATAAAAAACCCTATTATATGTTTACTGTATCATTTCTTTTTCTTTTGATGTAATTATAATTGTGCTATCATTTTTATTGTATTTTCTCTGTTCTGCTTATATTTATAAAAATAAAATTTTATATAAAAAAAGAATTTATACAATGCCTTAAAATGCCTATGGCTATGGCCAACACTGAGTAGCTTAGGCCTTAACCCTGGCTGGCTCCACCCACATTCAATGTAGTAACAGTCAGATTGCAAGGCCTCTGTTGGACATAATTGCAACATAATTGCTTGGCTCCAATTTACATTTTTAAAAAAATGGCCCACAGACTGGAAACGCTCAGTCTACATTGTAATTCCCCACAAAGGGGATGCCAAAGAGAGCAGCAGCAATTGAACTATCATGTTAATTTCCCATGCAAGCAAAGTGATGCTCAAAATTCTAAACCAAAAACTCTTACCATATATGGAACAAGAAATGCCAGGTTTCAAGATGGATTCAGAAGAGGCACCAGAGATCACATTGCAAATTTACGACGGCTAATGGAACATATCAGGGAATTTCAGAAGAACATCAGCTTGTATTTTATAGATTACAGCTAAGCTTCTGTCTGTATGGATCATGAAAAACTATGGAGACTGTTAAAAGAAACGGGGCTGCTATAACATCTGATTATTTTGATGTGCAACCTGTACTCGACAAGAGGTTATTGGAAGGACAGAACAGGAGGAAACAGAACGGTTTCCAGTTGGCAAAGGTGTCAGACAAGGATTCATATTATCTCCCTACCTGTTCAACCTCTATGCAGAGCACATCATAAAGAAAGATGGATTAGATCTAGAAGAAGGTGGAGTGAAAACTGGTGGAAGGAACATTAATAGTTTGAGATATGCAGAAGACACCACGTTACTGGCAGAAAATGGTGAAGACTTGAAACAACTACTGATGAAAGTTAAAGGAGAAAGCGTTAAAGCAGGATTACAATTGAATATCAAGAAGACAAAAGTAATGACTACTGAGGAATTACACAATTTTAAAGTTGAGAATGAGGAAATTGAAATTGTGCAAGTTTTTCTATTCCTTGGCTCAATCATCAACCAAAATGGAGACTACAATGAAGAAATCAGAAGAAGATTGAGACTTGGAAGAGCAGCTGTGAAGGAGCTAGAGAAGATCCCTAAAAATAAAGATATCTCTCTGGGAACCAACATCAAGATAATCCAAACAGTGATGCAGATCAGCCTTTGCCCTGTGTGCAGCCTGGAGAGAACATTGGCAAGGAATGTGCACTTAATTATGTGATTTTGTTAATAATGTGTTCTGAATGTCTGTGTTTTTAAGGTGGAGTTTTTAAGCAGTGTGCTAAGAATGCAAGGTATATACAATCCTAGGTAGTATAACTGTCAGTTTTCTTTGGGGTTGTGACTAGCACTGTTGTGAATTGCCTCAAAATGTGCTTGTACTCACTTAGTGGATATGAGTTTGAAATGAGAAAAAGGAGATTGCTACTACTCTGAACTCTGTACATTGCTCAGAAATCAGCAACTGTTTTGTATCCTGCCCTGGTTCAAACTTCAAACACACATTCACCAAGTGAAGGCATCTGCAATACCACAATTTAGTAAATTTCAGTACTAAGTCACCCTTATAATAAGGCAGAATCAAGACTCCTGTAAATGAACGTCCAGGAAAACAACAAATTTCCCCCTACAGGCTTTTCTGCGTTGACTTTCTTAGTGTCAAATATGTGACCATTAGTTTGTCCTAAAGTGACTATCCTAAAAACGAATTTCAAAAACAGGACACAGTGGGAGATTGCTGAGATAGCACTATAGCCACTGGCCAACTCCCACCTTTTCCTAGGTTTGGCCCAACCCAGGGGGATTGTTACGAGGGTCCTCATTGGTGCCTGGGTCCCCCTAAATTTGTGGGGAACCCCTCCGTAAATCCTCCATGGCCCCACCTCCATAGATGGTGGTAATGGAAGTCCCTCCCTATGATGTCATTGGCTCCTCCCTATGATGTCACTGGACCCCGGTTCTTTTAAGGACCGGATATAGCAGTGCCTCTGGCCCAGCCCCAGCCCCCCCCCCGGGAAAATGGAAAGTCTATGCCCTTGCTGCCTAGTATGTGAAAATGGTTTTGACTCAGTGGAGTGCTGAGGTCTGCAGTAAAAGGCAAGACATACTGAATGTGTGCATAAATTGGAGCATCTGACCTGTGAAAGGGTGTCAAACAAAGAAAGAACTTTATGTTAAAGAGTTCAAGTCTAATAACACCAACCTCTCTCATGTAAGTCAGCAGCCTCAGAAACGAAAGCATACTAAGTGTTATGTGCCTCATGCCAATGAAGTAATCTGCAAAAACCTATTACTTACTTCAACTTTTAAGTACCTGCCTACACTCCTACCTATCCAACCTACCTGTAAATAAACCTTCTGTTTCTTTTTAAAACTCCATAAGCCTCATGTGCCAGTTTCATCTCTAAGGGAAATGCAAATCCCTGATCTTCCCTCTACGTAAACTTGGCTGGGTAACTGCACAACCTATATATTTCTTAAGGGTAGGACAATAAAGAAAGTTGAAGCTGCAAACACAACCATGCTACTAAAGACTTCCCAGTCCAATAAACAGCTTCATAAGCTTTGGGAGGAAAAATTTACCTCAGAGTAAGGGAAGGTCAGCCCAAGGTTGAGTGAGCCAAGGGTCTGTGACAACTTCATTGGGACAAGATCTTACACTGCAAGAGGAAGGACAAAGCAGATACCTGCTCAAAGCAGCTAACAAAAAGAGAAATAAAGAAAATAGCACAAATATAAAATAATGCAACAATAAAACAATTCAAAAGAATTCATTAAAACTCATATAATGGCAGTAAAACTGTCTCAATCTGTGTACTAAAATCAGCAGTGAATTAAACTAACAGCATAAAAGAATCAAACATTAAAGAAACCCATAAGAGTATCAATAGACAGGAAAAGAACAGAACAAAACAAACTGACAAAAAAACATGGGATAAAATTTGAGTCAGAAGTCCGTACCAACAATCTACTCCCATAAGGGCCTGCCTGGCAACTTAGACAATCCATGGAGATCTTGCTCTGCGTGCCTCCACTCTCAGAGGTGAGGTGGGTGGTAATGAGAAACAGGGCCTTTTCCATAGCAGCTCCTCATTTAATAGAATACGCAGCCATCTGCCTGGCACCTAACTTTCCAAGTTAAACCAAGCCTGTTCAGGAATTTGATTGATTTAAGGCTGAGATCATTCCCCCCCCCCCTTATTTAAATCTGAGTTTACTAGGTCTTTCTTTTAGATTAAACATACTACTACTGAGTTGATAAAATTATAATTGTTTCATCCTTGGACTGTTTTATAGTTAGTCAGTCTGGGAACCTGATAGCTGAGGGACAGCATACAAGCTCCTTAAGTCAATAAATAAAATGAACTCATTTGTGTTTTTTCTTCCCCTCCAAGAATACGATAGGAGAACTCCTCTCAGACTCTTCTGATTATTTATTAAAATATTGTTACCCCACCTTTCTTTTTGGCTCAAGATGGCTTACAGTAATAGTTAAAACATTACAGGATTTTAACCAAGCACCAGACATCCCACACATACAGGTAAATATCTACAGGGCACACGACCAAGTGTATGGGTATAAACTTTGTATGTGCCAAGAGGACTCTGCAGAAAGCATAGCACAAACACAGGATTTCCTGCAGATTTTCATTGATATATATGAAAATCCAGAGATAGGGCCAGTGGGCACAATTCCATTTCCCAATATGTGCATATCTTGTGAGAGCTTTGAACAAATGAATTGGGCGTGTATGTTCCACCATATTTCAGATTCCTAAATAAGAGATTTAACTCTCCATCCAACACTAGAAAATAAATTCAGCAATTTTTACTGGAAATTATTCTTATCCTTTGATATTGAATAAATAAAAGTTTTAAAGGGATGTTTCATTTGTTTTTTTCTTTTATATATTATGAGATGATGAGATGACTGGCGGTTCTATTTTGGTAACAGTGGGCAAGTCTCAAGACTTGAGGGGTATACAGTGCAATCCTTAGAGGACTTACACTCTTTTAAGTATATTGAAGTCAATGGGCTTAGAAGTGCATACCTCTACTTAGGATAACCCTGACACTTATCATCTTAGGATCAAACTTAATGATATATCTGCTATGAATCGAGTCGGAGTTCCCTGACCTGACTTACAAACAGATGTGACATAATATGACAATTAGCAGCTGATTTTTGCCACTTTTGTTTTATATTGTGACTTCATGACTTGGGCTTCCGCTGATTTTATGAGGTGTAGCTCTGATGAGATGGGGAAAGGAGAAGGAGGGAGGGCTGCAGAGGAGACCTGAGACAGACTGATCATTGTCATGGTGGCCATGAAGTCCTAAGCTTGACCAAACAAGGCAGTCTCAGTGTATCTGGTAAAACCCCCAAGGACAATCATCAGGGTCCTCATATTTGGATTTGCGATCATTTCCATAAGCTCTGTCAGGGGTCCCACTGGCAAACAAGATGGACACCTGGTAAATGAGATGGACCAACAGGACCTCTAATCTGTCCCTGGTGCCCAACACAAGGTACATATAATTAAAATTGATCTCCTTTGGCACTGAGTATATGGTGACAGAGAAAGTCTCACAGAAAAGAAACTCTATCCACTCCCCACTCCCATCCTCCAGTTCAAGTCTGGTGAAGGACTTTATACCCACCTCAGCTGTGTCAAACTGACCACATCAGATCCATCCAGACAGGTCTACCTACTCCTTATGCAACTGGTCAGATATTATAGAGATCTTATTTTTTACAGACCTGGTATTGCATGGCACCAAGATCAAAGAGGAGCTACTTGACAGCCTTTCCATCCGCATTTTCCCAGATGGAATGGGACATTGCACATGGAGCAAGCATTGTCTCATCTCATTGCAAGCCTTGCTGCACCAATACTTCTCCCACTGTCATACTTTCCCATCCCATGTACCAGCTCGATCAAAGAGGAAACAACACACATACTGAAAGACTGCCAGTACCACGTCTCTTTCTCAAGCCCATAGGACTACTGCTTTGACAGACTTAACTGAGTTGCAATAGCAAACTTTTAAGCAAAGATCCTTTGGAGCAAAGAGGAAAATCAATTGGACTATGTTACAATTATAGACCTAATTTTGGAGCTGGCTAATCAGCAGACACCTTGGGAGTCATATCTACTGCACATACAATCAACTGTCCATTGGTTCTTCAATGCTAATCTACCACAGTGTGAGCTTTCACACACAAGAGTCTACTTGTCCAAATGCATGAGATGGACAGTGAAAACATTTTGTAATTGCAAACTGCTTCCTAATAGCAAGCAACACAACAGCAAGGAATAGACCTCCGCAGGATAATTCAATCAACACAATACAAAACAAAAAAACTGAGCATGAAATTAAGCACCTCTCCAATCCCAATTGACACTTATACTAGATCAGTAACCCAGTTTTGCTTTCTAACAGACATCAACATGTGGATCACTTTTGCACAGTTCTTCAGCAGCAGCCACAAGTGGGCCTGCTGCTTGTTATACTGCTTTGGGGTGAGGGGGGGAGTGGTTTGAGTCAGTCCCAACTGACATCAGCTAAGCTTGATTGCAGATAAGCTGTTTTCCATCTGGAGGGCAGCAGCTGCTTTCTGACTTTTAAAGATAGTCTTTCAACACTTTTGAGAACAAAAATGTGCATTGCCAAACACCAGAAATAACAGATTAAGGCATCCTTCAGCCACTCTGTAACTTGAAGTGAGGAAGGTTCACATATGCAGGGCTACAGCATCAAGTGGGGACTGGCATAGAGTGTGAATGAGTCAGCAATAACAACAAGATGAGCAGCTAAAATCATTTATGTATTAAGTTTTTGTCTTCCAAGGAGCTCAGAGCAGTTATATATTGTTCTCCCTTCCATTTTATTTTTACTACAAACTTATGAGATAGGTTAGGCTGAAAGAGAGTGCCTAGCCCAAGGTCACCCAGCAAGTATCAGGGGTTTTTTTCAGGGGGAACGAGGGGAAACGGAGTTCCGGAACCTCTTGAAAATGGTCACATGGCTGGTGGCCCCGCCCCCTGATCTCCAGACAGAGGGGAGTTTAGATTGACCTCCGTGCCGGCAATCTAAACTTCCCTCTGTCTGGAAATCAGGGGGCGGGGCCACCAGCCACGTGACCATTTTCTCAGAGGGCAACCCACTGAGTTCCACTACCTCTTTTCCCAGAAAAAAAGCCCTGGCAAGTATCATAACAGAGTTGGTATAGAACTAGGGCCTCTCTTTATGTCTGTGTATTACAAAAACAAAAGTTAACATTTCTCTCATAATATATTTAATTCAAATATTACAATGGAGGAGACATCACACCTGTACAAGACTTCATTTTCCTTGAATTTTAAATAAACCATTTATACTCTCCCCTCCTAGCTGAAAATAATGATTTCTAAATATATATAGCTCTTCCTGCCCCCTACACAAAGTTTTGTAAAAATGTCATTTTTTTACAATGAATGTTTGTTTACTTCATCAGCAGTCTTAAGAACCACCTTAGCTTGATCTTAATCACAGCAATAATAGAAGACATAGATATTAATGCCTGAAGTGTCGTCAAACTAATCACTGCTCAGGTTTTTTTTACTCTTCCCTTAAATGTGTTGCTGCTTATTGTTTGGCCTTCCAATTTGCAGTCATAAACTGGGAAAACTGCCAACAAGATCAATACAGACATGGTGATATATTTCAGGTCATGTAGCCCTGCCTTCCATACAGCAAGTTCTTCAATTTTTTTAATTATTAAAAAAAAACAGAGAAATGTATATGGTAAAGGATAACAGATCCAGAATCCATATTAATTGAAAGGAATTGAACCTGTCAGAGAGAAGCAAAAGAAACGTAAGTTGGCCCTTAGGGTCTTTGCACATGCAAGACAGAACAAAATGAGCAAGTCAAGTATCATTAATAATCATGAGATTTAAAGTGCTTCACAGTGAGTTTGAATCGATTTGATTTAAGTTGGACTTGGGGTATGATTGAGATGAAACAAGGCATGCTCAAAATTGCAAACCTGTAAAGAGTCACTTGTGCATAATTCATGCTGGCATGCAGTTAGACCTAGTCAGCTTTACCACTCAATCTCAACCAATTCCAATCCTGCGTGAGGCTCCTCCTTCACTGGCGCCCTCTCCTGACGGCCTGCCATCCTACCAGCTCTCCAGGCAGATGTCCTCTGGCCTCAGACAGGCAAGGAAGAGGGTTGCACCACCTTGTTCCTTCCCCTGCCCTGGGAGTAACAGCATGCCCCAGCTGCATCTCCCTGCAAAATCCTCCTGGCCTTCACAGGAACCTGAAAGGCCTCCCCTTGCCCCACCTCCCTGGCTCTGCTCCCAATCTCCACCCAGTCTCCCTGACTGGCCCTGCTCCCAGCCTATCTGACAGGAGGGCTGGGTAGACTCTGCCATCTCCTGGTCCCACCCCATCCCCACCTAGGGTGGGGCATTTGGTCTGCTTTCTGCCTGACTTGCCCCTGCTGCTTCTGAACCCTCCCTAGTGGCTCCCCTGGTATCTTGGGGCCAGGGCCTGCCCGACTTGTCCTGATGGCAATCTCCTGAGGGCCTGGATGAGGTGGAGCTGTCTGGGCAACTGTAGGAGAAGGGTGAGTCTGCTGAGTGGCTGCAGGCTTTTCCCCAGAGTTGTGCCTGGGTGTCGGCTGCGATTGGCCTAAGGGAGGCCTGGGGGCCTGTAGAGGCTCCTGCAGCTGAGGTACTGCCAGAGGCTGTACTGCAGGACCTGAAGATGGTATCTGCTGCTGCAGGGCTGGTGGGATGGGCGGACAGAAGCACAGCATTGCCGGACATCCTTATTGCAGCCCCCATCCTACTTGGCTTTTGTCCATGGAAGTCTGATGATCCCTATTAAAACCTTTTTGGTAGCCAAAGATGACTCCTTCCTCCTTTTTCCACCTGCCGAAAAGGTGGCTGAATCCAATCCATGCAGCCTAGGTTTACAACTGCTCATCATTTCTCAGCCAAAAAGTCTATTGTAGATAATTGACAATCCAGAGCAACTATGTTCTGTATCCGTGTTCAGTGCTACCATAAATCTGTATTGCATCTCTCCATCATCTCCACCAGCAGCACATAGGAATCAGTGCAATTCTCTATTTCAGTTTACGTGTACAAAAAACATGTTGAAATGAAATGTCAAATGAAATAAATATCTTAACAAGAACAACCCTGAGGTTCTTGTTCATTTCTCTCTATACTACCATTAAGCCTCCATTTTGGTTTGCCTATTCTGTCCTCTTCCGTACTGAGGATGTGGGACCATTTTCTGTGCTCTACTCACAAGGGGCTAAAAAGCTGGGTTTCCAGTGACTTGTACCTCAAAGAATTGAGAGCCAGGAGAGGGAGTAAGACCGCCTCTAATTTCTTCACAATAAGGGCAATGATAGATTCAGAGAGATATTGAGTCATGCTTGGTAGTTAGCTACCAAACCATTAATCAATGCCTCTCAGCCATTAATTAGGCCAGTTAGCTACAAAAGAATCCTGCTGTAGTAGCATTTTGCTTTAGAAAAAACTAAGCCCACATTGCACTTCCACTGAAGGGTTCTCTGTTTAGATTGATTTAATTTGTGCTATTGAATGTCCCACCTCAAATCCCAGATAAGTGAGGTAACTAAGTCTTGGCTTTCAGGCACACATTCTCCCCATCTGGATACCTCTTTGCCATTCCTTATTTGGAAATGTTCCCAGGACTCTGGACCTTCCTCCTCCTTTCAGTCAATCAGGACGTTTACTTGTTAGCTCACCTTGACCACTCCTCAGTTTTCCAAAAAAAAAGAAAAAAAGAAAAAAAAGCATCTTCTGTTTTTAACGAGACCTATAGTCGGAGTCAGAATCTGTCCCCAAAGCTTGCTTCAGTTAGATGCTGCCTGGAAAGTTGGACCCCTGAAATGCTTATCTACCTGGAAAGGTGTCTTTAGCCCTGATTCACTTTTTTTGCTTTGCCTCTTTGTTCATGGTACTATGCAGATGCTTGGTATACTGGGTTCCTTTATGTGGGCATTTTACTGATTGCTTATTATTACAGTACTGCCTGAATTTCCTGTCTTTCTAAGCCAACAGCTTATACTATTCTCCTCAATAAACTTTAAATTTTGTTTTTCACTTCATTTCTGTTTCCAGACTCTCAGTATTCCTTCCAAGCTTTTAGAGGAGCTGTCACATATGCCTCCTGCATATCTGCCATGAATGTGTATGGGTTCTGCCTCTGGCTTCTGAGAGTGTTGGAAGTTCTTTATTGCCAGTGGGTTATATTACAGATGTTACAAATGTTTACTTTCTCTTTCTCGCTCTGTGGGGCAAGGACAGCCAGCCGAAGCTGGCTCATAGGATGCTCCTTCTGAGAACCAAAGATAAGTTCATCTTTCTCACTGTCTGCTCTAAAACAATGTCTCACTACACACACACCCCTTTAACGGTCCTCTTTCTCTTGGCGGGAAGATTCCCTATAACTAACATTGCTAGCCCCATACACATCACTTCTGCCAATCTCAACTGTCGATGTACCTTGTACTGAACGGATCTCTAATAAAGTTACTTCAACTGGAACACTTGTGTGTTAACTGTGGAGAACTTGGGGACCTAACTGCCAGGGGCTGACAGGAGCTTTGTCACTTTGGTAGCAAATCTGTACAGCCAGCTACTGCATATGTCCAGAATGGGGACATTCATTTAAGCCAGGTATAAAAACCTAAGCCAGTAAGTCCTTTAAAAATAGCAGTGAGAGGTGGTGAAAGAAAGGTATTTTCCCTTATGTTCAGGGAGTCCATTTCCTCCTAGCCAACATACCAGTATGGACAAAGGCCAGTCCCTAGCCCCTCAATTAGATAGGTTGGTCTTATGAGGTAAATCAACTGATATACTGCTCTAGCATGTTGAAAAAACATGGAGCACAAGATGTCAAGAATGAATCAAAATGGCCCACACAGCTATTCTTAAGCCCATGCCCTGGTAGGTTACAACCCAGTCTCCTATTATACAGTAATCTGGATATGTGGGACGAGATTATGGGGATCCTAAAGTGACATCAGCTAAAATGCTTAGGATAACATTGGGGCAAAAACTAAGGGGGTTATATATCCTGCTAGAACCTGACAATTAGAGTGGAAGACTCTTTTTGCAAAAATATACGGAACGATTTTGCCCAGAGGAGGATTTGTTGGAAAATGCAAGGAAGTGACTGTTAAACTAAGTAGCATCTCCACAGATCTTATCCATAAATTCAAAGAAATTAGAGCTCTGCTGTCTAGAGGCACTAATGAATAATTATTAGCATGCTTACAGTCAAAGTATTCTTGATTAGAGATATTATACCATTTATTTAAAAACACAGATGCTGGTCTAAAAAAATGAGAGAGAAATCTGATCTCAAGTTATTCTATTACAGGTTTTCTTTCTGCTTTTTTATTCCCTGTGGTGGAAAAGGACGTAAAGGAGCACTACTGTGAGGGGAGGGGAGGGGGAAACTCCACTTTAAATGAAAAGGAAAATGGCATAAAGGGTGACAGCATTTTTGACATCAGGAGGACTGAGGCGGCAAGGGGTGGAGAAAGAAGGGGAGCGTGCAATAAGGAGGGCTGGCTGGTGAGAGAAACAAAAGCACAGTCGCTGGCAATTCTGTGTGCTGGTATTACCAGCCTGCAGAGAGCAATTACAATAGCACAGACAGCGCTTGCTTTATTGTGACCTTATTGAATTAACTTTGAGGGCAGGAGGGAAAAAGCCCCGTGATTCAGCAGGGAATTTATTAGAAAATTTTAATGCCAACTTAAATTTGATCCAAAGGCCTCGATATTAAAGGTCATTTCCATTAATATACTGTTAGAAACCCTTGGATCCCTTTGCTCCTATGTTCTTCCCTTCCCCTTGTTTTCTTTTATATATATATATATAAAAAATAGGTCAAAACTCTTGCTTCAGGCTCTTTGGCATTTTTATTGGAGAACTTCAGTTATCACCATCTCTATTTGAAGGCATTCGCTGGGTAACTAGACAGCCTCACATTTCACAGCTTCTAAATCATTTATTTTAAAGACACACACACACACACACAGTGCTGATCTTTAAATGGATCTCAAATGTTATGCAAAACAGCCACTATCCCCATGTTCCACAGAGGAAGCAATAATTAATGTGGTTAATTCTGAAACACCTAGAGAAATCTGTAACACTGTAGCTTCTAAAAATTTCTCTGCAAAATTTAGACAGTCAAACATCTCCACATCATATGTGTCAAACTTCTTCCAACATTAATACATTTGCAAGTACATTCTAATCCTCTTTTAAACGTTCTGTTGGAATATACAACATGAAGTGTATAAACGAAAGTCAGCTCCTACAGGGGGCCGCAAAGGAGTATATCTAAAGATACAGGTGCTATCCTTCTTTCATATCTGCTAAATGCTGCTTCCATTTTTTTGTCCCCAGAATGCAACTGCCATACTGACAACCTTCTCTCTCTCCTTTTACTGTCAGCCATGCAGAAGATTAATCTTCTCTCTCTCTATCCAGTAACCAGGGCTTTTTTTCAGCAGGAACGCGGTGGAACGGAGTTCCGGAACCTCTTGAAAATGGTCACATGGCTGGTGGCCCCACCCCCTGATCTCCAGACAGAGGGGAGTTTAGATTGCCCTACGCGCCGCTAGCACGGAGGGCAATCTAAACTCCCCTCTGTCTGGAGATCAGGGGCGGGGGCCACCAGCCATGTGACCATTTTCTTCGAGGGCAACCCATTGAGTTCCACCACCTCTTTTTCTAGAAAAAAAGCCCTGCCAGTAACTATCCAGTAATATAACTTCCTAAATAAATGCCTCTCTGTTCTCTGGACACACCTTCCAGCATGGTTTCCTATGAGCAAAAACCTCATCTGCCAACATAATCTATGTGGTATTCATTGAACAATAATTTTCATGGAATTTAATATGATTATCTTATCAATGTCTCACTACAACAAGCCGGACTCACAAACGTATACACGTGTGCACCCTCAAGCAAATGTGGATCAAAAACATTGCTTATCTACTCTGAACATTTTAAATGGGAAATGTATGAATACATGTTTCAAATCATATTCTGATATAAACAGTTGTATAATTTGTGATTAGATCTAGAATAGGATGACTGTTTCCCCTATTCAACATCTAAACTATTTCTTTAAAACTTTAAATATTTAAGACTGTAACATCAAGAATTCTAATACCACAAGATTTTGGGGGGGGGGATGACGCAGTTCTGTCAATTTATCATTTAAAAAAATGCAATGCTCCATGCTTGTCTTTAAAAGATTTCCATTTTAATAAATGGTAGTCTGCCTCTCAACACCATAATTTTTTTTCTTCATGTTTGTCACTAGTGAATACTTATTGATGGCTATTACTCTCTATCTGCTTCTGTTAGCATTCCTTTGGGATGTTAATCAATCTTGTGCTTTTTTAAATTGACATCAATAATGTGTTTACATTTGTCAATACTTCTTAATTGTCAAGTTATAACAGTAGAACTTCAACAATAAATCTTGTCAACAGATAACTTCCACTACTAGAATTTTAAGTGTTTCTTCCGCTGGATGATGTGATATATTGATAATTGCTTCTGAGTGAATTGCAGGTGGAAAAACAATGGACTTTCTTCTCTTTTTAGAGTTATCGATGGTATATGCTGCATGTGCACCCTTAGGTCAAAGCACAGATTTGGTAAATAGTTAAGCTGCAGCACAACTAGCTGAACATATTCCCTTGGTTCATAAGGTGGCAGACTGCAGTATTCTGCATTGGGGAATGGCTCCAAGTTATCTTCAAGGGCACTCCTGGACAAAGTATATTGCAGTAGTCAGAGAGACTACAAAGGGCATGGATGAGAATAGTGTCATCTTTCTTTTCTAAGAAAGGAAGGAGCCTCCTTCTAAGATGTAAGGGATAGGATCTCTTGGCTACTGTTGCCACTGATAGCTCTCAGTGCAACACTGGATCCATGAGCAGGACCAGGCAGTTGAGTGTGCCCCTAAAGGAATCACAGCAACCCTGCAAACCAACCACTGTTCAATTTCTTCTATTTGGCGTAGCTTCTATACACTGGTTTGAGCACTGACAACAGCTTCCAAATGGTTACCTGACTTTCATTAGCACATTGCTAACACTCACCTTCAAAGTTTGGGAAAACTTCACCTAGTAAGAGCTATCAGCTCTCTTAAGCAGATTTTAGCAGACTGACAGCTGCCATTCAGAATGGAATTGCATAATGAATATTACTGGCCAAAAAAGGACTCTGAAGCATTTCCCTCTATAACTTTTTTGCAAGACTTTAAGATTTAAATGGGATCAGTGTCATTTTCGAAGAGTCAGTTAATGCCAGGCCTACTTGGGAGCTAGTCTTGTCTTCAACAGAGCGACATCCTTTTAAGTCTATGGATTTCAATAGGCTTGAAAGGATGTTAACATTATTTAAGTTATCACTAACAGTTATCATCTTAGGTGAACCAGTCACAATAAGAGGCAAATAACTACCACTGGCATCCTAAGCAAAGGCCCACCCTTCTAAATCCATTGAAGTCAATGGGCTTAGAAGGGTGTCACTGAGAGTTACGTGCCTTGTATTGTGACTAGTTCACCTCAAGGCCAAACTAGACAATATGTCTACCATGAGTTGGCTCAGGGTTCTTGAAGTGATCCAAAGAGAAACAGGTTTGGGGTTCTGTGTTGTGCTGCCAAGCCAAAGCATGCCAGTGTGCATGTGGGAACATTAGTTCTCTGATGTCATATATGGGCAATCAATCCCAACGTTCCGCCTATCTCCAGGTCTCTGAGTCAATCCTGTCCTACAGACTGCTCAGTCAATCAGAGCCCCTGGAATTTCACTGGTTGGGAGGGGGATGAGCCACCTCAGTTTAAAAAGGGAGGATTATTTTCCTTTGGATAGGTATTTTGGTGGCTGGGCTTAGTCAGGCTTTTTATTTCGGGTTTTTCACAATTAGGATTTGGGGGTCAGGTCAAGATAGGAAACTTGTTTAAGAAGTAAACAAGCATTTTGTTAAGGGGCCATCCAAAATCTAGTTTTTCTGGTATTGTTTCTACAGCCAGGTTCTTTGAAAGTTTATGGCCCAATACTTGAGTAAAAGCCTGTCAGCTGTGGAAAAGAGCGGATAATTGTACCTTAAATGTTGAGGAGCCCTGTCAGAAGGAAAAGTTCTAATTTCTGCCCTCAGCATCTGTGTTTACTGAGGCTCAAGCTGGTAGCACCCAGTGGCAAAAAAGTATGCTTTTTTGCCACTGGGTGCTACCAGCTTGAGGAGCGGAGTGTGGAGTCAGGGGAGCGGAGTGTGGAGTCAGTTATACATTTGTTCCTAGTACTATTCCGCTGTAACTGGTTCTTTAGCTTATTTTCTGAAAATAAATCTTTGTTAGTTGTTCTGTTCCAACTGTGTGTTGTCTGTCCAGTTAAACTAGCAGTAGGAAAGGGGGAGGGGGTTTCTAAGCACCTCACTATCAAGTACCACATAATTAGGATCACAAGTAAAAGCTTTTTAGGGAATACAAAGCTACATGCTACCATCCAATTAATACAATTTTGCAACTCCCCCTTTTATTGATATTGTGGTGGCTGGGGTTAAAATAGAAGGAAAAGAGAGGCCAGAATGTGGCGTAATAGGACAGAATTCAGTCCAGGGAGGCTTTATCTCAGAAGTCTCCTCTACAGCCCTCCCTCCTTCTCCTTTCCCCATCACATCAGAGCTACACTTCAAATAAAATCAGTGACAGCCCAAGTCGTGAAGTCACAATATAAAACAAAAGTGGCGACAATCAGCTGCTAATCATCATATTATGTCACATCTGTTTGTAAGTCAGGTCAGGAAACTCCAACTCAATTCACAGCAGATATACCATTAAGTTTGGTCCTAAGATGATAAGTGTCAGGGTTATCCTAAGTAGAGGTATGCACTTCTAAGCCCATTGACTTCAATATACTTAGAAGAGTGTAACTCCTCTAAGGATTGCACTGTATACCCCTCAAGTCTTGAGACTTGCCCACTGTTACCAAAAAAGCCAGTCGTCTCACCATCTCATAATACATAAAGGAAAAAAAACAAATGAGACATCCCTTTAAAACTTTTATTTATTCAATATCAGAGGATAAGAATAATTTCCAGTAAAAATTGCTGAATTTATTTTCTAGTGTTGGGTGGAGAGTTAAATCTCTTATTTAAGAATCTGAAATATGGTGAACACAGACGTCCAATTCATTTGTTCAAAGCACTCACAAGTTATGCAAATATTGGGAAATGGGATCGTGCCCACTGGCCCTATCCATGGATATCCATATATATCAATGAAAATCTGCAGAAAATCCTGCGTACGTGCTATGCTTTCGGCAGAGTCCTCATGGCACATACAAAGTTTACACGCATACACCTGGTCATGTGCCCTGTAGATATTCACTTGTATGTGTGGGATGTCTGGTGCTTGGTTAAAATCCTGCACCCTTTGGCATTAGTAGAGTTCTTCAGTTTGAAGGGCTGAATTATAGCTGTTTTATTATTGAAAAGAATAAGCAGGAGTTAAAAGGAAAAGCAATTTAGATAAACTCACTGGAGCAAGCAGTGGATTCATTTGCCATTGTTAACACATTGTTTCTAACAACGCTGGCACAAAAATCTTCACAACGCTAGGGTGGCTAAGGATGGTAAATGCACCTTTGAATGTGAAGGCTCTTCCCTGTCAAGCTGCGTTGTTGGGCTTGGCTTCCCTAATTGCTGTTATATAATGAAACAAGGTTACATAATATTGCAAGTCACAAAAAAGGAGAAATAAATTGCATGTTTGCCCGTAATGTTAGATTAATAATATAACAGCAGCAGATCTTTCTGCTACTGGCAGAGTTTGGAATCTCCATTTCACCTCAACGTTTTGGAACAGATTTTTAGAAGTGTGATGTAGACTTCCATAAGGAAGGATGAACAAGTACTTTTGAAGACACAAGTGTGCCTCCAGCATTTCCCCAGACAAATGCCCTGTGTCTGCCCCTTTAAATCATACAGGGTTGGATCCTAGGGACCATGAACAGAATGGAGTTCACAGAGTGTGTAGCACACCCTTCTATTGCAATCTCCTCCACTGAGTTAATGAGTAGATTGGAACATCTCTTATCTGAGCCTAGGCATTCATATTTCAGGGAGGGGAAAAGGTACCAGAACTGGGACTGTGGCAGGCAGAGGGAGATAATAGTGATGAAAGTAGCATAGGCCAGATAAGGAGAAAGAAGGAATACAAAAATTAAGGTCCACTCCTTTTTCTGGTCTGCTTATCCTTCACATAATTTTCCCAGGGCTAGCAAAAACGAGTAATTTCACAGAAGTTTCAGTAAGCCCATCCACCATATGATACACATGACCTCCTCAGGCCATGGCAGTTGCGCCTGGAAGTCAGCATGGGCTTATGAAAAATCACAGCAGCTACAAACAGAGATGGGATGGTGAGAACCAAGTTACTACAAATCACTGTCGCCTACCGCAACAAATACCAGCCTATCGGAATGGACATGGCTTCCTTTTGTCATGCACATGTTGAATCTAGGATGCATTTGCAGATAGATGCAAGGGCAGGTGTCAGCAATTTCAGGGTGCAAGTTACTTTTCATGTTTGCTTTCCTCCGTTTGTTGGTATCCTTCCATCTGGTCAGCTCTTGGATTACTGTTCATATCTGACTATTCCTTGGTATAGGCGTGCCATTATGTTGGCACACCTAAATGCCTTACCATCTAGAGTTTTGCAAGGAAGGTATTGTAGGACACCATACTCTGACAGATATGTGACTGTGATATATGTAGTGCGGACACTTTATATCACCTGACTTTTGAATGCAGCTATTTTTCTGAGGAGAGGAATCTTAATTTTTCCTTTGCTCCAAAATGTAGATCATATGGAGACATTACCTCTTCTATTAGAAGATAATAGTAGGCCTATCACTCTTTCAATTGCAAAATTTTATGTGCTTGTGATTGATTTCCGCAACCGTTTAAATGTAGTCTAGTTTTTATATTTTAGTAATCTGCTTAAAACTAGTAAGTTAAGAAGCAGTAGGAGGGAGGGAGAGTGTTAATTTTCCTTGTCACAAAATCTGAGTACTGCTTATCCAGAAAATATAATATGCATGTTTAACACTATCACTTTTCCCTTTAAACGGAACCAAAATATTTTTTCATCCTTACATTAGACCTCTGATTTGTCTCCCCTCCTTTTCTTTGGGTACAAAGGACTTTTCACCAGCAAACGAGTAGACATACATTATAGTACTTTTAATCTGGAGGTCTCTGATGAACTGTTAAAGTGGTGGTTTTATAGGACAGGTGCCACAGATGGCACAGGTAGTGGAGAACTGTGGAATATCTGGTCACACTCAGGTGTGCTTGTGGGACTGGCTACGGCAAAGAGTTAGACCTATAATAACTGACTTGTCTATCTTGTGCTGGGCTCAGTAAATTCAATGCAATCAAAAACACAGAGAGCTAAATATGTTCTGTAGAGCATGTAGCTAGGGACTACTTTGCTATTGATCTGTGGCAAATTTGGCTTTACTTGCCTAACACTGCCATATTTAGAACTGAGAAGGAATTTTTCCTAAGATGACAATAGATTATTACAGTGCTCTCAGGGAGGACTGGCATCCCCCCCCCAACAATTTGCCTCTGAAATTCAAAAGGCCAGCTTTGCATAACAGCCAATAAAGCATGCACTCCAGGCAAAGAAATCCTTAAGCACGTGCACTGGGTCACTAGCTTCATTGGCACAATACATGACCAACCTTCTTTAAGTATCTGCTTAGCCTGAAAAAAAATTAAAAACATTCTCTTGTTAAAGCAATGCAATTATCATATGCATAACATGCTAATTAAGACTCCTCTCACATTTTACAAGAAATTCCTTTTCCAAAGCTTCATTCTCTCTCTCACATACACACAGCAAAACCAAGACCAAAAGATTCATAGAAGACCTTAGATGACATTATACTACATCGTTCTGTTCTCTTGGATAACTTGAAGGCAAAGAAAGCATTGCCCAAAGAAACTCAATGCACATATATACTTGCATGTTAGAAGTGAACAGAGTCACTTGTCACTCTGCAGAAGTATCTTCTCCCTAAAGCACAATTTTCTCATTTGGATTACTTAAAATGAAACAGAAAAGCCACAGTACGCTTCAGAGCTTTTATTTTTTTCTCAAGGGTACTTCAAAAATGTGACTTTGAACATTTCGAATAGGTGCTGCACCCTTCAAATCACCTGGGAAATCCAGAATAATTCCTTTTTAAATGGGCAGCTAGAAGACTAATTCTTGTGAGATTCAACCAAGGGCTTGTTTCCTCAAAAGAGCTCTTCTTAGGATGACAACTATGGATTCAAAAACTTCTTTCAAGCACACATGCACAAGAGAGAGTTTTCCATCAAAAGTTCAAACTCTGTGCTTACACTTTACATCACGGCAGACTATATCCAAGATTTCATCAGCAACAAAGCACAGGGGCTATGTTTTGAACTGTGCAAAGGCCAACAACGTTAGCTCCTCCCCCATGGCTCACTTCCGTGTAAGTCATGGCAAGCCAAAGGGCTCTTTAACCTGCTCCTCCATAGTATGAACAGCAAGAGGCCCTGTCACAAATTGCTGCATTACATCTAAGGGCCCACCTCCCTGAACAAGACGCAGGATTGCATAGTGGCTAGAGTGATAGACTAGGATCTGGGCAACACAGATTTAATTCCCCATTTGGCCATGGAAGCTTGTTGGGTGATTTTGGACTAGTCACATCATCTCAGCCTAAACTACCTCACAGGCTTGTTTGGGGGATAAAATGGAGGAGAGGAGAAAGATGTAAGCTACTGAGGGTCCCCACTGGGGGAAAAGATAAGAGTATAAATAAAGTAAAAAAAACAACAGGGGTCAGCCAGAGGTTCTTTTCAGGATTAGTGGCTTACAGCCCCACTTCCTGAGTAGCAGTTCAGGCAGAAGAAAATGAATAGAGAAGAGAAGCTCTAAAAGAGACACTCTGCTCGGAGCCCAACAGGACGCTCTTGAGCACCCGCTAAGGGGCAAGAGTTATAGGGTGTTTGGCTCCTAGCCTGGGGCTTACAGCCCAGGCCCTGAGTAAACCAGCCCAGTGAATCAGGACCTGCCCACAATGTGCTTGCTTTCTCTTTCCTGTTTGCTTTAGTTATAATGTATAAATCAGGTGTTTTGGAAATTTTTTTAAGTTACTTTGGGCTGCGGGAGTGGGACAGAAAAAAATGCAAAGAAATGCTCTAATAAAGAGACTGAGGTCCACAACCAATACTTGCATATCTTTTAAAACTACTGTACTTATGGTGGGGGCTGAATACCTTTAAAGTCAGATGCTTGTTGGGAAGTGAGAGATCTTGAAAGACATTGTACTCCCCACTTTCGATGGAGTGCATCTGGCCCTTGCAGACTCAGTTAAGAGCTTAGGGTTTATACTGGATCCAGCGCTACTACTAGAAAAAAAAGTTAAAGCAGCTGCAAAAAATGCTTTCTATAATCTCACTCTAGCCTGGAAGATGGGTTCTTATCGTGACACAGCTGACCTGGCCACCTGGATCCATGCTATGGTAACATCAAAGCCATAATGCATTATACATTGGTCTCCCATCTAAGTTAACTAGGAGGCTCCAATGCTGCAGCTTGACTGTTAGCAGGAGCGAGCAGGAGCATGAACATTCCTCCCATCTAAAGTCACTCCATTGGCTACCTGTCAGTTACCGTGCTCAATTCAAGGTATTGGTTATTACATACAAAGCTCTTCATGGCCTTGGCCCAACATACCTATGGGACCGCCTCCTTCCCTATAAACCCTCCAAGGCAGCTTCACTCATCTGAAAAGGGTCTCTTGCAGGTGCCAGCCTGCACACGGGTGAAATCAACAGCAGCCCGTACACAGGCTTTCTTTGTGGTAGCCCCTACCCTGTGGAATGGTCTGCCTGAGGAGGTCAGAAGAGCCCCCACGCTCCTGGCTTTCTGCAAACAATACAAAACCAAATTATTCAAAAAGGCTTTTTACTCAGACAGGAGGGCGGTATTGTAGGGAGGGGTCTCAGATGTTTTGCTAATGAGTTAGGGACCATAGACTTCACCATTACATTGCCTTACATATTGTCTGTTGCTTTAAATATGTACTCCTATATACTACTTGTCCTTCATGTTGTCTAATGTCAGTCCTAGAAATGATTATGTTCTGTTTCAGCAATTCTTCAACCTTGTATTGGATCCTTGCTGGTGCTTATGGGGGAGTTAGGTGGTCTATACACAAGAAGGATACCTAATCTATCTTTAATTCCCAGAGACAGGAACATGCAGTCAATACCAGCTATAGCTTGTACTGGAAATGTACGGAAGTTGAAGGACTCACGAAGAATAATAGCAACCCTTCCTCCTCGGCTACTATAGCAAGGTTGGTGTAGGACCACATAGCCAGGAGGAGTTAGTTGGGACAGACACTCCTTGTCATTTTCCTGCAGTCATGTCTCTGTTAGGGAAGCCACATCATTTTTCTCTTCCTGCAACAGCCCTGCAATGCAGCCGATTTTGTTCCTAACAGATCTGGTATTGCATAGGATTAGTGTAGCAGGGGGAGTGGAAGTGGCCCCATTGTCAGCAGGTGGAATACTAGAGAGGCTGGATAAGCAGCGAGTATTACTGCTCAATGCTGGGCGCCTTTCATGAGTCCTGCTCCCATATCTACCAGCTCCCAACTGCACTGGAATAGTAAATTTGCCTGACATTTTCTACCAAGCAAATGAGTAGTATGTAAGAAGCTCAGGATTGTACCCTGCAACCACATATTAGACTATCAAACAGTCTTCATATATTTACAAAAGCAGTGTTGATCGGTTGTTGCAATTGTCTCAGAAGCAATTTCTTCTTATCCTCTCTTGTCCTCCAACTCATTTAGCTCATGGCTTGCACCTCTCTGCCCAGTGCCCCCTTGAAATAGCTCTCCTAGCATGCAGTTCCTGTGTGCAGAGAGGAGAAAGCAGGGTGGAGCTAGGCCTGTAGGCAAATGGCCTACAGCTGCAGATCAAAGGACTGTCCTGCAGGCAGCCAACTAGCTCTCAGAGAGGTCTCCTCGTGAGCAAAGCATCCCTGTGTCCCTTCAGCAATGTTTTCTCATAAGCAAGCAATCCTCTCTGCCCATCATTTACTGAGCTCAGTTCAAGGTATTATCTATTACATACAAAGTTCTTCACGGCTTTGGTCCGGCATACCTACAGGACCATCTCCCTCCCTATATTCCTCCACGGCAGCTTTGCTCATCTGAACAGGGTCTCCTGCAGGTGCCAGGCTGCACACAGGTGAAGTCAGCAGCAGCCCATACAAGGGCTTTCTCTGTGGTGGCCCCTATCCTGTGGAATGACCTGCCTGAGGAAGTCAGAAGAGCCCCCAGTTTCCTGGCTTTTCATAAACAATGCAAAACCGAACTATTCAAAAAGGCTTTTTACTCAAATGGGAGGGCTGTATTGTAGGAATGGGGTTTCAGATGCTTCAGTAATGAATTGGGCATCATAGACTTCATCACTTCTTTTGCCTTATATATTATCTGCTGCTTTAAATATGTACTCCTATGTACAACCAGCACTCCATGTGTCTAATGTTAGTCTTAGAACTGGCTTTAATGTTGCTAGAAAGACATGCTGTCCCTGTTTGATACAAAAAACAGAACTTCAAACCGGAGTATTTTTTTAAAAAGCATCAGTCTAGTGCCTCAAGTCCAGTGTGAAACTCCATCAGCCGTGCTTGGTCTCACGTTGCTGCCGTGTCAGTGCCCAGTTCCAAAACAGGTTGAAAGGCCTTTGTAAACACTGCAGGATATGCACTCCATGTGTCTAATGTTAGTCTTAGAACTGATTATGTTTGGCTCCAGTATTTTTTCTACTCTGTCTTTGATCCTTGCTAATGCTATGTCTTTTAAGCTTGTATCTGTTTACCTTATGGTACTGTATTGAAATATACTTGATACTGATTGTATTAACCTCATACTGTGTAATCTGCCTGGAGTCTCAACGAGAAAGGCAGACTATAAATGATGTAAATAAAATAAATAAATAAATAAATAAATAAATAAATAAATAAATAAAATAAATGTCCTTGACACTGTATGGAAATGCCTGCCGTTGTCCTTGCTATTGATTGTACCAGGGGTCATTTCGTAGAAAAAGAGCTGCAGGAACTCATTAGCATAACTCATTAGCATATGCTACGCCCTTTGACCAGGCCGAAATGGCCGGGATTTGGCTGCTGCCAGAGGGGGGAGTGTTTCCCCCACCTGGCAGTGGCCCAATCAGGGCCGTTTTGGCCCCAATCCAGGCCAAAAGGGGCCCAAAATGGGTCAAAATGGCCATTTTGGGCACGTTTTGGCCTGGATCAGGCCCAAAATGGCCCAGATCGGGTCGGTGCCAGGCAGGGAGGGGTTTCTCACCAGGCACCAACCCAACCCTGGTGGTTTTGGCCCTGATCCCAGACCAAACGGGCCCAAAATGGCCAAAAATGGCCATTTGGGCCCGTTTGGCCCTGGATCACGGCTGAAGCAGGCCGGACCAAGTCAGTGCTATGCAGGGGAGAGTTCCCCCACCCAGCACCGACCCGATCCTGGCCGTTCCGGCCCCAATCCCAGTGGGAAAGGGGGCCAAAATGGCCAAAAATGGTACTCCTGTGGGAATAGCTGGATATATTTGGCTGCCATACACTTAATCGGGCCATTAGCAACAACTCTCCAAGATCTTTCTTGTCCTGCTTTCTTATATGCCAGGGACTGAACAAGAGACCTGATTCACACAAGAGCATGTGGTGAACTATGGCTGTTCTTGATGCTACATACCACAGAGGACCCTCAAAGGGAGACACCTGTGGCCCAGTTCTCATGGTTCCAACTCTCAGGCTTCCTCCTCTTTCCCTTGTAGATGCCAATTCCCTCCCTTCTGCACCAGTCCATAGCTTGCTGTTACATCCAAATTGCTAGTTCCCCAAACCAGAATTAGAAACCATACACTGATAAGGGATGAGAGGACAGAAACTGAAGTGAGTGGGAGAATAAGGGAGCCCATGAACCCAAGGTTTGGAAGCAACAGCCAAACCAGGCCACTGCCTTTTGCATTCTTCCCATGTTTCAGACAATGCCCATAAATGGGCCATAAACGGCTGCTGGCTCCTGAGGTACCAGCAGCATTACTCTGACACAGATGTAGAAAGCCCCCAAGTATTTTTGAGCTCTATCTATGCCTTTGTCTGACAGAGGACTGATGTCTCTATTTATTCTCCCATGCTTGTTGATCATCATATTCACTGTTTGATTATATGCACTAAGAGGACATGATCCTCCTCACAGAAAGATCTAGGATGCCATCAGCTTAGGAGTTTCTACAATGGTCTCTGGACTTCTGTGATATTTGGGTGGGCTTCAAATAGCAATGCACTTTATCTGTTCCTCTGGCTTGAGTAGCAATGGCCTGCATCCAAACACCTCAGTCACAAAGTACCATGACTCCAGATGTGACATCAGTTACTTGAATCTGTCTTAAACTGAGTCACACCATTGGCCGTTGAACCCAGAAGTTTGAACTGGCAGAAATTCTTCAGGATATCAAGCAGAAGTCTTTCCAAGCCTAATTACCTAAGATACCAGAAAGTGAACCTGGCATGTAATCCTTGAGGGGTCTACTGGTCAATCATTGTACACCTGTCATAACTGATAGCAGCACTTACTCCCAAGTAATATGTGATTACAATAAAGATGTAAATCAAACTTTTTTCTAAGCTCTCGAGTAGAGCACATGAAACACCATTTAGAAAGAAAAATTCCCCTGCTCCTTCAGTCATTCTAAATTAAAAACCAATAACCTGCAAAAACACATAAAGCTGCCAGTAGACATGAATGCTCTTCTGTACTTTTTTGCTTTGAAAAGCTACTTTTGTCAAAATTCAGCCAAATCCTGTGAATGACATGAACAAAATGACAGTAATCTGTCACAATTTCACAATTTCCCCCTCGCCTGATTCAAGTAGTTATTTACGAAGCACAGGAGCCAACGGTCACTTTGATGACTAAACCATAAATTAGCATGTAAAGCGAATATAAATTTGATTTCACAGAAGCAACAAATTGCCAAGCATCTGGGATATTATTTAATTTCTATCGACGTGCCATGAAAAAAAGTCAGCAAAAGGAGATGCGCTACATCTTAATAAATCTCCAAACTGCAGAACACATCTAATATTTGATTTGCTCCATTGACTTGGTTTTAACACAGTGTACTGAATGCATGTCTTAAATTTAACACTGCAGAAAGCTCCAGTTTATGACAACTCTTTATTATTTGAATTATTCTGTTATAAACAAATTGAATGTGAACATTAACCTGAAAAAATGTGAATAATCCTAATATTTCTCATTCCAAAGACATAATTATATGCAAAAAATAGGACAAAATCAATATGGGTTTAAATATCACAGAAAACTCTGTTTTTATCTCTGTTAATAAATGTACTTTAAAACTGTGAGAGCCAACTCACAGACCTGCTCATTAGCAATCTTTTTCTTTAAAAGGAAGCATAAGTTATATGTTAGTTATATAAAGAGTGTTTTATACAATGAAGAAACATCTTAGCATTTAAGGCACCCTCCACAACCAGAAAATCCATTCTCCAAGCTCATTTTCATTTATCAAAGTAAACCTAGTTCTGAAAACAAAATCTACTGCACACCACCTGCTATTATTTTCCACTCAAGAACATATTTGACATAATATACACGCATACATTCATTGTACTTTGATTGTGATGTTATGAATTTTGTTAGCCATATTGAATCTTTTTCTGGAAAAAGGGGGCATGGAAATCCTAATGATATCACAGACCACATGTACGAGATACCTATGATACCTTGTAATCATGTTCTACATGGTGATCCTACTGGAATGGATGTGATATTTGAGGATTGGGATAGAGAGACAATAAAAGCACAATCCTAAACAGAGTTGCATCCTTCTAAGCCCATGGACTCCAAAGAATTTAGAAGGCTGTAACTCTCCTTAAGACTGCACTGCAAATCACACTTTCTTCCATGGTAAGGCCATGGCTCAGTGATACAGCATTTGCATTACATGCACAATGTCCCACAGTTTCAATTTCTGGCATCTCTAGTTTAAAAAGAGATGAGAAAGATCTCCTCTACAAGATACCCTGGAGAGTCTTTGCTTTTGTATATATAGACACATTATAATGTTTGTACACTATTGTCCACAAAGGATGCAGGGCCATAGCTCCGTGGCACATCACATGCTTTAAATGCAGAAGGTCCCAGGGTCCGTTCTTGCCACTCCAGTTCAAAAATCTCAGGTACTGGAAAAGGCCCTTCTCTACCTAAAACCATGGACAGTCACCATCACTCCAAGTATACAATACTGTGCTACTATAACTAACTGTTATTTCTGCATTGTTATATTCAATGGCCTCAAAGAAGGGAAATCACTCTCATTTGTGCACGCACACACATTTTGTAATTCTAATAATGTATCTATTTCCTCTAATACATTAGAGGATCTAATACATTAGGCAGAGTGATGCAACACACTGGAATCACATTCCTTGAAAAAAACAGCATTTTGCTCTTTTACAAGGAGTAGCCATATTACAGTACAATTCTAAGAAGAATTACACCCTTTTAAGACCACTGACTTCAACAGACTTAAAAGGATGTCGCTTAGTTTAGGATTGAATTGTAATAGATTGACTGTGGCGTAAGTTTCTGTACATCAGATTCACTTTAACATTTCTGCAATGCTATATTAAACTGGGATGGAAACCAGGCTTACCTGTCGGCGAATCATTTCTAGATTTGTTTTTGCGTTGTTCATTAGTGTTTCAATTTGTGCTGAATCCTTTACGTTTTTGTTTTCTCTGAAGGCATCTCTTATTCTTCTCAGGGCATATGATCTAGACAAAAAAAGAAGCATACACAGTGTTGCTTAAACATTGACAAACAAATTGTAAAACAGTAATAATGATGCTGAGGTATATAGTATAGCCGCCCTGAGCCTGCTGGAAATGTGGGGAGGGCGGAATAAAAATCGAAAATAAATAAATAAATAAATAAATAAATAAAGGTGACTTGCTGCTATTTTTGTAACAATACTTAGTACTCTTAGGCATCTTCTGTATGGTGAACTTTACGTCAGGCTTTCTGAGTATTCAACCCATGATGGTTGGCTCTGCTTTATTCATCAGTTCTGGCCCAATACTGCTTCAATTCTTTAATTCTACTCTTCGTGGGAGTTGTCCTTGATAGTTAAATTTACTCAGGAGCTTTTGGTGAGGAACTTTTTGGGAAGTAAGCAGGGCTTTTTTTCAGCAGGAACACGGTGGAACGGAGTTCCGGAACCTCTTGAAAATGGTCACATGGCTGGTGGCCCCGCCCCCTGATCTCCAGACAGAGGGGAGTTTAGATTGCCCTCCGCGCCACTCAGTGGCGCGGAGGGCAATCTAAACTCCCCTCTGTCTGGAGATCAGGGGTGGGGCCACCAGCCATGTGACCATTTTCTCCGAGGGCAACCCACTGAGTTCCACCACCTCTTTTCCCAGAAAAAAAGCCCTGGAAGTATCACATCACTCTATCCAAGTGCTTGTTAACCCTCCCAAAGAACTATAAAAGGCTGATGAGATAACACTTCCCTTTTCATAGTGGTGTGAGTTTTCCAGAAAAAAATTGAATTTGAAAATTTTCCAGAAAATTATCTGATTTAGCATGTTTATTTTGATTTATATTTGGTAAACAAAATTGAAAAAAGTACCTTGCGTTAATTTTATATCCAGTTAACAACAAAAAATTGAACTGTAATATTTGATAAAGAAAAAAATAAATCAAGTGTAGTATGCAGAAACAAGCGAGAACCCTATAAGAACTTGAGTGGGGGTCACTTCATTCCCCCCTGTATCCCCTTCGCCATGCTATTTCCTCTTTTCCTCCTCCTGGCTGCCCCCATACCTTCTCTCTGCTTTCTTCTCTCCTTTTCATGTGCGAACCAACCTATCTTTTACCTGCCCCCCCCCTTCCTGGTCTTCATTTATATCCCATCTTTTTCCCAAATGGGGACTTGAAGCAGTTTACATATTATCCTCTCTTCATTTTATCCTCACAACAACCCTGTGAGGTAAATTAGGTGACTGGCCCAAAGTCACCCAACAAGCTTCCATGGCAGAGTTGGGGTTTGAACCTGGATCTCCCAGATCCTAGTCCGACACTGTAACCTCTACACCACATCGGGTCTCAATCATCTTTTCCTCCTCTTGGCAGCCTCTCCCTGTGTAAATCTGGCCAAGTTGCAAAAGTCATGTGATGGCAGGTCGCTCAGTTGTTGCTGAGTTGAGTTGCATAGTGTCCACTACCAGGTCCAGCCCAGTCATATAAGTTGTGTGGAGGTTGCTGCAAGGCCCAGGTCACACAATTATGTGTATAATGCTGCACCTAGGTGAGTTACACAAATTACATGGTAGCAAGTTGCCCAATGGTTGCTGCTGGGCCTGCGTTTGATGAGTCCTTCCTCCAGCGCAGGAGATAGGGGAGTAGGGGTGGACTGGAAGGCCAAAATATACCTGGAAAAGGCCCTGTTCCTCCCCCTCTCTTTTAATAACAGAAACCAAAGTTACCAAGTTTGAAGGCTGGCAATATTGTTGTGGTTGTCGAGAAACTGCACAATGGCCACTGAGAGGGGATTCCTTTTTTAAACAAACACGCACTTCTTCTATTACTTTGCAGGGCTATAACTTTCCTCATTACTCTTTTTTTTAAGATTTCAGATTTGTCTCCAAACCTGGTGCTTTTTTCACATTTGTAGAAAGGTCCGCTTATCTGTTCATGGTTCCAGTCTCCAGATGTATGTAATTACAGATAGGGCCATGCTGAGAATTAGATATATTGATTACTTTATTGGAACAATACTTGTAAAAAATGAAAAGACAATATAGCATGTACCCTTGAATTAAAAGGAAAAAACCCATTGCAACCTCTATATAGGATTATATAGAGGTCATTCTTTATCATTAAAAGAGAGACAAAGCAAATTCCATGTCCCAAAGATTCTTATTTGAGCACAACTGCAAAGAATAACTTGAGGAGAAGTTACAGATAAGGAGTTTGGAGGCTGAAGCATATGTCAAGTTCTGTACATTAGAGATAAAATTCGTGGTCAGCAGGAGGGAGACTATAAAAAAAATGGGGTGGGTGAACGGGTCTACTGTGAGCACAGTTCCTGCACATGGTCAATTCCCACAAGCTCAATAGAGCCCTGTTTCCCTTTTATAGCTACATACACAGGCAGTACAATGGGCCACTGGGTGCAAGAACATTCTATGCACATTTTCTATATTCTCATCTAACATTCCTCTGCTCCATGCATGTTATTTCTGCTCTGGAGCATGAGTGATTTGTATCAACGATCAAGGTGAAAAGGCTGGACAGGGATACAGGTGACACTCATAGCCCTCCCATTCCAAGTAATGGCCCATTGTATATGCTGTTATTAGGGATCCCAGGTCCCCCAGTAGGGGTGGGGGATCCCCTGCTCCCATCCTCCACTACCACTCACCGGGCTGGTGGGGGGGGGGAGAAAGGCGGGGGAATAGGCCTCCTGGGTGCACTCCCAGGGGATGCGATGATGTCACTTCCAGGAGCACTCCTGACCTTCACAGCAGGCCAATTTGGGCTCCACACAGGGTGAATTGGGCCCAAATTGGCCCACTGCAAAGCATGGGAACACTTCTGGTCCCTGTGCTGGGATGTCAGAAAAGGTCCCCCGCTCCCGCTGGGAGAGTAAGGGGGCCTGGCAACCTTAGCTGTTACATGTGTCCATGAACACACAAGAGGGGGGCGTGCACAAAAGAATAAAAAATAAGACTTTCTGAGAGTCCTCCACACATTGGTGCAAAGCTCTCAGCGAACTAGGATTATGCCTTTGGTAATTAAGTGCAGCTTTAAAAAATCATTTTCTAATCTCAGTCACCGCTACACTTTATCTCTCTAAGATATATCCTATCACCGACTGCAGGCTCTAGCTCTTGTTTTCCATTTGCACTTCAACTGTTTTTTCTTCCATTCTGGATTCCACTTCACCATTACCTATTGGATCTAAGCACCAAAAACAGTGCACAATTCAAACACTCAAAGCAGCAAAAATAGACCTTCCACAACAGGATAAGAATGCTTTTATTAAATTTAACAAACTCCGGCTTAGAAGAGACCTAAAACTGCTCTGTTAGCTACATCAACAGCAATGTTATTCATGCCTCTGACTGAAATACCAGATACAGATAGACAATATTCACATTTGTACATGTTACAGGAAAGCCTCGTTCGGCCAGGATTGCAGACAACACGAACAAGTTTTTTAACACACTCGTTTGCTTTTATAATGTGTGCTAACATAGCAAAATATCTAGGACAGTGAGTGGCCTTCAACCCATGGGTTGGGACCCATGGTTTGGAACCCTTAGGTGGGTCACAGAACCTCACAGTTGCGAGCATGATAAAGCCACAATTTTATTTATTTTTTGCTGCTATAGTGCATGCCTAGAGAACAAAGGTCCCATATGTCCTGCACTGTGATGTCACACACTTGTAGCTCAGTGGGTGCCATGCTGCCACCTAAGCATTAAAGATATGTCTTACGGCTGGAAATATTGAAGACCACTGGTCTACGAGACTGAACTGGAAACCAAAAATTGCTGGTTTAAATCTCATACTCACCGGATGGCCATTCTTTCTTAGCACTGTGCCCCCTCCCCCAAATTACATGCTCTCCCCCAAATTACATGATCTGGTTAGCCATATTCATCTGTAGCAGAACAGTAAGATTCAAGTCCCATAGCACCTTAAAAATGAAAGGAGCTTTGACTCCCTACAGCTCATACCCTGAAAATTTTGTTGGTCTTTTAAGGTACTACCTTGGGTGTTGTTGTAAGGATGGAGGGGGACGACGACGACAACAACATCAAGCTACAACCAACTTAAGGTGACCCCTTAAGGTTTTCAAGCCAAGAGATGAACAGAGGTGGTTTGCCATTATCTGCCTCTGCATAGGAACCTTGAACGTCCATGATGGTCTACTATCCAAGTACTAACCAAGACTGACCCTGCTTAGCTTCCAAGATCTAATGAGATCAGGCTTGCCTGGGCTATCCAGATCAGGGCCTTGAAAGCATTACTGTGATTATATGTAATTCATTTTGAATACTTAAAACACTACACAAAGTATAATCATTATTCATGTGATCCAATCTTATGCATGCTTCCCTCGGAGCAAATCCCACCCCAGACAACATAACTTCTAAACAAACATGCATAATAGTTGTGGATTTTCCGGGCTGTACAGCCGTGGTCTTGGCGTTGTAGTTCCTGACGTTTCGCCAGCAGCTGTGACTGGCATCTTCAGAGGTGAAGCACCAAAAGACAGAGATCTGTCAGTGCTACACCTCTGAAGATGCCAGTCACAGCTGCTGGTGAAACATCAGAAACTACAATGCCAAGACCACGGCTATACAGCCCGGAAAATCCACAACCACCATCGTTCTCTGGTAGTGAAAGCCTTTGACAATACATCAAACATGCATAAGACTGAGCAGCACAGAAAATTTGGAAAGAAAGATTGAGAATCTAATTATCTTACTGAGAAAAATCAACTTCATTATCTGTTTTCCCTAAAAGACTGGGGCTAAGGACTTTACTGGTAGGTTTCAAATTGCACACCACTGTCAAAGGTATTTAGATACCTTTGGATACAGCAAAAATGTACTTAGGGGCACTTTATTACTTTAAGAACAAAGCCTGCAAGATTTCCAAAACATACACTACTTGGATGAAATAAAAACCTTAACTCGTGACTGGCAGCGCCATGATTTGAAGTAAAAGGGCATGCTAGATGCATACAAACCGCGACACTTAAACAAGACGGCTCTCCCTCTCTCCCGCTTAGCCGCTACACGCGCAGCCAGCTTTATTCACGTCCTTAAGGAAGGCTGCAGCTCGGTTCGCACTTCACGTACGGCATTCCACTCTCTTACTTCCGAGTAAGCGTGGCAAGGTCGTAAGCGCCCCCCCCGAAACCTCCATACCTGTACCCATAGGAAGCGAACTTCCCGCTCTCCTTCAGCAGAGCCCGGTAGAGCCGCAAGACCTCCGCCCGTGTGGCTGCTGCCATATTGTAAACACGCGCCCGGCCCTCGCGGCAAGGCCCCCTGCCTTTCGCGGTCGTCCCCGGAGCCTGATGCCGGAAGCAGAGGGGAAGGCCGGGGAGCCCTGAAGCGGCCCGGTAGGTCCCGGCCCGCGAGGTTGCGCTTCGGCGCGGGGGCGCTGGTGGTTGTTCAACGGCTCGGCCTCGCCTGCGTCCCCCAGTCCCGGCGCGTCAGGCGGCGGGCGGGCAGCTCGGACGCGGAGCCGGCTCCGGAGCGGAGCAGGGCGCTGGTGAGTCGGAGGCCGGGGCTCGGGGCGGAGTGGCTGGAGGCGCCCCTGGGCCTGCCTTGGAAGCGTCTCCCTTGACGGACAGGAGAGGGATTTTCCTCCTCCTCCTGCCGCTTCCTCGGACTCTCCCTTGAGTAGGCCTCACTCTGTCAAGCTCTCTGTTTGGTGAGATGAACCCACAAAACGGTTTGGAAAGTCGCGATACAATGACCGTATCTCAGGGTCACGTCCTTCTTCGAATACGCAAATTTATAGCGTAGAATTAGAATCCAGGACAGCCAGGTGCAAATTCTCAAGGGAATTCACTGGGAGCCATCACTCACTCTTGTAGTCTAATTTACCTCACAGGGTTGTTGTGAAGATTCAGTGGAGAAGGGGAGGGAGAAACACGTGTACCATCCCGTGCTCCTTGGAGGAAGGGAGGAGTAAAAATATATAATGAATAAATAAATAGCCCATGCAATATACTGAACAGTGCAGTGTACTGCTTATTGTGTCAGACTAAGATCTGGGAGACCTCAGGTTGAATCCATATTCTCCTGTGAATATGTGCTAAGTGACCTGGACCAGTCACTCTATTCCAGCCTAATTTACCTTAGAGAGTTCTTGTAAGGGAGGAGAGAGCAATGTTGTAAGTTGCTTTGGGTCCCTGTTGGAAAGAAAAGTAGGGTATAAATAGCCAAATAAAAATAGCACCACTGATGGTGCCAACCATCAGTTGGGGACAGGAGATCTCCCAGAATTACAACTGATCTCCAGCCTACATCTCCGTTTCCCTGGAGAAAATGGTGGCTTTGGAGGGTGCACTTTGTGGCATTATACCCTGCCGAAGTCAGTCACTCCTCTCCCCAGGCTCCACCCCAAATCACTAGGACTTTCTCAAGGTGGGGTTAGCAACCCTATCACCTATGCACCTTCATTTTATGATAAATACAGAGGATCTACATGTGTGAGAGGTGTATGTGTTTAAGCTCCTACTGTACTGCTTGTTTGCATTTGGGCTCCCTGACAATATCCAGAGATGTGAGCAGAGGTAGGGGTTCCTGCTCACCTCTCTGCTTGTGAAGCCTGTATGCAGTTACTGTTGACAAATCATGACTGCATCCAACTGGATTATCCTATGTGAATATTATAGTTGCAAATGAATGCTGTAGCAAAAAGATAGTGTAATGTGATATCCATCCATTTGTGGGCTTTTCTTGCTTTAAATGCCATCATGTTTTCTCTGGCTAGCCTCAGAGAATAATAATAATAACAACATTCGATTTATATACCGCCCATCAGAATGACTTAACACTCACTCAGAGCTGTTTACAAAGCATGCTACTATTGTCCATCCTGATGCTACCACTCAGCAGTTAGATTGAAACCTAATTCTACCATGATGATGCACTCTATAATAATTTTTAAATACATCCACACCCCGTAGGATGTTATGCTATTGTTGTGCTATAGCAATCTTTCATTCTAGGTTGGTCTTTGCTTCCAGCTGGATATTTTATTTATTATTATTTATTTATTACATTACATTTTGTTCCAGTTTTATTCCTGAATTGAAACAGGTTTTTAAATCACCATCTGGAAGATCCGTAGCTTCAAACTCTGAAATTCTAGTGTGTGAAGCTGTATGTGTTTACGCTCTCTGCTGTAAAAAAAAATTTCAGGTTTTTTTTAAATGCAGGAATTGAAACAATTCATTAATTTTTTTCTTTTTCATTTAGTTTGTAGTTTTGCAGCAAGTATAAACACATGCTTAAATTCTTAGATATCATTAATACTGAACATGAGCCCATTCTTTCTGGAATTCCAAGCAAAAGTTATATAGCCCTGACATAATTTTATTGTGGAAATTCTTTTACCTAGATTTTTTAAAAAAAACATTTATTGTAAAATTTTAATACTAAAAGTTAATTGTAAACTTTTGATGTTAACAAAAATATCATCCAAGCACCAGTAAAAGAAATAAAGGTACAAAAATTAGAGATGTCATGATTTCAGTAAAAAGCATTATGGCCCTTACTTCTCTTTATCACGGGAATCACCATTAGGCAAGGGGCTATGGATTGCAGTGAAATCCTAAACAGGGTTACTCCAGTCAAAGCCCATTGAAACCAATGAATTTAGACTGGAGTAACTCTGCTTAGGATTTCACTGCTAGTGGTAGAGCATATGCTTTGCTCATAGAGTTCGGGTTCACTCCCTGGCATCTACAGACCGTTTCAAAGGATCTCAGCAGGTGATGGGAGAGACCCCTGCCTGAGATTCTGAAAACACCGGGTTTTCTGGATATTTGATCCGTGAGAATCAGATCAGCTTTGGGCCTCTGCAGTTCTGCACTTGAGTCGAACTGAAATGGTGTCTATTTTTTCTGCTGTGGGCTTTCTGAGGAACATGTCAGTTTCTTCAGTTGATTGCCTGAGGGCAAGTCAGTTTTGTCAGTTTATCTACTGAGGGAACTTGCAAGGGGTTTTTGTGTGTTTGTTTTAAGGCACCAAGGTTGCAATGTTGTTTAGCAAAAAAATGAATAAATGCCAAAAACGACTGGACTAAACAGGAAGCACACTGGGAAACTTTAAATATCAAGTGGGATTCAGGGCTCTGCAAAGTTTTTGCGTTAGCCATATTGCAGCATTTTTTCCCTGTCAGTTGCTAGTTTTTTAAAGGCACCAATGTGGCTATGTTGCTGTTTAAAAATAAAAATCAGGAAAAACCTGATTTCAACCAATCAGGACACAGGGGTAAAGGGGAGGGCAAAAGGTAGGGCCAGGCCTCACACGGAAGAAAACATTCTGCAAAAAACCTGCAGTTTGACTTTGCTGGAATAAAACATCAGGGTGTGTGTATAGGGAGAAAAGCTACAGAAAAGTTGGGGAAAGATCAGTTCTGTAGCAGATGCAGCCTTTCTCCATGCAGTATACAAAAAAGTCTGGGGAGCAGTTTGGCGACTGAATCAGGGTATTTTGACTGTGCGTGCGGAACTCTGGAGAGAAATCGGTGCAGAATGGGGCCAGAACTGATAAAAAAGCGCTGTGTGGAGAAGACCCATATTAAGTTAGATAGCTCATCGATCTGACTTGGTGTAAAACAATTTCATATGCTGTGGCTCAGTGGAAGAACATCTGCTTGGTATGCAGAAAGTCCTGGGTTCAGTTCTCAGGATCTCCAAGTAAAAGGATCAGAGAGTAGGTGATGTGAAATACCTCTGTCTGAAACTCTGGAGAGCTGCTGTTGGTCACAGTGGATGGTACTGACCTTGATAGACTAATGGCCTAGCTCAATAGAAGGTAGCTTCATGTAGTCATAAAAGTTCATACCAGTGCCTCAGTAGTAACTATGAGTTTCCTCATTATGTTCTTTTTGTATTCCCCCCTCCAGGTATTTGTAGCAGGCAACACTTCTGAAGAGTTTATTACAGGCTGGTAAACCAGCTGGGCCTCATTTCTTATTTCAGGTGAGGTATGTTGTAAAGTTGAATTTTATGTAAAACATTCAGTACAGAAATAGGCTACAGTATTATTCTGGTGTATCCTATTGGAAAAATTTTTAAGTGCAGGTATGTTGTAGAAATTACATTTTCACAAATACGACCATTTTTAGATGGGCTATTTGGATTTTTCATCTGGTTGCGTTCTGCACTTTAATTTTTCATTGCACTTTAGATGATGCTGTGTTCAGTTTCCATTGGTTAGTCAGGAAAATGTACTTAATGATGTTACCAATTAATTAGTCTTTTATGCAGGCAGCATTCTTTCTCCTAATTTACTAGTTGCAGTAGTGGGGTTGGATTTTAACTGTTTTAACTCTGTTTTTAACTGTGTTTTAACTATGTTTTTAACTTTTTAATATATATTTAATGTAAACTGCCTTGAGCACCTTTGGAGAAAAGGTGGCTAATAAATACTTTAAATAATAAATAAATAAATATATACTTTATTCCTTATCTTTATCCTTGTATTTTTCCGTTTCCTATTGCCTTTGAATAATCTTTGTCCAAACTGGAAATAATTCATTAACAAATTAATGACAAAAAGTGTTCTTTCTCTAAGACCCATTTCCTGTACATTGTGGATATTTTTAAATAGCTTAGAAAGGTTTTCTTTCTTTCTTTTATAAAGGTGGTAATTTAAACATCTATTTATCTATGCATTTGAAGTTACAGTTAATATTCCCAATATAACCTAATTCTTGTCACTAGGTGATTCATCGTACTGGAGAATATGAGTGAATAGTGGGTGAAGGCATTTGGCGTAAAACATAGGTAGAGCTGGAAAATTTTGGATTTTCGGGGCCAACCTCTAGGGAAGACACATGTGAAAATCTACCATTTCTTTATTAGGACCCCCCCATCAGTCAATATTGCAATGGGGGATCATGTAACAGCCATCTGGTCATGTCATAAGGAAACAAAGGGAATAAGTTTGGCAGTTAATTCATTACTGCTGTAAGATGAAAGGTGTAAATAATATTTTACACGGTATTAATGGTTTTTCCCTGAATAAGTATAGGTTCAGCAGATAATTTATACTACAGGAGGCATTTCAGGCAACATTTAGGGCATCAGTGATTAATACTTGTTCATATATATTTTTCATGTAGCAGTATTCAGGAATCTAAGTTTTTTATCTAGAACTGAAAAGAATTAAAACATGGTCAGTGTTTACATTTTTCTCAGAACTGGTGTTTATGAAGATGAATTATAGTTTGCTGTTGCAATTTTGGTCACTTCAGATTAATATAAATTAATTTCTTTTATCTAGGAACACCTCAGTAGTTGAATTTAAAGATGGACATGAACCGAAATACGAACCAAAGTTCGTCACGAACCAGGTCGTTTTGTGGTTTGCAAACCAGCGGTTCATCAGAGCCCATTTCTGATGAAGTGCCACGAACTTTAGGGCGGTTCATTTGGTTCATTTTTTGGTTCGTCACTGCAAACAGCCTGGTGCCAGTCAATCAGTTTCTTAGGCAATGGGGCTTGGGCTTTCTGCAGACGTTCTGCTGACCCGGAAGTGACCTTTTGTTGAACTGGAAGTGACCTTCTGCTGACCCGAAAGTGCTGATTTGCTGGCCCGGAAGTGACATTTCCATGAACCAAATGAGCCAGTTTGCGAACCAGGGCAGGTTTGTGAAAGTTCATGGTTCATGAAATGTGACGAACAACAGATTGCATGGTTCGGGTTTTTTTTGGTTTGTGCCCATCTCTAGTTGGATTGTATTATTTATTTGTATACAAATCTATCAGTGTGCAGGACTGTATGATTACCTTTGCCAACAGCTAGAGACATGGCTTGCTTGGGCAGGCCAACTAACCTTACAGAATTCTATCTCAAAAGGCCTTTCAACAATTGTTTTACATGATTTGCCAAGGACTAGGTGGTAAGGGGATCTAAGCAGCAAGCAAAACACATTTCGTTGGTCAGGAGCTTCTTTCTCAGTACCTTTCCTCAGAAAGCCTGAAGTAACTCTATTTAAACAGATATGCTTATTTCAGTGTGAATAAACTTATTGAAATCCAAGCTATTCTTTGAGGCCCTAAATTGGTGAAGTTTTGTATAACAATATTTTTAAAAATTAAATAAGAAGCAGCCCTGAGATGTTACAGGTTAAGCTGAGCAACAGTGAGTAGATCAGGGAGGCAAAGGGAGTGTATGTCACAGATAAAAAGTAAGTTTGAGAGGAGATTTTAAGCAGATGAAAGATTGGCAGAGACGAGTTTAAGCAGCCCTTCTACCTTCTGTTCTTTGGCTTAAGCATTCTGAGACTGCTTTTTAAATAATAACTAGTAATAAGGCTGTGCTATAAGGAAATGGTTCAGAGAGATGCTTTCATAAAGGGATAGGGATTTACTGAATGTTGTTGTAAATATGTTCCTATTGAGTAGTTTCTGTGTAGTTTAATATGTTATGTCAAATTGTATATGTTTTGTTTCAGCATTATATCAGCTCTGTATCGGATTTCTACTTGTTTAAAAATTTTTGCAATTTGTACCCTGTTGCATTTTTATTGATGACCTAGCTGTTAATTTACACTGTGTAATCCGTTTTGAGTCTCAGTGAGAAAGGTGGACTATAAATTGCTAATAATAATGTGAGTTTCTCCGTCAGCAGGGGGCGCCGCGTCCGTCGGGTCCGTTGTGGCGGGGGTGCGGTCAGCGCAGCCGGCGGGTCCGGGGGGGGGGTTGTCCCGCTGCTACCTAGGCCGGGCAGGCGGCCTGTCTGCTGGCTCCAGGGGTCTCAGCTTCCCTTTTGATTGGCCTCAGATGGCCCCAGGGCTGTTAAACCGCCTGCATGGACCGCAGGGGAATCGCCATGCATGCGGCCGCCTGCATGGACCGCAGGGGAATCGCCTCGGGATAGCGGGTGGCGTAGTCAACCAAGACCAGTAGGAACCGGCAGCCGCGGGCCGTACGTGGCAGTGGTCCCACGAAGTCCATGGCCAGGCGGTCGAAGGGGGTCTGTACGAGCGGCAGGGGCATCAGTGGGGCTTTGGGGGCCGGTCGGGTGGAGGCTCGCTGGCACACTGGGCAGGAGCGGCAGAAGGCCTTGACGTCAGCAGCCACGGACGGCCAGAAGAAGTGGGCCAGGACCCGGGCCAACGTATTATTGGCCCCCTGATGGCCGGCCCAGGCGTGGTCGTGGGCGTAGGAGAGGACGGAGGCCCGGAAGGCCTGCGGGACCAGCAACTGCCGGGTCTCAACCCCCCGACTGGCAGTCAGCCTGTACCAGAGGCCCATTTCCTTGACAATTCGGGGGTAGCGGCCAGCCCTCTGCCCGTCCCGGATGCACCCCTCACTTACCGCCACGGCGTCCCGGAGGGACTCGAGGGTAACATCAGTCGCCTGGGCCTCCCGGAAGGCGGGATCGGCACCCCAGGAGGGTGGCGAGGGATCATCAGGTGATGCCGAGGTCCCGGCACGGGGCTCGGGGTCAGTGGTGGCGCTGGCGAGGTCTGCAACTGCACCTCCAGGCCTGGCGCATCTCGGCCCAGCAGTACCGGGTAGGGGAGCGCGGGCACTCGGGCGAGCTCCAACTCCCACTCCTGTCCTTGGTAGCGCACCGGAACTCTCACCACCGGGTACTCTTCTGCGTGTCCGTGGAGGCACGCGACGGACGTGCGCCGCACGACGGGCAGGCCCTCGGGCAAGAGCCTGGTCCGTATCATTGAGACGGAACTGCCGCTATCTAGGAGTGCCGACAGCCGCCGGCCCGCAATTTCAACGATGACCAGTAGGGGCGGGGGCCGGACCGCGCGGGTGGCCAGTGGTAGGGCTTCCTCCCACCCTGCATCGCACTCCATTAGGGGGCAGTCCCTCATCAGGTGGCCCCGCTGTCCGCAGCGAAAGCAGGGCCCTCGGTCGGCAGTGCTGGCAGGGGCCGGGCCGCCGGGGGCCTTCACGTTGGGTGGTGGTGGTCGCGGCCAGCGGGGCGGGATTCCGCTGCTGCTAGGTTTGGCCCCGGTGGGGGGGAGGGCAGCGGAATCAGCCCCCAGGGGTCCACGGGGCCCTCCCCGGGCCCTCCCGGTGGGTCGGCCGTCGCGCCCCGGTGTAGCTCCGTCCTTGTTGGGCTCCCTTGGCTCTGCCGCCATGAAGTTTTCCAGCAGGGCCGTGGCCTCCTTGAGATCGGCCGGCTTGCTACAGGCCACCCAGTATCGTGCCTTGGCTGGCAGAACGTTCAGGAGCTGCTCCAGGACGACCTGATCCGTGATGGCCTTTTCGCCCGGCGTCTCTGGCTTGAGCCATCGGTAGGCCAGGTCCCGGAGGGTGGTTACGAACCCCCGCGGCCGATCACCCTTGTTATAGCTCAGGGCCCGGAACCTCTGGCGGTACGTGTCGGGGGTGATGGCGTAGCGGTCCAGAATGGCCTCTTTCAGCCTCGCGTAGTCGGCCGCCTCCTCCTTTGGGAGGGCCTTGAGCGCGGCCTGCGCTTCCCCGGTCAGGTAGGGTCCGAGAATGAAGGCCCACTGGGCGGGGTGCCACTGGGCAGCCTCCGCGGTGCGCTCAAAGGTTTCCAGGAACGCGTCCACATCATCCTCTGGCCCCAGCTTGGTGAGTTGGAACGGGGCGGCCCTGTGGGGGCCCCCCGGGCCAGCCGGGGCTCCGGCGCCGCCTTGGGCGTCCCTTAAGGTGCGGCAGACATCCCGGAGGAGGGCTGCCTGGGCGTCGCGCTGTTGGGCCACGATGTCTTGCAGAATCCGCCCCTGCTGCTCCGTCTGCTGCGAGGTTATGTCGTGCAACAGGCGCCCCTGTTGCTCGGCCATCCACTGCCCGAACTGGGCAAAGTCAAACGAGCCGCTGGGGTTGGCAGGCGCTGCCCCTCCGCCTACTCCTCCCTGGTCCATAGCTGTCGGGGGTGTAGGCGGTGTGGTGGTGGGTCCCGGAAACGTTGGCGGACGGAGGAAAGACCGGCTGCTGGCCCACCCTGCAGGCGTGGGTAGGTAGGGGAGGCGCTTCACTAGCGGTCGAAGGCCTGCATTCTCCACCACGTTGTGAGTTTCTCCGTCAGCAGGGGGCGCCGCGTCCGTCGGGTCCGTTGTGGCGGGGGTGCGGTCAGCGCAGCCGGCGGGTCCGGGGGGGTTGTCCCGCTGCTACCTAGGCCGGGCAGGCGGCCTGTCTGCTGGCTCCAGGGGTCTCAGCTTCCCTTTTGATTGGCCTCAGATGGCCCCAGGGCTGTTAAACCATGTCTGGCAACACGTAAGCACAGCCTCTGGTCCCAGGGATGGTCCTTCCCTCAGGACAGCCTCCCTGTTTCTCCTCCCCGGCCAGGGAGCCTCTGACCCCTTTTATCCCCTCCCTCGCTAGGGGCAGCCCCGCCCCGCTCCCCAATCGCCAGCGCCCCAGGTGAGGCTCATTATCTGTCCCAATGCCGGCAGCAACACCTGCCTCCAGCCTTTCCGGGGTGGGAAGCCTGGTGCTCCTTCCTCCCGCCTCCCAGCTGCCATTGGGCGCCCTTCCCCCGTCTCCCTGGTGGGCGGGCGGGCCGGCCTATCGCCTGCCGACGCCGGGGCCGGTTCCCACCCCCTCGCTGCCTCGCGGCCCCGGGCGAGGCTCGGCCTCGCAAGCGCGGGCCTCGCGGCTGTGCCTCCTCGCCTCTGCCGTCGCCGCCGCCACCGCATTGGGGCCGTCTGCCCTGGAGGCGTCCGCTCCGGCGGCCGCCCAGCCTGCCGGTTTGCTTCCCCCGGGTCGCTTCCTCCCGCCCTGGTTGCTGCCGCCGCCTCTGCGGCGCCGCGACAGCGCTTCGCCCGGCCGCCGGGCCGGCTGCCGCGGCCGCGCCCGTCCGCCGCTGCGCCTGCCCCGGCTAGGTGAGTTGTGGGGCCCCTGGAGCCGGGGGGGGGGCGGCGGCGAGGAGGGAGGGGAGGCTCATCCCCGGACAAATAATAATAATTTATTTTTCTTTATTTATAGTCCACCTTTCTCACTGAGACTCAAGGAGAATTAGTCTAAATTTTAAAAATGCAATAGTATAATAAACAATGTGATAAAAACTAGATTACAGGCTTTTCTGCACACTGACTTATTCCTGATTTGTTAGCAGTCAATCTCCAAGCGCTGGAATTGGTTTGGGTATGGTTCTTCCACACATCTGCTCTCTCTTTGCATTTTTACAGTTGTGGAGTAGGTTTATTTTGTTCAGCACATGCCTTAAATAATCAGGATTTTCAAATGAGGGTGCTGTCATTGGTGGCCTCAATGGGGGAGTCACAGCTCTCTCTTTGTATATCAGTATTAGGGGCTGCATTTTTAAAAAAACAATAAAAAAACCACTGGAAAGCCTAAAAGGAGAGCAGCTCCTCTGTCCCATGGTCCAAACTAGACATCCTTGTCTGGGCAGACCCAGATCTAGGATGTGGAGGCTGGGAATGGCTGGGCAAACTGACATATGTTGGAACGGAGCCCAGAGAAGCAGGAACGATTCGCTTTTCAAACTCTGCTGCTTTTTCTGGCAGAAGAAGTGGCCACCCTCCCCAGGCCCCCAGTACTTTTTCAATTTTTTAAAAAATTGTCATTTTCATAGTGTTATATGACCTACTGTTTTAACAATACATGCAGCAGATACTTATGAATTCCCAGTCTTCATTAAAAAAAAATTCTCTACCCCATTCCTTTAAAGAGATACAATGAATAAGGCATATCTCCACAATGAAATGGACTAGAGACTTTTTAAAAAATGAAAACTTGGAATTCATAGACCTGCTGCGTGTACTGTTACAATGGTTCGTTCATATAACACTATGAAAATGGTGATTAAAAAAATAAAACCAGTAGGGGAGAAAGGAAAGTGGCGGATGAGTGGTTCCATGATGATGAATGTCCTGTCATAGAAAAGTGGGTTGGAGGTGGGCGATGCAAAGAAAACCAAAACAAACATTATGCATGCGGAAACATTGACTCAGAATCGGCTCCCAGAAAAAGATTGGGGTAAAAGCAGACTCAAAAGAAACAAACAAAAAAAGGGAGAGCCTGAGGCAAAAACTAAAAGCAAAAAAATACATGTGGAGATCAGGGGATAAATCAAACCAATGGAAAAAACTCATGTGGAAAACCCCTCCAATATTAGAGAACACACTGGAAAACTGTATAATACACACAATAAGGTTGGATTACAAAAACAGAAAATAATACAAAAAAGTTGCACAACGCAGTATACAATACAGTGAAGACTGCCTAGAATTTCACAGATTATAACTCTGTTTCCTTTATAAAAATGCCCCCCTGAACAATTCAATTTTGCACACTGCATGCAATGCTGGAGGGAGCCTTCCTGCTCTCATCAGGCAGGCCCTTCCACCAGGTGGGAGCCACAACATAGAATGCTCAAGTATGGGCAGCAGTTGATCTTACCCATTTGCAGGGTGGCACCTTCAGAAGGCTTTACTCAGATGAGTGAAGCTGCTACAGCAAAGTATGTCAGAGAAGACCATCCTGAAGATATGTATGTCCAAGGCCATGAAAGGTTTTGCAGGAGATAACCAGTACCTTGAATTGAACTCTGAAATTAATTGTTAGCCAATGGAGCAACTTCAGAATAGGTGTTACGTAGATTAAAGCCTTTAAAAAAAAGTTAATGTTTTCTGCTAGTTATATGAATGCATATCATTACAAAACTAATGTAAAGCAAATAATTGTGTGCATGGATGTCCCTAACTCTCTGATTATCCTCATCTGTGGTTTCACAACAGCACTGATACTTTATTTGGCTTTTGATGGCCCTTGAAAATCCTTCTTCCCAAGCCAAAAACATACTGAAAAGGTGACAGTGATGCAGTTAACACTGATATTAATATTAATTACAGGAAGTAAATTGTCTTCCTCAGACTTCCTTCCAAGTATGCATGTGTATACTGTAGCCTTAATATGTATACTGAATGCTGTGCAATTGAAAAATAACATGTTTGTATTAAAACAGCATGTTGTGTTCTGGCAGTTACTGTAATGTAATCAGTAGAAAAGTTTATACGTTTGTTTATAAGTTTCTGAATCTTCAGATTTGTTTCCACTGTTTTTTGAAGTGGTATTTTTAGAGAACTTAAACATGATGTCTTTTCAGCCATAATAGATCTTTTAAACAAGTTAAATGGAAGACTGAATTAGAGCATTATGTTCTTTGATATATAAAAAGAACGAAGAATTTGGTAGCGTGTTGCACGTGTGGTCAAACCAAATTTACATATAATGGTATTCCTAAGCATGCATATTAATCGGTTTGTATATTCCATCTATATTGTTTTCCTGGCAAAGGACAGAATGAGAGGAGTGGCTGTATTTGGGGAACATATTTTATCTGGGAGAAAGCTCTCTTTTTTCCAGAAGTCCTTTCTTGGAACTGCAGTTGGGGAAAGTCTCTGTATACAGATTTCTGCATGATTAGAAAGATGTGTCTGTTTCTGAATAGAATTGAAGAGGGAAAGCTGGTGGTGGCCTGAAGCAACAGGTAGAAAAGATTCCAGTAGGGGTTCCCTGGACTTTTGATGCCACTATGACAGAGAGTAATATTCTCTTTACCTCTGCATGATAGAAACCTGGTGGGTCTCTTCCTTGATTCTTAAGGATCTTCAGGAGAAATGAGCAAAGGAGAGAATGTAAAAACATAACCATCTGGCATGCTTAATAACAGTCTAAAGCTGTAGTAGCGGACTAATGAATTTGAACATAATACCTGCTGAGATCATGGAACTGTGCGGAGGGAAGCAGCTGTTGCATTCTCTGGGGCATATCTGTAGTATTGTCATATGCTGCTTAAATTGTTCTTTGTTATACATCTTTTCAGTTTTATGACATGGCAGTTGGTTCAGGGAGGGAGAGAGAGAAAGCATGCGCTTCTGTGATATTCAGTAATTCAGAGTGATATTTTTGGTGCAATGATCGTAGGATTTTGTGGGCATATCACTGTTTCTATTTAGGTGCTTTCCAAAAAAGGTTTTGAAAAATAGTTAATAATTTTTGTCCTGTACTTGTCACTTGAATTTTCTCTAGGGGTCTTTATGCTCTACCTTGGATAGCTACAACAGAAAAAACGACTCAGGATTAGGGCTTTCTTTGTACTAAAACTAGCTAGTCCAGACCACAGTAAAAATATAATGGGGTTCATGGATGTATCCAGATGGCAACTTCTGGATAACGTAATAATTCAAGTGGGGGTAACTGTCCACTGTAGCAAAACAAATCAGAAGTCTAGCGGTACGTTGAAAGACGAACAACATTTATTTCGGTATGAGCTTTCATCAGTCTGAGAAACTTCACTGTTGCTAGGAAATGAGCTTTGACTTAGGAAAGCTCATACTGGAATATATGTTAGTTTTCAAGGTGCCAGTAGACTTCTGCTTTGTTTTACAGTTGTATTATGCATTACCCTTATCTAATGCTGTAGATTGTCTTACGTGTAAATGTTCATACTACACATTTTGAGTAAAAGTGTTTAACTCATTCCAAAGGAGGAAAATATCATAGAAGGTTTATTCAGTGTTTCCCCAAAATTCCCAGTTTTTCTGTGGGAAAAACTGAAAACGCCTAAGGACTTTTTCATGCTATACCTATAGAATGAGTGAAATACTTCTTTATCACTCAAAGTTTTTCTCAAGAAGAGAAATATTTCATAGGAGTTCTTAATTTTCTGGTGCTCTCCAAAATTTTCTTATATTTTCATTTGAAAAAATGAGGGGAAATCCTCTTAAAAAACAAAGCACACGCTTCACTTCTGCATTTTCCTGTTTATTTTCCCCCTTGGGCTTTCACATCTCTAGGTGTGTGTGTTTACATGTACAAAAGGGCCACAGCAAGACAAGTAGTCTCCCCCCCCCTTGGGGAAATCACCAAAATTCACTGCAGGAAACTACAGCGAAATACATCTCTCACAAGTTTCAGTTGTCACTGCATTCCAGAATTTGCCACAGCTGAGCACTCCACTGCCTCTCCTGTGACAGCAAGAACTACTGGTGCCGATCCCCTGGGATTGCAAGCATTGTTGGGGAATGGAAGAGCAAAGAAGGAGATTGACTTCCTCTGTTTGTGATGGAAGCCATTGGTCTCAGCTTACAAAGGGTATTATTATTATCTTAAATCCTCATAAAACTTATTGTGAAGTGTTCTGGTTGTGCATGAAAATTATCGAGAGCAGCTAATCAGTTGCCCTGACCTGCATAGCCCAGGATATCCTGATCTCATTAGATTTCTGAAGTTAAGCAGGGTTAGTTCTGGTTAGTACTTGCAGGGGCGGCACAAGGGTCTGCCACTCTCACGGCCGGCCGGCCGGGCGCCCCCGCGCACGCACGAGCACTCGCTCGCACCGGCCTGTGTGATGACGTCACGCGTGACGTCATCACGGGAGTGCGCGCACCGCCGCTGGCCCGATTGCTGCGGCGGGCGGCCTCCGAGCTCTCCCGCTCGGTTGCCTGCGCCGCCGCAGATGCCTGCCCGCGGTGGCTGTGCCTGGCCGGGGGCTTGTGCTGGCAGCGGCAGCGGTGCAGTGTGGGAGGGATAGGAGGCTGGTGCTTTGTGGCGCGCGCTCCCCCCCCCGCCGCGCCTCCTCCGGCGCTCCCTCCGGCACCCCGCGCCTGCGGCCACCGCCTACCTAGCCTTGATAGGCGCGCCGGCCCTGAGTACTTGGATGGGAGACTATCAAGAAAGTCAGGGGTTGCTATGGAGCAGTAGGCAATGGTAAACCAATGCTGGTCGTCTCTTTCCTTGAAAACCCTACTGTGTCACCATAAGTCAGTTGCGACTTGATGATGTGCCTCCAAAAACTAATAAATATCATATTTACCCTGCATTTTCCCCATTGCATCAATAATAGTTTGAATAATATTTGATAATGCCACACGGATTTTAATAAAATGTATTCAGCTAATCATTTTGTTGTTTTAAAAAAAGGGCTTGGAGGAATTTTTTAAAAATTAAGTGAGGTGGATGTGAACATTTAGAGCATTTTAATCTAGAATGTTATATCTAACTTTGAGATGTCAAAATCAGATAAGTTCGCTCCAAAATAAAAAATGATGAAACTAGCAATCAGTGGTAGTCAATAAATCATCTCTTCATAATAACAGTACAAAATATTTCAGTTTCCTTGTCATTAATTTCTCTGTAGGTGGTGCTTTGATATTGTGTTGGAATCAGATTTGATACAACAGAACTGGTTTGGTCTGAATTTTTCACGCATCTCAGGCCATCCTGTTTTATGCCCTTTTCACAAGCCCTCAATTTTCTGCCACTGTCACACAACCTCTTCTGGTTTTATTTTTTTGAAGGACCCTAGTTTGCTTTCTCATCTATATACAGAGAGACAAGTGTCCTGACTGACTTATCATCGCCCAGCCCAAACCCCTGGACCTAGAAACATGAATTTTGGGGAGAACATTCCTTTCATGATATAAACACCAACTAAGAAGGGATTTTAAGAAATTCGCCCCCTAAGGGGGTAAAATGGGTTCAAATGTGTTTTCCCATAGGAATACAGCTTCCCTGTGTGTCAAGCAGGCTGCTTCCCTTCCCCACTGCCAGCTTGGCTATTCTTCCCTGATTGGGCCAGAAATTCAAGGTCATTTGCATATGCAGCCTGATTGGTCCTCACCTCAACATTCTAAACAGTATGCAGTTGCTATTAGAAGTCATTGAATGTGTCCTGAGGTAAAATGCAGTTGTATGTGGAACAACTTTTAGTTGTACTAAAAGTTCACTAGGGCTGCCAATCTCCATGTGGTCCTGGCTTTCTGTGTGGCTGGCAAGCTACTGCCTGCTTGCACCCCCCCCCCCCCCGGATTGGTCAGCTGTGGAACTCTGTGTTCTGAGGTAAAAATCACATAAAGGAAACTGCAGACAGTTGAAGAAAGATGGTACAAGACTCCTGAATAGGGATTTTATATAAAAGTCAGCATGTCCATTGAGTTTTTAAATGTAAATGGGGAGATGGTGCATGACTTTTCTAGGGGCCATTTCAATAATGCGAACCTCTCACATGAACCAGACCATCCCTCCCTCCGTCCAACTCTACCTCACACCTCTCGCAGCCATCACCTCTTACTGCATCCAAGAAGCCTCCTGGCTGATGTCGCACAAGATACACTGAAGCTAAAAGAAGGAAGCAACTTAGAGATGCGGCAAAGAAATATGCACATCGTACTCCTGTGGTGCACTAAGCAGCAGTGGCCAAGTACCAGCAAGATCACCTGAGGTGCACAGAGTGGCAGATTCTGCCAGTAGTCCCAAGGGGAACTCGAGCTGACTAGGTTACCGTATGTGTCAAGGCATCGTATCTGTGGCCTCTTATCAGGAAACTCTCACTAAGAAAGAACATGAGGTGAGGACTCAATGATGCAAATGGATGATGCGGTCCACTACCCCATGTTGTTTCTCAACACGCTCAGTCCTCCTGGCTTCCCAGCCCACAAGCTTCTCAAAGTGAGGGCTCCAGTGATGCTGCTCCGGAACCTCAACCCACCCAGACTCTACATTGGCACCAGACTACCCTCCACAGGAACATCGTTGAGGCCACATTGTTCACCAGCAGTGCTCAGAGGGAGTCAGTGTTAATACCACTTATAACATCAGAGAACCCTTTCGAGTTCAAGAGACTGCAGTTCCCCCTCAAGGTCTGTTTTGCTATGACGATCGACAAGTCCCAGGGGCAGATACTGAAGGTGGCAGGAATTAACTTGCGAGAGGACTGCTTCTCACATGGGCAGTTCTACATGGCCTGCTCCAGAGTGAGCTCACCCAGCAGCCTGGTGATCCTAGCACCTGAGGAGAAAACCACCAATATGATCTACAAAGAGGTTCTTCGGTAGAAAAAAAAGACTTTATGTATTTTTCACTTTATTTATTGCACTACAATCTTTTCCTTTTAAAAATCTCTTCAATAAATGTTACATTTTGAAATTCTCTTCATCAGTTTTCGGCATCAATACGCTTCACTTTATTCAAACACCTTTGTGAAGCTTAGGTACTATGCTATTATACCACAAAACCAACTCAAAAACCCCCACACGCAAAATGTTACATACCCATAAACATTACACTGGATTTATAATCCAGCGTTATAACTGGATTTAAAGTAAACGTAGTGAAGCCTGGATACCAAACTAGTCTTTATATAAAAGAAAGGTGAAAATGCTATTCAGTTTTGTCTCAGAAACGTGTCCTAAGTTGGCCACTTTCTGTGAAATGTTCTAAGGACTGTACTCTCTCTTCTTCAGTACAGGTTTAACCCCCCGACAGGGGTTTATTTGGAAAATTTAAAAGGCTGAGAAAGGGGAAGGAAAATCCCAAAATATGAAACTCTTTTCTTGCAACTCACAAAGATGCATTTATTCAAGAATTTGGAAAATGGGGCTTGAATATTTATAATTCCAAAATTCCCCTCCTAAGGAGGAGGCACTCAGCCTTGGGGAGAGAGCACCTAATTATATATATAATATAAGAGCTTATATATAAATATATAAGAACTCTGTTAGATAGGGTATTGGTGCACCCTCTCTAGCATCCTCTTCCTAACAATAGAAAGCCATAGGCTACAAACAGTGTTGAAGGTAACAGCCCTTCTCTGCACCCCATCAACTACTGTTGAAAGGCATGTGGCTGCATTATGGCTTTACTGAGGACTTATTTCAGTCTTTAGAATTCTTTATAACTATGGTTCATTAACATCTTTCCCCCCACAGAATTCATGATATGCTTGAGTCTTTTGCCTTCAGGAATGGACATTCAGTCCATTTGAGACCTGGTTTAGATACTCTTAAACCTCATGAATGCAGCTGCCTAGAGGAAGTAATGTAGCATGGTCACTCTGACGTGTGCCATTACCTGGAAACAATTCTCCAGGAGTGCAGTACCAGGTGAGATGTTGCTTCCTCCTTGTGGCTATTTCCGTAAGGGACTTTCAAATCTCCAGTTGCATTGATGGGCATATGTCTTTGTGATTTGTACTTGGTTGTGCAAATTAATCTGTGGGGAAAACAAGAACTGCAAATGCCATACTGGGATTTCTACTGGTGGAAAATAGTCCTGGTGGTTGCTCCATTGCCTGGTTGATCTAATTTTAATTTAATTTAATTTATTATATTTATATTCCGCTTTTGCAGGCTCAGGGCGGATAACAAATACAAACACCATTAAAAACATTTAAAAACATTAAATAATACATTTAAAAACATTTAAAAACATTAAATAATACATTTAAAAACATTTAAAAACATTAAATATTACAGTTCATGCTGCATAGTGGTTCATACATGCCTCTGTGTTCGCATAGGGGCGATGGTTTAACCCCCCCTTCACGGGGGGGGGGGCACTGCCTGGCGTCAGCCATATGCCTGGCAGAATAGCTCTGTCTTACAGGCCCAGCGAAATGCAAGCAAATCTTGCTGGGCCCTTGTCTCGCAAGACAGAGCATTCCACCAGGTCGGGGCCAGGACCGAAAAGGCCCTGGCCCTGGTCGGCGCCAGGCGGGCCATCCTAGGGCTAGGGACACTTAAAAGATGTTTTCTACCAGAGCGGAGAGTCCTCCGGGGCTCATATGGTGAGAGACAGCCCCTCAGATACGTCGGTCCTAGTCCGCGTAGGTCTTTGTAGGTTAACACCAAAACCTTGAACCTGATTCGGTACTCCACTGGCAGCCAATGCAGCTGGCGTAGCACTGGTGTAATATGCTCCCACACCGGTGCTCCAGCAATGACCCGCGCTGCTGCATTCTGTACCAGCTGTAACCGCCGGATCAGGCCCATGGGAAACCCAGCGTAGAGCGCGTTACAGTAATCCAACCTAGAGGTGACCATTGCTTGGACCACTGTAGTCAAGTCACGGGGAGACAAATAAGGGGCAAGCTGCCTGGCCTGCCGAAGATAATAAAAGGAAGACCTGGCAACTGCAGTGATCTGGTCCTCCATCTTCAGGGAGGAATCCAGAATCACCCCCAGGCTCCTAACTCTCAGGGCCGGTGTAAGTGCTGCCCCATCAAGTGTAGGAAGCCGGGGTCCCAAAGCCATCTCCCCACGACCCACATACAGGACCTCCGTCTTCGTGGGATTCAATTTCAGCCGACTTTGTCTCAACCAACCAGCCACAGCCTCAGAATCACGCTCCAGGGCATCAGGGGCCGATCCAGGCTGCCTGTCCAACAACAGATAAAGCTGGGTGTCATCCGTGTATTGGTGACACCCAAGCCCAAAACTCTGCACCAGCCGGGTGAGGGGGCGCATATAGATATTAAATAATAATGGAGAGAGTATCGCTCCCTGTGGCACACCACATACCAGTGGCCTACGAGATGACACTCTCTCCCCAAGCGCCACCCTCTGTCCCCAATCACGGAGAAAGGAGACCAGCCACTGCAGTGCTGTCCCCTGAATCCCCACATCGGCAAGGCGGTGGGTCAAAATCTCATGATCGACTGTATCAAACGCTGCTGACAGATCCAGAAAAATCAGCAGTGCTGATCCACCCTGATCCAGATGTCTGCGGAGATCGTCTGTGAGGGCGACCAGCAATGTCTCGACCCCATGTCCTGGGCGGAAACCAGACTGGAAGAGATCTAGGGCCGAGGTCTCCTTCAGGAAATTCTGCAGTTGCTTCTCTGCCGCCCGCTAACTTCAACCTTACAAAGAGTTCCATGCAAAACCACTCACGAATGTCACTTATAGCATGATTGTGTGTGTGAATAATGTTATATAATATCCTGACCTGTATGGTCCAGGTAGCCTGATCTTGGAAGTTAAGCATGGTCAGCCCTGGTTTGTATTTGGATGGGAGACCACCAAGGAAGACCAAGGTTGTTATGCAGAGGCAGGCAACGGCAAACCATCTCTGAATGTCTCTTTCCTTGAAAACCCTGCCAGATTACCATAAGTCAGCTGCCACTTGATGGCACGTATGCACACCCAACATGATTATGGATACAGCCAAGTGAGTGGAATTTGATTTGTTTGTGTATCTGTATGTGAGTATATGCATAGTATTAGAAAGGGAAAAAAGTAATCTCTCCCTGAACGAGAACTGGTGTTTTCTTCTTTTGAATGTCAATTACTTTCTGCAGTTCTTTAACACAGGTTATCCTGAGGTTATATGTAATTGCTTGGGTGAATGAGTACTGCTCTTTCCCCTTCTTGATACTATTGTGGCAGTTGAAGGACACTGTCATATTTTTTTTGTTTCCAAATCAATATGAAGCTCTTCAGATAGTATGCCTAATGAAAAAGGTGTAGATACTCCACCTTTGTACTTGTAATCTGTAGTCTGACAATTGAGCCTTTTTCGCTTGGCTTCCTATTGTTAGTTATGGAACAACTTGTACTTGTAGATCTTTGCCTCCCGTAACTGGCAAAAGGAACTGACTATATGTTTGCTGAATCATGACTACTTACTTTATAGCTATTATGAAGGATGTTCATGCTGGATAAACAGTTCCTATACTTAGGAAGAGGAAATGAAAACTGCATCAAAGAAAATATCAAGGATGTGTCCTGTAATATTTTTATTTTCCACAAAGGGGAGCTGTTAGAAATTTAAAAATGACTTATAAAAAAGTTAATTATATAGTCTGAGCAAAAGAGCTATTGGCAAACATGATTAGCTAATTCCCAATCCATGGAGTGAATAATAGTATAGATAAAATAATTTTCTTCCTGATGCCAGCAAGCTGTATCTGCTCTGGAGAACTGTGGAGCAATAGCATTGCAGTGGCAACTGAGTATTTCCACAAAGGAAAACCATTTGATTCCTTTGAGTGAATAGTTCCAAGGTCGTAAAGCTGCCTGTGGTCTAGACTCACATCCCCAGTGACTATGAATTTGAATGCTGAGTAGGGGGATGGTGTCCATCACTGATCCTACAATTCTTGTGCATTTTTTCCACTCCAAAATCAAACATGGCTGTTTTGAGAATCTATCGAAACAGGACACTGCCTTCCTGCCAATTCAAGAGCTGATCCTTCCTTTCTCTCTTATTTACTAGCATTATTCATGTAGCCTTGCTCAAAATTATTTCCAACCCAGGTGAAAGATAAGACTCTCCCCACCCACTGCTTGAAATTCATAGCCAAAATGTTAGGATAAGGAAAAGACATTGAGCATAAAACAGAACACCTTTCCTGTATAAGTAAGTGATGTATTTCAGAAGCCATGTTTTCTCTACTACTGTTCCTTAGAAAGTTTCTTAATTTTATAATAAAGCTTTTTCCCATGTCTGTGTTACTGAAAAATTACAAGTTAATCATCTGCCTCTTAATAGATTCAGGGTCTCTTGTTTTAATGACTAAATATTCTAATTATTGCTGCCACAAAACATTATCCTAACGTCTTTAAAGTTCTTATAATTTCATTAAAGTTATGACCAAATGTTGTAGTATAAAAATAAATATAGGGGTGACCCTAGTTGTTGTGATCACAGTAAAAATGAACTTCTAATTCTTACATAACTTCTCCCCAATTTCTTGTAATTCCATTATTGCTTTAAAAAGTTCATCTAGTTGAATATTGGAGCCAGTATAGAAAGCAATTGGTTAAGAATTCATTCACCTCCACTGAATGGTGTAGAAGCAGGGACTATGCACATTTATTTTTGTGTCATACAACAAATACAACTACCTTGCCTCCTGTATTTTGCCATGGCAGCTTTGCTTATCTGACCAGGGCCTTTTGCAGATACTACACTGTAGTTGGGCAGAATCAACAGCTGCCCGCACATGTGCTTTCTCTGTAGTCACCCTCACCTTATGAAACGGCCTGCCTAAGGAGGTCAGGAAAGCTCCCCCTCTCCTGGCTTTCTGCAAGCTATGCAAAACTGAATGATTCAGGAGGGCTTTCTATCCAGATCATAGGCCTATGTCATAAGAAATAGCTCAGAGGGATGCTTTGGTAGGGACAGGAACTAAATGCTATGCTATTGGATACTATATGCTGATGCAATTATATGCCACTAGGGAGTTTTCATGTTGCTTAACATTCCATGTAAATTAGTTATGAGTAGTTTCAGAAAGATTTTATCTTTATGTTCGACTTAATGCTTCTTTTCAAATTTTCTGCTACTGTACCCTATTGTATCTGTTTCACTGAAAGTCCTAACTATTGTTCATTATTGTACTTGCTCAGTGAATATTCTACCTGTTGATGGTATTGTATTTCACCCACACTGTGTAATCCACCTTGGATCTTGGTGAGAAAGGTGGCTAATAAATAAGTTAAATACATTCTGATGGGAAATGATAAATAAGCTTTGGGTAGGGTCCAGCCAGCTTTTTCACTCATCTCAGCCAATTTCCCTCCTTATTGCAGCCCCCATTCCACATGGTTTTTGTCCAGAAAGGTCCCATGATCCTTGATAGCTTTTTCTCGTGTTCAAAGGGGACCCTCTTCCTCCCTTTTTCACCAATGGAAAAACTGATTTGATCCAACGCTTTATACTTCCTCTGAGAATTGCTGACAGATCCTAAAGAAAAATCATGGTTGAGAATACTAGGCACCACAATGAAATTTCTAGGCTTGGGAACCTAGTGCCTGGGATTTGTTGAGCCCTGGATTACTTATTAAATAAACTTTCATATACCCAAGTGCCTTATTGAAATATCAGGATACCTGAAACAAAGCCCGTTGTACTCTAGAAAGGGCAGAGGGGCCTGGCCAGCCATTGCCCCCTCCCCAGCATCCTGATCTGGGCAAGGGGAGTGCATGGGGGGGCGACTCCAGCCTCCTCCGTCTGGCAGCCACCCCAGTCGGGGGCTGTGGGTGGGGAGTGCGTGGGGGTGGCTCCAGGCTCCTACGCCCAGCAGCCACCCCGATTGGGGTGCTGCTGCACATAGCGTCTCTCCTCGTATCTCCGCTAGGGGCGCAATAACGCGTCTGCGCTCTGGGTTACGGAGTGAATTGTTGGAAACCTGTTAACACTATTATGTTATAGGATAGTGAAGGATAGAAGTAGGAGGCATCCCCTTTCAGTTTCACAAGGCTGTTCTGAATAGGTGCAAGTCTGGACAAACCCCATCTACCCTTTCTGGAGAGTAAGGGTAGGTTAGGTAGACCCCACCTCACAGATACACAGCCTTTCACATTCCTTGCCACTCAGGCAGGTAAAGGCTGGGAGTCCATCATGCACCACCTGTCTAACCTCCACTATAGCAGGCAGAGTCCTGATCCAAATCCTCTCTTCTCTTCCAGAGGCTCCTCCAGACAGGCAGCTGGTTCCCTGTATGTACCTCCCCCGTACAGCCCAGGGCTACTGGGGAAAAGGGAACTCAGAGGTTACTTCCCCTATGTATATATGCTGCCACCATTTAATTCACTAGGCCCATTTAACATGACCAGAGCATTTATGTGTGTATCAGATATTCCCCCTTAGCTAACAATTTCAAACCAGCCACGGTTAAACAAATCCAAACAAACATTATTTATACAGTGGAACATAGGAGTGAATGGATTTTAAACTAAAAAAGACATATTGGGGTTGAACAGGAAAGGTTTCAAAGTAAAACAACAGATTAACAGCCAGCTAATTTTTAGCTGCCTCTCTTAACAGCATCTCAAACCCTTCTCTCTCTCAAAAGCCCTCTTTCCTCTCCAATGGACTCTAATCCTGATTGGCTCAGCATTCTACCTGCTCCCATTGGCTGTCCCTCAGGAGAGGCAGAGTAGGAGCCTGTCCTGTCTGTCACACCTCTCTATATTGTTATTGATGGGGATGAATTGGGAAAGCAAGTCTCTTCCAAAATTCTTCTGGTAGAAAAGAAATATTAAATAAGGTAACCAAAATCCAAACTTGTCCATGGACACAGAGAGGTGCCTGGGCTGGTCGTAACACTTGTAGGTATTTCTCTCATCCATTGGAATCAGATCAACATCACTAAACACAAAGCAGTCGTAATCATAGAGCCAAGCTACAAGTGGCGCCTGACACAGGTTGGACACTTGTCAGCTTCCCTCAAGTTTTGATGGGAAATGTAGGCGTCCTGGTTTTACAGCTTGGCTCTCCATTACAGCTGCAAGACCAGGATGCCTACATTTCCCATCAAAACTTGAGGGAAGCTGACAAGTGTCCAACCTGTGTCAGATGTCACTTGTAGCTTGGCTCATATTCTTTCAAAGCTGCTACAAAGCCTACATTCAGAAGTTTCGCACAATTGAAAATATTAAATACTAGCTTGATGCCCATGCTTCGCTGCAGTATTTAACTACTTTAAATCCAGTTATAATATTTATGGGTAAGTAATGTTTTTGGCTTAGGGGGCGGGTTGAGTTGGTTTTGTAGTATAACAGCATAGTCCCTGAGCTTCACAAAAGTGTTTGAATAAAGTGAAGCATGTTGATGCCTAAAACTGATGAAGTGAATTTCGAAATGTAACATTTATTGAAGAGATTTTTAAAAGGGAAAGATTGTAGTGCAGTAAATAAAGTGAAAAATATGTACAACCTTATTTTTCTACTGAAGGACCTCTTTGTAGACCTCATTAGTGGTTTCCCCCCACTTTGGAGCCCCCACTTTGAAGAGAAGCTTGTGGGCTTAGAAGCCAGGAGGGTTGAGCATGTTGAGGAACTCCACAGGGAAGTAGACCGCATCATCCATTTGCACCACTGAGTCCACAGATCTGTACTCTGTTTCTGCCCCTTTGAGGGAGTTAAGTTGTGTTTCATTAATGATGGCAGCCTTGTCTTTCTTGGGAGTCAGAGTGGCACACTTGCACAACCTGTCCATGGACGTCTTCATGCTAGTGACGATATCAGGGTATATCATGGCTGTTAGGTCTGCTAGGGTCGTCACGCTGTGCCCAGGCCTGCAGGGATGGTCACCTTTCCCTTGGACTCGGGACTTGCTGGTACTTGGCCACTGCTGCTCAGTGCAGCGCAGGAGTACGATGTGCATATTTCTTTGCCGCATCTCTAAGTTGCTTCCTTTTAGCATCGGTATATCTTACACAACATCTGCCAGGAGGCTTCTTGGGGGCAGTAAGAGGTGTGAGGTGGAGTTGGACTGAAGGAGGGATGGTGTGGTGGGCATTGAAATGGCCCCTAGAAAGGTTGTGTGCCATATCCCCATGAACATTTAAAAATTCAGTTGCCATACTGACTTTTATATAAAATCCCTTTTCAGGAGTCTTGTACTGCCTTTCTTCAACTGTTTCCAGTTTCCTTTACCTGATTTTTACCTCAGAACACAGTTCTACAGCTGACCTATCAGCCTGCCAGCCACACAGGAAAGCCAGACCCCACAGGGAGATTGGCAACCCTAGAGGGGAGGTGTATTTTTACCTCAAGACGCTTTCAATGACTGGGAGTCATTAAATGTGTCCTGAGGTTGTGCATGTGTCCTGCCTGCTGTTTAGAATGTTGGGCTGACAGCCAATCAAGGCTGCATATGCAAATGAACTCAGGGAAGAGTGGCAGTTGGTGGGGGGGTGTGTGGAGGACCCTGCCAGCCACACAGGGAAGCGGTATCCCTATGGGAAAACACATTTGACCCCTTTTTTTGAGCTGTAGAGATGATTAAGTATGTGAAGGCAGGCAGGCTAGCAAAAAGAAGAAACTGAGCGACTATCTTTCATTGTAGACTTTTTAGTTTGAAAGTTTGTTATATCCAAAATTTTAGTCCCATTTTCCATAAAAGAGAGTATTTCTTGTCTTTTGCTATCTTTGGCTTACTTGAGCAATTGTTGCTATGGACATCAGGTGTGTGTTTGTGTGTGTCTGTGTGATTAGCAGAGTTTCTTTATGGGGAAGGGGGGAAGACTTTCAGAATGTATTGATAGGGGGATTCTGCATGATCAGTTTTGATCGGACTTTCTGAGCAGTCATGCCGCGGTGGAGTCCTACGAATCCACTTCTCCCCGATTCCACATTAGGCTTTTGTTTCGCACATTTCATCAGCTCAAAGTCCATCATGCGGAATTTTTGACATGATAAAAATCGATTCCTCATCGCTTTTTCCGGGGGAAGTGTTGAGTGATGCACATCTTCATTTTTTAATTATTTTTTTCCCCTAAAAAAAGTTGCTACACATAAATGTTGCATCAAACCAACACATTAGAAAAAAAATTCTCACAAAAAAACGTTGCTACACATAAATGTTGCATCAAATAAACATATTGGATAGGCCAGAGCACTTCCCGCCGATATTGTGGAAGAGTATTGGCTATTGACATTTGGAGGGAAAATTGATTCGGTTTCGTTTTCTCAGCCATGTCGGACGCTCCTCTTTGCTGGCTCGAGAGGAAGCGGCCGAGCACCCTGTCCGGGCGGCTGATCTGCGAAGATTAGCCCCCAAAACTCCCAGTGAGGGAGGCTGGGTCCGGGACGCTGCGGGAAGAGCCCCCCGGAATCAATGCGGGGGGTTAATTGCCCGTTTGTCCCTACGGAGGCCGGCGGACGTGCGCGGCGCCTCGAGTGCTGCCGGGCCATGAGAAACGGCAAAGAGCAGAACTAGGCGAGAGCCTACAAGTAAGCGAATTCCTTCTGTTATTACAAGCGTACGTGAAGGAGAGGTGAGATCTGAAGCTAAGAAGGCTCACTCTTCCCCTTTGCTGAGTTTCAAAATTTGGTTGGCGCCCCCCCCCCCCCAAATGGCAACAAAAAACCAAAGTCCTGCCCTTGGCAAGTCAGTTTCGGCTGCCTTAAAGGGAGAATCGCTGGAGGAAATAGTATGGAGGGCGGTTGGTGAAGCTATAAAACCCTTTGTTGACAAGCTGAATGAAACAGATCAAAGGGTGGGCTTAATTGAGAGCGAAGTGAAAACCATCAAGGAAGCAGCGGGGGGGGCAGAGAAGTCTGCTCGGGAAAGTGCGTCACTCGTGAAGGCTACGAATAAAGAGCTTAAACTGGTGGAGAATCAGTTGATCGGGCTACAAGTGGAACGAACACAGACAATTTTGCGCCTCCAGAATGTGAAAGAGGAGGAAAACGAGGATTTACGGGGTCTTGTCTCGGAACTATTGGCGACACCCGCGAGGGCAACTAAAGAAGAAGTAAAAAGCGCCATTTTGGAAGCCCGTCGGGCTACTTCAAAATATGCAATGAAGCGTCAGTTGCCGCGCGAGATCATCATCGATTTTTCATCTAAGAGGATCCGGGACACAATCCTATACAATTCATACAATGCGGATTTGGACTTCTTGGGCAACAAAATTAAGATATTGAAAGATGTCCCATTTCTAGTTCGGAAAAGACGTTTTAAGTATAAAAAGTTCGCAGCTCTTCTGAGAGAACGTGGAATAAAGTACAAATGGTTATTCCCGGAAGGAATCTGGTTCAGCCATAAAGATCAAGCCTTTAAGATATTATCAGAAGATCAACTAAGGGATTTTGAGGACAGGAACCCAGAATTCCAGTGCACCAAGCAAGACGAAAAGGAGAAGTCTGAGGGGGAGGGGGAGGAAACGAGCACTGCGGCTGCAGCTGCTCAGAGAGAACTGCGTCTGGGACCCAGGAGGGGAAGAAAAATTTAACTTGAAATTAAATTGTAATTTGCATTTAGTAAGGTCAACCACTCCATCAATATAATATAAAGCTTTAACTTTTGAATAATGACAGTATGAAGGGAAAACAGAAATGTAGTGTTTAGTGTTTGTAGGGCACCTCCCCCTTTTTTCCACCCTTCCCTCCCTCTCTCTTTTTTCTCTCTTTTTTCCCATCCCTTGTGTTATTGTAGTCTTTTGTAGTTACTGTTTTGTAGGGTATGTATGTATGTAGTAGTTGTATGTTAGATATTGAAAAAAAAAATATTTAAAAAAAAGACATTTGGAGGGAAAATTGTTACCAATGACCCCGCGTCTATCTTTCTCGCTTTCTTCGTGAGCGGTGTGGTTTAGTGATAGGTGTTGTGTTGAGGATGGTCTCTTTCTCCCTCCGTGAAATGCCTAGACCACTAGTTGAACGCTGAAGTCCCTCCATCACACTTTCACTCTACCTCAGTAGCTGTCAGCTGTCAGCGAGCAACAAGTAACAAATTTGGCGTGTTGTAAAATGGACCCATTATTGGTCAGCTGTTGTCATGTGACACAGGATATGTTTCTGCATACATTTGTAGAAACGTTGCAACGGTTTTTTTACTTTTTTTTTTTTTTAAAAAAGGGGAAGGGAAAGGGTAGTGGGTGTAGCTTAGAAAACATGATTGGCCAATCAAATTAAGTTGAATCGAAGGGCGAGAGAAAAGAGCAAGGGTGGGGAGAACATCGGATAAAGAATTCCGCATGATTAAAATCCCTAATCTGCTGCGCATGGACAAATAAGTCGGGGGAAAGCAGGATGGAAAAAAAACGGACAAAACGTGCAGTGACTTCGAATCTGCTGCTAGGATTGTCTTCCCACGTGTGGAAACACAAGAAAAAATCGAGGTCATTTAGAAGCTGAAGCAGGGGAAACCATTCGTGCGGAATCACCCATAAACTATGATTTTGTGCTAATGTTACTCTTCTGATGTATTTATGATTCTTATAATTGTGCTTTAACTTAAGGTAACAGTATTGTGACTATTATGAGTAAAACCCTCTGGAACATTTGGAAAGATGGTCTATACATTCTTTAATTAATAAATAAATGAAACAATATTTTCACTATGCACTTACTTACCTTCTCCCCTTTATTAACTCATCCACAGCTAAGGCAATGGCTTAGTGAGAACATAGACCAAAGCATGGATCATAGGTGCCCACTCCCACGTCTACCAGAGAAGAGGCAGCAAATTGCCTTGCCAGCCCACTTGGGATCTATTCTACTGTAGTGCTATGTGTAATTTTTCTTCCCATCTGGAAAAGCTTGATGCCATTTGCTGTTCCTCTCTATTTTCTTGTTTCATCTTCTTGTGTTAATTTGATCCTATTTATTTATTCAGGATATTTCTGAGGCAGCTTAAAACATCACAACATAAAACAAGCCATTGGACTTAAACAACATAAAAACTATCCATAAAACAGAAGCATTCTCCTTCTATCTGGGATGGGCATCCTCTTCCACCGAGCGTGCAGCTTTGGGAGGGATGCACATGGAGTGGTGAGGGAGGAAGGGGACACCCGCCTAGCCGGCCAGATCAGCCAAATCAACCCTGGCGATCAATGGGGTGACAGATGTCGCAGCCAGATTGCCCTCACATCCAACAGAAGCATTCCATTAAAAACCCGGTAAGGTAAAACTCATAGTTAAAAGCCTGTATAAAAAGATAACATTTTGGCCTGGAGCCTAAAAGAAAGTGAAATAGGCACTAGGCCAGCCACAACAGGGGAGGGCATTCTGAAGGTGAGGTACCACCACAGAAGATGCCCTGTCTCTAGTTGCCACTTGCTTACCTCTGAAGGTAGGGCTTGATAAGCACATCTTACTGGTGGGCTGCATAATATGGGAGAAGGTGGTCGTTCAGGTACCTTGGGCCTCAAGCCATTTAGGGTCTTAAAAGTAAGAACCAACACTTTGAATTGTACATGGAAACAGATGGGTAACCACTGCAGATCTTTCAGCATAGGGGCGATACAATCCCTGTAACCACCTCCTACCAATAGCCTGGCTGCTGCATTTTGGACCAATTGAGGTTTCCAGACTGTTTTCAAAGGCAGCCCCATGGAGAATACATTGTAGTAATCTAACTGGGATGTGATCAGAGCATGGATCACTGTGGTCTTTTAAATGCTTTTAAATGAATGGTCATAGCAGATGAACCAGCCAGAGCTGATAAAAGGAACTACGCGCTACAGAGAAATTTGCAGCCTTTAACTGTAGGCCAGGATCCAGTAGCACCCCTAAGCTATGAACCTGCTCCTTCATGGTGAGTACAATCCCCTCCAGGACTGGCTGACTCCACAGTTCCCAAGCAACTTCTCCAGTGACCAACAGCACCTCAGTCTTGTCTGGACTGAACTTCAATTTATTGGTCCTCGCTCATCCCATTACCTTTTCCAAGTATGTATTCAGGACTTCCACAGACACAGCTGGCTTAACTGTTGGGGAGAAATAGAGCTTGGTGTCATCTGCATATTGGAAATACCTCACTCCAAATCCCTTGGTGACCTCTTTCAGTAGTTCAATGTAGAAGTTAAATAGCATGAGGGACAAGCCAACTGACTCTTGTTCTCTATTTCAAAATTCTTCGTGAATAGGCTTGGAGGCAAGTTAGGAATGAGATTTATAATTATGCCAGAGACTGCTATTCTGCTAGTGTTTATAAAAGAAATTGCAGATCTTAAAGCCCCTTACCTTTTTAGCGTTTACCCATAGCTTAATGAAATGTTGAGATGCTGAATATAGTACCTAAATATTTTTAGGAGAGTTGAATTTTGGTATATTTTAAATGTGACATTCTTATTCAGTATGTTCTAGTAGTTCTGTTCAGGTTGGAGTGGATGAATGTATAAATTAGTGAAAATTCACTAATTATAAGCAGAAGTAAACCAAGAATTCCTACTTACCCATGGGTTAACTAAGTAGCAAGGTTATTGTCTAGGACATGCAGAGCTTGATTGTATTTGGAAGTGAACATGCATCCATAATGAACCAATCAGAAGGCCATTTTGTGAAAATCCATACAAGGGCCTCCTGTCGGCAATTATTTCAAGCCAGAGTTGTAAGGTCGCCACCTGGAAATAATGTGTATTTTGGAAAACCACCACAGTGAAGGGGAAAAAACCCAACAGCAACCTCAAGTTTGTCCTGTCCTCTTTTCCTCTCCTGTTAAGAGATTACCAGTGTTTGCAGGTGCTCTGGGCCAAAAGGATAGAGAGCCTGTGCCGTAGATACTTGTCCTCCAATCTCAGATAGCGTTGCGTATACAAGTATGCAATTAGTGTGTGTGGCGGGGCGAGGGGGTGAGTTTGCCCTGCAGTTCTGGTCTTGGTTGATTTACCAGCAGTAAAAATAAAGTACACTGGGATTCTGAAGCAGCTGAGGCAAACCTACAGGCTGCACAAAAATGCTTTCCAGGAGGCCAGAAGCTTCAAAGCCCTGCTCTCTCCAACATTTGGAGTGTTTAGTGATACTAGAAATCATTTCAGATGATACAGACAGAATGCAAAATTGTTTGTGCTCATATTGTGTTTATTTTGAAAGGTAATGTCTGCTTCAAAAATAGCATATGTTCAGTGCTATATAGCAGTTGCTATGGTAACTTAAACAAAAAGTAGAGGAAACAGATTCATAGATCTTCTCTAATGAATTGATGCCAAATAATTTTAGTAATATATACCATGGCAGTGGAAAAAGGGGTGTGTGTGAAGAGCATTTAATTTTCTCTACTTTTGGGTTACTTTTCAACATCCTTTGTTTACTTTGATATGAACCAGCAACTATGCGAATAACCGTGCCCAACTAACTAAAGTAATTATGCAGAATTCTCAAACTCAATTCAAAAGCACTTTTAAATATCATTCAAGAGTGTAGATCACAACAACAGTGTGTTCCATACATACATATGTTAATTTCATTCAAATATTCAAATATTTAGTGAATTATAGCTTTGCACTTTGCACATGAAAATCTTTTGACTGAAGGATTTAACTAATGAGAATTAACATCAATCAAATTGGTAATTGAGTAACTGCTTTGAGAAAGGGGAATCCGGAACGGGCACCTCTTGCTGGCGATCCCGTCAGCAGTTACATCTTTTGAATTTTCCTAGTGGCATGTGCAATAATATGTATGGATATAAGGAATTATTGAATATTTGAATGAAATTAACATATGTATGTATGGAACACAAAGTTGTTGTGATCTACACTCTTGAATGATATTTAAAAGTGCTTTTGAATTGAGTTTGAGAATTCTGCATAATTACTTTAGTTAGTTGGGCATGGTTATTCGCATAGTTGCTGGTTTGATTCCGTGCCTCTCTCTGTTTGTTTTTACTTTGATATGAAAGCATAGTTATTAGTAAAAGGTGACCAATTGGACTTTGTGTACTTGCAACACTGCTGACAGTCCTAAGCAGAGTGATAGCCTTCTAAGCCCATTGAGTGTATGTGTGTATTTAAAATAGGGGTGAGCACTTAAAAAAAATCATTACTTCAGGTTTTGATTTTGAGAAGGCAGTGGTTCTATTATTCTGAATGTTTGTGTCTTTAGTGGTTCAAGATTCCATTTTATGAGTAATGGGGTTGGGGTTGTGTTTGTGTGTAGATCAAGATGGGTAGCATGTTAGTTTGTCTATAGCAGTGGAAAAGTGCAATAGTCCAGTGGCACCTATAAGACTAACAAAATTAGTGGTAGGGTATGAGCTTTCATGAGCCACAGTTCACTTCTTCAGATGTTTGTGGGGGGAAGGAATACTGGAATTTTGAACCCATTTTTTTAATCCTCTCCCCTCCCCCCCGCCCCAGGTATCAGGAGCAGGGAGGGAAGGAGGGTCCTGGCAGACAGCTGTTAGACAGTATCTCTCTTTTCCTTCAATAATTAAAAGGTCATTACGTTCTACGAGAAGAGTTCCAGAGGCCAGGTCTATTGCCATAGAAATAATAGCCCTTCAAGGGACCAGAGACAGTAACTAAAAGCTGGGCCAACTAATAGTTGATAGTCTATATCCCTTCCCCCCATGTCCCTTTAATATTTAAAAGAAAAGAAGGGTGGTTGGGAAAGTTAGGATTTTCCCACCTCTGTGACACTGTCCCTGCAACAGCCACTTCTACCCCCTGCCTCTTGGGGGTGTGTGTGTGTCTGTTTTTAAATCAGCAGTTAAATATTATTATATTGGTATAATAGTAATACCAATATAATACATATAACAGGTTCTCTGATATCCCCAAATTATTTTTAAATGAAAGTCTCTAGCCCCTTCCATTGTAAAGATATGCCTTTCCTGTTATCTCTGTGTATACTGTGTACATCAGTTTGAGTTTTCCTCCCCACCCCCCTCGCCTCTGCTCGATTGCTCGCACAGCAACATGTTTTGGTACTCCCTGGGCTCTGGCATATATGCTTTTGCTTACTATTTTGATATCTTTGTAATGTCAGTCAGTGAGTAAAACGTAGGTTTGCACAAGAGGGAGCTAGTGTGATATAGTGGTTAGAGGACTGAATTTAGATCAGGGAGACTCAGGTTCAGATCCCTTAGTGGCTGAGCAGGGATTTGAACATAAGTGTCCCTGATCTAAATTCAAACCTCTACTATATCATACCAAATTTCTTGTTGAGCCAGTCAGTCCCATCCTAGCCTACCTTGTGGGGCTATTGTGCAGGTAAAAGGAAGGTGCCAGGTGCACTGGTTCTAGTGTGCTGTAGAAACAGTGGTACAAAAATACAATAAATTATTACCCCTCATGTTGACTGACTTTGAAAGTGTAGTGGTTAATGTCAAAGAAGGATCTTAAAGATCCAGTTTCAGATCCACACTTGGCCATGGACACCTGTTGGGCAAATCAGTCCATTTTAGCCTAACTGTCTAACCTACCTCACAGGGTGGGTTGTTGTGGGGACAGAATGTTGTAAGCCATTTTGGGGTCCCCACTGGGAAGAAAAAGTGGATAATAATTATCTAAATAAATTAAATAAACTTCCACAACAGATAAAAAGCTGAAATGTAAGCACAGCTGTCCATGATCTATTTTCAGGTTTTTGTGAAAGGTGACATCTTTGCATCAGATTTATTCACAGTATTTTGTAGGGCTGTATCACAACCCAGAGTTCTGCCTATAGTTTTAATAGTTCTGAAGCATGGGGGGGGGGGAGGGGGGTGCAGCTGTTGTGCCATGCTCTCATCCTGCTCCTTTACCAATCCCTTTGCACGTCCTGCTTGAGAGCATAACACGTCCCGCTCACTGTAGCACGTTTCGGGAAGGAAGGGGCCAGTTGTTTGGGGAAAGAGCTCTCTTAAATTTCCAAAGCCATGGTTTCCAGAGTCATTTGAGGAAAGCAAACAGAATTATTCCAGGTGAAGTGGTTTAAGGGATGCTACAATCATTTATTCCTGGGGCCATGGGAATAATCTGGAATAATAAGCACATGAATTGGCGGGTTGCAGAGAGGAGAAGAAGGAGGTGGAATTACTCTCCCGCCTTCTCTGTCAGTGGAGCTCCACTCACAGAAGAGGCAGGAAGGACAACTTTGCCCGCCCGCCCACCCCTTCCTTGCTCTAGCACACTGACCTGCATAGCTGTTACTCCATGTGGGCTGGAGACGATTTGCTGCAGAAGGGGGGAAAGACAGGAAGATCCACAACATCCACAACCGTCAGTGCTTTCTGCCTATGGATTGCAGGATTCAGCCCCCTCCCCCTCTCCCACTGTTCTGAACCTGATGGAAGGGATTGATAAGCATGCCATTGTATATTTCTTTAAGAGAGAATCTCGGTTCTATTATTGCTGTTGTTTTTGCAGCAATTTGGACATTCACAAGGAGGCATGAGATACTTTCCCTTAAAATTGCTTGTCAAAGCCAGTTAAAGAGTAAGGAGCAGAAAGTACAGATGAAGCTACTGACTGCTGCTGCAGGCCCTCTACTAAGCCAAGCTCAGATAAAAACAGCTTGCAACAATAGGCAAGCAAAGCATGATTACTTCTTGTTTCCTGTACCTGTCGGTCACAGCCATGATTTCCATCATTGGTTATAACAACAGGAAGGCAGAACAGGCCTGGTTCTATTGCATAGCAGACAAGCTATCTGCCCATTTTCAAATACATCTTTGAAACTAGAAGGCCTAGAGACTTACTTTTCAAAAAATGAAAGCTGGGAACCTGGGCGTGCTAATGGACCAAACAGGTACCAGTTGGCATGCCTAGATTCTGAGTAAAACCAGAATAACCAGGATAACCAGGCAATATGGCAGCCCTACTGTCAGGAGCAAACAGACATGGCATAGGAGAACCATAAATGAATTTTCCAACATTGATTTTAACCTGAAGCCAGAACAGTATGAGTTGGAGGAATGCAGAATTTAACCTTTTCCCCATACATTGGTTTTCTGTTCTAAATCTGCCCCCCCAGCTGTTGTTCACTCCACAGTTGGGGAAAAAATGAATACTAGTCAGCAGAGCTAATAGCTGGGGGTGGGAAGAGGAAGGGGCAATTTAGATTAGGAAAACGGCATCGAAGAAAAGATTAAATAATCCCTCCACTTCAGTATCACTTTTCAATTTAATCAGCACTCTCCACTGGCTGCTCTTAAGTTAAAATGTCTAGAGATCCAATCATGGATCTCCCACATCACATCTGTCTGCACCCTTAGTTAATCTCTTTATATCACTCAGGGAGCAGGTTTCATTATTTTTTACTCTTTCAAATGTAATACCTTTCTTAGTACCTGACATTTGCAGCTGTCAGGCTGTTCCTGGCCATCTCTGAGGGTTACTGATGACATGTAATGAAAGTCATGTCATTGAGTAACAGTAACAAAACTGCAGAGATACCCACCCCTTAGTGATGGTATTTACTGCAAATAATTCTTTGATTGTCTGGACACAGGCAGCATGTAAACATTACTGTATTTTGGAGGGAGTAATCAGTATTTTCAAAATTGTGTGAAATAAGTTCTAGGTGATACTGGTTGATTTTTTTCCCTCCTCAACTTATAGATTTCTTTTGAGAATCCTGTGTTGTTTGGCTCCTGTGGAGGATTTGTCTTACTGCTAGCAGTCCTCGGCTGAAGAGGACATCTCTACTCAAGGAGGAGTAAAATTTCCCTTTTTGTGTGTGTCAGTGTTGCCCAGTCAAGTAACCTATCCACCGGTGCTGAAAATGATCGATGCTGTTCCATCGTAACTAGAGCTTGCAAACCCACTTAAAACCCTGGTTTCAGAGTTTGGTCTACAAAGATCTTGAGCTAATGTCAGTGCACATATAACTATAAATGATGGTTAAACGGAAGGGAAATTTGCTCCAAAGAATGGAACAGAGTGTAGGAGGGATTTTAATTACATTTTCATAGTTCTAGACAAAATGGTACTGAGCTGAATTGTGTTCTAAAAAAAAGTAATGCAGCCTTTCTTGAGTGCAGCATTTCAGACTGCAAATACAGGGATATGTGTTTGAATATCCAAACTGCCTTGGTCATGAAAAGCTAGGAAGTTATGGCTAGTTTCCATCCAATATGCATGTTTTATAAGGGTTGCAGCTGAATACTCACTTGTGCAGTTGAAATGTTCTTCTGTTTGTTTGGGGTGTTAGCAGTTTCTGCCAATTCCACTCCAGCTGTAGTCTCTGAATCATATCCCATGCCATTCTTCAGGTTCTCCCCTCTCTCCACACAAATGGGGGCTCTCCAGATTTCAACCTATACACAGAGACAGTTTTTAAACACTTGGGAGAGAGAGGTCATATCTGTGATTTTGAAATGGTGCAGTCTGAACCTGTATTTTGGACTTAATCTCAGAGGGAAACTACATGAGACGAGTTACCTGGGTTTGAGCAAGTGTACAAACTTACACACATTTTCCCATTAGCCTTTTGTGCACTCACACAGTCACACACCTCTCACTCCCATGGAGTTTTATCTCAGGTCCTCCACGATGGAGGGGAAGAGAGATTGAATTCCATGTTGCACCTCGTCTTTGTTCATTCAGATGGGATGGAGAGGGGTGGCTGGCTCACTCCTCCAGGCACAGCCATGCCAGGGCTGCTTTGTGGGAGGGCAACAGAATGGGTGGACTGGCCAGGCACCAGGGCTTGCAGCTTCCTGCCTGCTCACTCACTTGTTAGTTTCCCCACCAACACAAACTGCAACTGACAACATGGCAAAGGAACACATACATAGGTTTATAAAGGGTGGATGTGTCTTTTCACACAGTTAGACATTTGTGAACATTTGTAACAATTATGGATGGGGGGTGGTATAAAAGAAACAGGGAAAGGACAGCTGTAATACATAATTCAAATGTCTTCTAGAAAAGCAGTATGTAAAATCCTTCATTGGGGACTTTTTAATGCTCTGAAGAGGGAAAGGGGAGAAATGTCTCTGTTGCTATGATTTCAACCAAGTAACTCTGTTTCATCCCCAAAACAATAACAGATGAGAATGTGGGGCAAGGCGATCAAGCAAGCTATCCCATAAGATAGCAGGGCTTTTTCAAAATCGTGAAAATAAAGCATGTGTAAGAAAACAAAACAAAAGTGGTTCATGGCCACTACAGCTTTTAATAGAATGGGAAGATACACTAGAGAAATGACGACAGAACTTTTGAAATTGGAGCGATTGCACCACCCCCTTCCCAACAAGAATGAAAATTATGATACAAACACCATGGAAGAGAGAAGCTGAAACATAACCAATCTGATGCTCTACACTAGCGACTCTAGTTACAAGCCTAAACACTTGCAAATGCAACCACATACCCAGAGATCCCGAGAAATCAGCAGACACGTGCTCTGCTTATGTGCGATTTCACCTGAATGTGAAATTGCACATAAATTTGTTCACTTGCTCGAACCCAGGTAACTCATGTAGCTCCCCTCTCAGTACTGAATTGTATTTCCTGTACGGTTTTGCAAGGAGGCTCAGCTGGCTCATTAAGTAGCCTAAAGATATATGTGAAAAATCTTTAGGCTCTGCTTTAAATGCTAAATGTTGTTGATGCTTCCTTGATTTCTCTAATTATTGTTGTAGCTGATATGCTCTGTGGTTCCAAATGTTGAAAATGTAGAATTACAGCCCTTTAAAAGTAATTGCTATGTTTTGGAGTCTTGCTTGACCCATGCCAGTCTAAACAAATAGATCTGTTGAGAGTGAGGAGCAGAGAGGGGATTTTCATTGGTATGTGCTCTCACAATGAGGTAAGTTTATGAGAATAAAGCAGATGGGCATGACACGTTTTTGGCACTCATTGGTAAGCCTACAACACCTCCAGGTGGCCCTGTGAAAATGATAACGCTGTGGCATGGCTCACAATTTATTTTTATTCCACTCAGACTTTGTCACCTGTCTTTATCCTCGTTTAGAGCCATCTGCTGGCTTGATTTGCTGCCTGCCTGTGTGGCTTCCGACCCTGCTGGAATATCAAGACCCAGAGGCACTGGCAGAAGATAAGCTAAGTTAAGGTGTCTTCAAGGGACTTCTCGATACTTCGATGGTCAGTGGCAACATTTTTCTATAGCCAGAAATATGCCCCCTCCCTGAGATTGCTGATAATGAGGAATCCTGCGCTCTGTGTAAGTGCTGCATTCCCACTCATAAGATGGTGCATTGTTTATGGGAGAATCACCATGCCATGCCTCTGTTATTTCATATGGTGCTGAGGGTCAACACAGATGACTTGTTTTGTATGATGATTGATTTCTACTCTGGGATATTCTCCAGCAGAGAAGGGTCTTTCCCAGCACCTGCGTCCTACAGTCCTTTAATTTGAACCTCGGACCTTCTACATCCAGAGGACATGCTGTACCACTGAATCTCACAGAGCTGAGCCTTGGTACTGAAAGACTTTCTGCAGCCTTTCAATCTGCATTCCAGACTAATGTTCATGTCCATATTGGCTCCTGAAAACCTTGGTTTGGGTATCTTTGATTTAAGTGTAGCCTGCTATGCAATCCAGACATGGTGAATGAGTACTTTTGTGCTAGCTGGGGAAGTATGAGAGAAGGAGAAAAATGTTGTTTTTAAAGGAGCAGTGGGGAGGAGGCATGAGATAGTAGAAGGATGAAAGACTGGCAAAGTTGGAATATAAATATGCATTCCCGAGCTGCTTCCAAATTGTTGTGGCTGCTGGAATACAATGGCCTTGCACTTAAGTTTGTTCCGTTTAGCCTGTGAATGGAAGACACATGACCCAGTATTTTAATATTTATTTATATTTTATTAAGTTATTTATATCCTGGTCCCTCTAGTGGGGACCCAAGCAACTTACATTGTTCTCCCCTCTTCTATTTTATTCTTATAATAGCAATATTAGGTATATTTGACTTGGAGAAAGTGATTGACTCTGGGTCGCCTAGTGAGCGTCCATGGTGAGCCGGGATCTGAACCTGGGTCTCCCAGATTCCAGTGTAACATTCTAACCACTACACACACTGGCTGTTTTGATAATGCTTCCCTATATTCTCAAACATTTCTGGTGCCGAACCTATATTTCTTACTATTGAGGAGCCAGGTCAAACGTATTTGTATATTTGCTCTAACTTAATAGATAATCATATCTGTCTAATTAACCAGTATTGTACTTTCCATTGGGCAGAAGAATAAACTATTTTGTGATGTTAGAATCTGGACACTGCGGAATAGTGAGTGCATATACAGTCTCCACTTGACAGAATTTCATAAGGACCCACTTGTGATCGTTGCAGTTAGCCTCACAGATACTACTTAATTTCTGTTCTTCATTTAGTGAGTCAGTTGCATATTTGTGAAAGGAACTGAACAAATATTTTTCTTAAAAAAAAAAAGATATTTATTCAGTTCCTTTCATCAGCAAAACTGCAGGACAAAAGAAACCCTGCATTTACTTCTTTCTTTTAACTTACCAATTTTACATCAATAAATCTCCCCTCTCCCCTTGCTAATTAGCAGAAATCCAGTCTTAAGTTTAAATACTTCAAATTTTCAGGTACCTATAGATGTCATCAGGACAGAAAAACTTGGGTAACCTGGGTTGGTCTGTAGTAGTTTAATAACAGAGTATTTCCTTTGTAATATACATGTTTCCATGGTGGCACATGAATTTCATAACATCATGTTCTGGATGACTCTGATCAGACTTGATTCTGATACAGGCATGCAGTTAAGAAGCCCTGAGCATCTGATTAGCTTTCCTATATCAAATCATTTAACTCCTGGCCAGATAACGTTTTTGGTTCTTTACTGGGTATGGTACATAAGTAATACAATTATGGATTCTCTGCTTCCTTTTTAAGCCTTTATTATCACAGCATACCTACTTAGTGTTCTTAATAACAGCTCAATCAACAAAAAATCATATCATCCATTATAACAAGTACAAGGACCATTAAGGAGAGCAGTTACGAGTCCAAAAAGTATCTTACCCAAAGTTAAGAAAGTCACAGGCAAGGAGCCCCTTCAAAGAAGAAGCTTGCTATCAGTTTGTCATATTTATAGTGTTTCAGAACCTTTTCTTAACAATAGCTACTTCAGAGATTCAATTTCTTGGCTAACCTATTATGTTATGATTTCATACACCAAACAAGATTATCCATGTCTGAAATGTCTTCTTGAAACATATAACAATAGCTAATTCATCTTGCTACTTTTCGTGTTAAGAGTCTATGTAATACACTAGAGTCTATGTAGAATTAGTTATTACAAGTTTCTCATACATCTGAATATCTTTTGGTCCTCCGCAAATGCGTCTATAATGCTGCCAGCTTCTGTGAAGTTAGATATTCCTGCCATTCTCAGATACTCCCTGCACTTGGACCTTGGTACATTGTATACATTAGTATGAGTTAAATATCTCTTCTAATCTATACATGACAATACAACTGTGTAACTCTTGTTTTATGCCCCTCTCCAAGGTTGTTTTATTCTAGGCCTCTAGACTCCCTTAATGGCCTGTCTAGTTAAGGGACTGGGCTAGCCCTGTTTCTATGTACATAGGTGTTTTGAATAACTTTCTTGGTCATATCCAGCAATTGTTCCCCTATAGTTCTAGGTATATCCATGAAAATCTCTAATTATTTCTAACCAAATGCCATGCTCTGTAAAAGTCACTAATCTTCAAAATGTAAATAGGGATTGGCTTTCAACATGAAAACATTGGGCTGCTGTCAGATAGAAAAGAAAAAACCTGGGGAAATGTTCTTTAAAATGAAGACGTTTCTTAATATGAATTTCAGGGTGGGAATCTACTCAGCCTCCAGTTGTGAGAGGTGCCATCTGCTATTTGTTGGGAGGCAAAGATCAATTGTTTCTGACCACATTGTGGTGTTTTTCTGTCTTAACACATTTTTATCCAACAAGCTCAGGGTAGTATACATGGTTCTCCCCCTTCCATTTTGTCCTCATAACAACCTTGTGAGAATGCTACTGGGCCAGGTCATTCACCTCACAGATAGGTGGGGATTCAAACCTGAATCTCCCCAGTCCTATGCTGACACTACACCACTTGTGCTATTCCCTGTCCGGTTCCAGCCTTCCAAAGCCGGATTAGCTGTGTTTCCCTTCCAGTGGAGGGGAAATAGTGGTAAAGCAGGAATATGGCTGTGTACACTGCCTCTTTGTAGTCCTTAAAGGTTCATAGACTGTGCACAGTGCCTGTCAGAGCACTGTGTTGCTTTTTATCTTACCTTGAATGAGCACTCCCGGTTGAAATGTTGAAATTCCTGCTTCCTGTCCTAGTCCATTAAATCCAGGGTAGCACTGTTTGCCATCTGGGTGAAAATGTTCTTAGTATGTATGTATATATGGAAGGTGATGCTGGAATGGGAAAAGGGGATGAGGGCAGTGAGGTGGTACCCTTTCAAGTGTTGTTTGCATTGCTGCATGAAACTGGATGACCAGGAAAGTGCTACAGAGTTGACAAAAGAAGCAATAACTGCACATATGATGAGTTATTTTGCCTTGTACTCTAACTTCAGTAATTAACAGAACTGAAGGGAAACTTCAGTGTCTAATTGCCTCAATAGCCAGCACTCATCAAACAAGCTTCAAACAGGCCTATAGCTAGAATGTTTTTGTTAGGATGCACAAATGAGAATAGTGGAGTGCAGCCTGTCACATCACAGGTCTGATTTAGGAGAGTTGCAAGCCAGTTTGCAGTACAAGGGCTCTGTAGTATTAAAGAGTTCCTCTGAGTTATGGGCAAAGTATCTTTCTTTCTCTCCCACTGAACAAACACAGTTCTTTTACTCACAAGTTCAGGGCAGGCGTCAGATGCAGCATCTTCGTTTTTGAAAATCTTTTTTTCGGAGAAGCCCAGTCTATCTATACTATGGAAAAGAGCAAGAGTCCAGTAGCACCTATAAGACAAACAAAATTAGTGGGAGGGTATTTGTTAGTCTTAGTGGTAGGGTATTTTGTTAGTCTTATAGGTGTTACTGGACTCTTGCTCTTTTCTGCTGCTACAGACAAAGATGGCTACCCATCTTGATCTATATCCATAGTATATCTTCAACATCTTTTATAGTACATTTTAAAATTTCTGTAAACTACAGGCTTGTGACTTTTCTATCATATCATAAAACATCTTTTTAACTACATGGAAGAAGAAGCAAAGATGGTGAGTTTTCCAAGACTCTAAACAATAATAAACAAAAGTTAAATTAGTAGAATATGGAATAGAATGTACGGTCCTTTTTGTTTTATGGAAACAATTTATAAAAATAAATAACATTACAAAAATTCACAAAAAGTAGCAATAAAACAGAATCCCCTGAATTCCCTTCACAAGATCATTGTTATTTTTTTCCTTTGTCTCCATTGTGCTGCCTGTTGACATCCTCAAGATGATGTTAGAGGACTCCAATAGTTATGAGCTTGCGTTTTAGCATGACTGATGATTTATATTCCACCTAGCTATTTTCCCCAATCATGTGTTGACATATATAGGTAGGGGGTGGTCAGGTTTGTATAGATTTAAACACATAAATGAAGGATGCTGATTGCAAGTAATGAAGAAAATGCATACCACCCTTTTCTGAGCAATTCTTTGGCCGTTAGCTGCTTACCTGTCTTGGAAGTGAAAATCGGAAGGGCAGCCTTGTGTTTACTAAGGGGAAATTTTCCTGGATCATAAGATTTATGATCTGAGCTCTTGTGTGCTGTAGGTCTGCTTGCTAAGGAGCTGGAGTATTCTGGTTAGGCTTGGATTTCCTGCATATGTAAATTCAAGTCCCAGACTCTTAAGCAGCTGTCATTTGTCACAGCTGAGGTTTTTTTTTTTTAAGAAAAGGCTGACCTTTGCAAAGGAATGGAGCGCGCCCCTGCAAAATTATGAGTCTTAAAACCACTGAAATGAGCAATTTTGTAATTTTCCTTATGATCCAGGGTCTGAGATACTGGATTTTTTCTTTCTTTCTTGCCTGATTCAGATGTTTTTATCATAACTTTTTTTTCCCTTCTGGCACAAGGAGTCTTTCTCTCTCTCTCTCCCATACGGATTTGGACAAGCAGTCCTTGGTTCAAATTCCGACTGGTCATGAAGGTTATATAGTGTGACATTGGGCAGGCCACTATGTTACATTAGTATGAGGACAGAATAAAATAATTCTCAGTGTGCATGCTGTATGTTCAGACATGGTTTGGGTGGCTCATGTGTTCCTCCCATTGTTTTAAAGAAAAAATTAAGTTTACCATAGGTTGACTAGCCCCGGTTGCTTAAGGAACCACAAAAATTTGGAGCTGGATAATTACTAATACCATATATGAAGGAAGATAATTTTGCTTCTTGAGTGGAAATGAGGATCTTTGAAGAGTGAGTTTTCCTTTCAAAATTCTAGATGAGTCATAACTTACTTTGTCCTTGTACCTTGAGCAAGCTTGAGTTGAGGGCTACTCCCTTAATCATTCTGGTCTTTCAAGGCACCTGCTTTCCCTGGTTATTTATACTATTTTTCAAGAAACAGGTTGAATCTCATGAATTTGTCCTGTTAATGGTGATGCTTTTCTCCAGCATAAGAAACCTTGCCCTAATGTACGTGGGAGAGCCTCTTGAATCAGGGGAGAGTGCCTTCTACTGGACAAAGGCACCACTGTTAGCAGAAGAGATCTATGGGACCCAGCACAGAGTATTTTCTCCCTCTTAGCAAGGCAGAATGTCGTCTGATTTATTTGTATTCTGCTGATACATGGAACTGTGCATCATTTGTGATGGTAGCAGTGTCTGAAGCATATCTTGTGCTAAAATTAATGCAGAATTTATGCAAAATCTCTCCATAACTAGGCACTGAGTGTGACTAATATCCTGCAACCCTGAAGAGCAGGTGTTCTTGCCCACCAAACTCCACGGTGACATTTATTTATTATGACACTCCAGTGATTCCACTCCTCTTTCCTTAGTCTTGTCTGTGAGCTGTTGATCATCTTTCTTACTGTGATACAAATATGCAAATCAGTATCCTTTTCAATGCATGGGTAAAAGGTTATGCACCATTGCCAAGATAGGGCATCCTTAAAATGGTATGCACCTATTATTATATATCACTGATAGGCTGTAAAGTTCTTGGCAAATAGAAGCGTTTCTCAGAAGAATTATACTTGGAGTGGGTGAGTCCACACTCCTTAATTTTGGGGCTGGCTCTGAGGTCCAAAGAAAATTGGTAAAGGCCTGATTTAAATCCACTTTCCCCCATGAAATTCTCTGATTGATCTCAGGCCACTCCTTCTGACTCAGCGTGGTTTACCTCAGAGTGTTTATGCAAGGACAGTATGGAGGAAGGGAGAGCTATATATACTGCCCTGAGCTGCTTGGAGGAAGGAGGGATGAAAATGTAATAAATAGAATTTTGTCATCCAGGCCTAATTAGTCTTTATAGTCCAGCATTCCCAGTTGTACAAAGTCTATTCCTTTTAAAGTAATTGTTCTTACAGAAAATGTTGAAAGAACTGGTCTCATAAGTTCTCAAAAGTCTTCAGGAAATGGCATAATTAGAGCTTTCCTTCCTTCTAATCACTTGTCTCCCGCCCCCGTTCTTTGGAGGCTGTTAATTCTTTTGAGACATGTTTTTGGGCCAAACTCTACATTACAGCAGCCATCGGTTTGACCATTTTACAGAAACATTTGACTATTTCAAAAATGCTGTGATGGTGCAGGGTGTCCAGGCGATCTTGCCCCCTATACCGCCCTGTTTCAGGTACCAAAGCAGGGGCTGCCTGTGTGTAGTTTGGCTTTATGTTGCAGGAATTGATTAGTTTTAAACTCTGTGATCCACAGTCACTCCTTCACTTCAAGTTTAAATGTATCCAAGTAGAATATTTAGCCAGCATAGTGGTTAGAATGCTGGATTGGATCTTGGAGACCCAGGTTCAAATTCCTACTTTGCCATGACAGTTCACTGTGAGATCTTACGCCAGTCACACGTAGTCAGCCTAACTTACCTCATAAGGTTGCTGTGAACGTAACAGAGAAGTAGAGAGTGTTTTAAGCTGCTTTGAGTCCCCATTGGGGAGAAAAGTGGGTTATAAATAGCTAAATAAAATACATATTGTATGTTTAGGATCACTTTGGTCGAGGTCCCAGATGGGGTCATCTGTGTTTCAGTTTCCATGGTTCTAGTTTGTGACACTACTTCATGGGATATGACTCTCAGAGGAGGGTAGGCTTAGGAGGGGATCCAGAGAGTTTCTTTGGGCTGTATGAACTTTTTCACTGACTTCTTTCAGGACTCAGAGTGCATTTGATCTTTGATTTAATCCCAGGGAGGGACACCGAACAATTGCCTTTTAATTGGTGTAATACGGAGGGTTGCCAACGCTGGAATTGCATTGCTGGATCAAACCAGAGTGCGCTTAGTTCAACATTCTGTTTCAAGTAGTGGCAAGCCAGACTTCTCTGCAAGTCACAAGTGAATTGTGCGGATGTCCTTCCTCTATTTGCTGTCCCCAGTACATGGTATTCAAAAGGATGTGTCCTTTGTATGTGGAAGTTCAACTTAATTTTTATTGCTAAATACTGTTTTTCCAACCCTTTTGTTTTGTTTAAATGCAAAATTCTTAGCAATTATATTAAAAGGGTATTAAATGCCCCCCATTTAGCCTATGAAAAATCTTTTGCTTCCTTAGTTTCTTTTCCAAGGGCCTTCCCTTCCTAGAACTGCATGGATTGTAGCTCTATCAGGTGAACCAGTTTTATTTATCATAGGGTAGATTTTCTGTCTGCAGAACAGATGTTTAGTGGAACAGGAGTTAAATAAGTATCTTTTTGTTAATGTTCTCCAAGAGACTATTCCAGTAGAGCTGTTTTTTTCTCAGCTATATCTTTCAAGTGTCAGCAGAAAAGGTCAATTTAACCCCTTTAAAATCCTGCGTTACATTTGTAAATCCAATTGCAATTATCCAGCAGAAGAAAATCATTTTCTGTAATAAGGCACAATTCACTGTGCATTCAGTGGTTTTCTTTAGGAGTCAAAATATAATTTGTTCACAACCAGCAATAATTCTATCTCATTTCTTATTTGACAAGAATTTGTATCTGTGGATCTGGAAAATGATAGAGTCCCAACAAGTTGTACTCAAGGTCTTGTCTCTTTCTTCTGTCTCCTATTTTCTGCCTCAGCTTCTCATTTTTCAGCCATCCTGAAACATTCAACTGCATCCATGGGATTTTAATTCTCTTTTGTGTTCTTTCTGTTGATAACTTAAGTAGGAAATAGAAGCTTTCTTTTAATGTTTCTCATGCAGCTTTTTAAAAACTTTCTTCCCATATCTTTTGAACCATGGAGAAAATAAAGCATTCTAAGTGGGGAAGAAACGATATAATCATAACTATATAACTGGACAGCTCACAGTGTTAAGTTAATAATATTTTTAATAAATTCCAGCTCTTGTGATAAAGGGTCTTGGGCAATTTAGCAGCTAACGAGGAGGGCTGAAAGCATCAGTTGATGGATTCATTAAATGCAGATTGGATATGTAGATTTTAATCAAATTTTAATTAGAGCTGACTCCTATGAAAGCCCTTCAGACCCGAGGATGCTATAAACAATGGTCATCTGTGGAATCAGAATGTTTTCAAAAAAATATTCTTGTATGAACTTAATTTTAGCTAAGTCCAACCAAGAAACCATTTTCAGTGTTCAGTTCTGAAACGTGATTTAAGAAAGTGAGTGATTTTCAGCATGCAGTACAATGGATAGCGTGATCAGAGACAGTTGGCCTTAAATCCCTTCTTAGACATGAAGTTCACTGGGTGCCCTTTGGCCAGTTACTTTCTCTCATCCCAGTTTAACTCACAGGGTTTTTAAAAAATAAGGTGGGATAACCCCTTGTCTGCTGCCCTGGGTTCTCTGGAGAGGTGTGTCATGAAATTGCAGCTTTGTTTAAAAGCATGGCCTACTTGAGCCTCACACAGTGAGGAACAGGCTGCACATGGCCTGCTGAGCAGACAGGTTATCTCTCCTTTGGGTGGTGCAGGCCAGGGGGTAGGCAGGCAGACTCTCACTTCCTTGTTTGGGGGAGCTGGTCCCTTTCTCAGGACTACTTTTCTCTCCTAATTTTCAGCAGAGAAGCAGCAGCCAGGTTTGCAAACCACATGGCTATGCAATTTGCAGTTCTGGTTCTCTCCATTGCATCAATCCCATTTTGTATTACTGTTTTGAGGGCCAAGCAGTTATTGACTTAAATGCCTCACCTTTTGCACTGAACTTTGAATAAAACTGAGATGCTAAGCATCTTCCACAACATAACCTAAACCCACTATGGCTTTGCTGCCCTTTAATATGAGACAGACTGATCTACGAGCCAAAACAGATGAGATGCCTGACACATGGAGGACATGCGTCGGTTTCCCGCAAGGTTCCACTGGAAGTGCAGTGAGAAAGAACCTCTGCCAAGGAGAAAAGGGAGAGAATCCCTCTTCTCCCTAGCAGAGGTTCTTTCTCTAGGTGTCTCGTTTAGTCTGCTCGGCTCCTTCTTGCTGTTGGCAGCTCCCCTTGCTCCCCTAAAAGCACTCCGCAGCCAGAGGGAGATGAGCACACTGGCGGAGGCGAGAGGGAGCTAATTGTGTCCACGGCAGTCAGAGGGAGCTTGCAGTGGCGATCAGTTCCTTGTCCCTCTAACCGCTGCCACTGCGCTCGGCTCCCTCTGGCTGCTGAGTGTATTTAGGGGAGCAGGTTCTCAATATCATATTGCTCTTCTGAGTGACCAAGAAACAGAATCTGTGAAAGGATCATATAGAGAATAAGGAGGTAAAATTCCTAAAGTCTCTAGGAGTAGCTTTAAATCCCTCTTCATATGTTAATGTTATGCCCTGGTTGTGTCCCTTAACTTCCTCTCACATGGCTACCATTCACTCTTAGGAGTAACATTAAAGAGCTGCACTAGGAGGCAGCATTAAGGTGGAACAAAACCTGCCTGCTATCTCTGGTACTGAGTGGTGCAGCTACCACTGCTAAAGCCACCACAGACAGGAATCAATGTCTGTCTTCCCCCTCTTTCTGAGGGGATCCTCAGGGTTGGAGTGGGGAGAGAGGCAAAAATGTTTCTGATATTATCCCCTGCCTAACCAGGAATATGGCTGAGGAAAGGACAATGTAGGGGGGGAAACTGCCTTGCCTCATCCTCAGGGTCTAAATTCTGTGTGTAATTGTGGAGGATCAGGAGATAGGCCTAGCTTTGGAGAAATATATCTAGCCGTATTCCTTGAAGTGCCTGAGGCAAGGATCTCTGTGAAGAGTAAGAAAGTGGGAGAGGTATAGGATGGTGAAAGAGCTAGAATTACCTTTCCCCCTCTTACTTGTCAAACTTGAGATGCTTTTGGAAAGAAAGAATTGAGGGTTATGTTCCAGCTATGTTTAAGTATATAAAACCAAGGGGGCTTTCAGTTGCTTAACTTTAGCTGATTGTGCCCAAGATGTACGTGTGTGTTTTCAGTGCTGAAAAGGCACTCATAGAAACTGTCTGGAAATACTGTTGTTGGTTCTAATTGGCGTTATTATTCTTCCCATTGAAGGCATATATATAAGCTTTAAACGCTTGGCCAAAAGTTAATCAGAGTAGTAAACAGCATGCTTCAGATCCAGTATCTACTGGAACAAAAATAGGAGTCCTGGGCATGTTATTATTTCACTTTAAACAGCAGCAACTTGAATGTGAATTAAAGGAGACTACCTAATTCACACAAATTTAGCCTGCTGTTTTATAGGACTGTTGATAAGTTTTCATTGTGTTTGCATTTAATTCGCGTTGCCACTTGATATACAATTGTGCTGTCACGGAGAATGTTATATAGCTTTTCAGTCTGCTATGGCGGCCAGCGATGACTCCACTTTGGGGTGGTTTAGATCAGTGCTACTTAATCTATAACACTGCATGCCATAGGATATAAAGTGTGTTAATGCTGTCTTAAATGCCACACTGTGGCACCCTTTAGCCTTTTTTATACATGAGGTAATTTTTGTGTGTGCAAGGTAACAACTATGAGCAAAAAGTAACCACCACTTGGATTTGGGGGTTATTATTGACATAGATCCACAGGCATTAAGATATTTATGTTTGACTAGGGTGGTACCCCCCTCTCTTTCTCTCTGTGGGAAATTTGGGGCATGATGTAAAAATGATATTGGCTTCTCAAACATACAGGTTTGGTTCCCAAACCTGTGAGTCCAGGAAAATGTTGAACCTTTAATAACCATTTGCTTTTTCTTCCTTTGAATTTCAGCCCTACCTTCTTTTCATCAATAATGAGGTCCACTGCTTATTCCTAGGGTATTTATTTGGAGGTCATGCATTTCCCCTCCCTATACTATCTGTTTTGCAGGGAAGTGGCACAAGAATTTTAGTGGTAGCTTAGTAATATCCAAAGAGCTTTCCAATGTATAAACAACTGAAAATACATGTTTGTCTATCAAAGAGGCTTGCAAAGCAGCTGTTTGCTCAGTTAGAGGAACAGTACACTGAGTAGGGAGTTTGCAGTGGGATAGGCTGAGAGTGAAGGCAGGCATGTCTGTCCACCTGGAAGGAGGCTATCAGGGGGGCCATTGTAAATGCGTTGTCAGCTTGAAGCATTTGTCTGCTGTCTGGGCCATCTGATGCTAGTCCTTGGAAGCAAAATAAGCAGGGAGAATCCTCTTGGTGTTAACATAGAAGATTAATTACAGCATATCCTCAGGAGAAGATGTGAATGGGTTAGGTTAGATTCTGAATTTGGCATTTATTATAAGGTATTATCTAGGCAGAAAAGATTTAATGCCTGAGGCAGTGGGGAACCTTCTAATGGCACAGTTGCACTTAACAATGAAAAATTGTTTTGTGTTATATTCATGTCTCACACCCAATAATAGAAATTTAGGCATAAAGGTATTGTCTATAGTAATTCTTTTCTATCTTCTCACTTGTATCTTTTAATGCTATCTTGCTTTTCACTTACCTCTCTTCCTCCTTTCTTAACTAATTTTCTGAATCTATTTTAACTAATTGTATATGTAGCACATTAAAATATAATCTGCAAACAAAATCGTTCTGAACTTTCCATTAATCTTAGGTAGGTCTCAGTATATCTAAGATGATCTGACTCTCAAAGTAGCTTAGTATTTAAATTTCATTTTAATAATGGCATCAGAATTGAGTCAAATGTATTAAGAGCTTTATATTTCCAAAGGGCGGAAATAGATTAAGTGAGTTTGACTCACGCCTTGCTTTTTTTCACCATTCAGACAGATAATATGCAAAAGACTCCTCTGGTAGCTGTTGGTGAGAGCATCTGTACTTTTTTCTGATCTTGCTGCTGTTCTGTTACCATGTGCAGTCAGACTCAGCGTATGCCCTAGACGTGTGTCAGGCTTGCCTTCCAATTCCTGCCCAGCTGCACGCCAGGAAGCTTTCATCTTTGCCTCTCTCTCCTCTAAAGAGTTGCTGGGTTAGGTTCTACACCTACCTTAAAGTTAGTCTTAAATTTAAGCAGTGACCTCCTGTGCAAGCAAATTTGTGACTAAATAGCGAATCTCCACTACAAATTTGGGAAGGGACACTGAGATTCAAATAGAATAGAAACAGAAATAAATTTTGTCGAGGGGAATATTATAAAATCTGGGCAAGGGAATCAGCAAATCTCAAGCAGTCATAATAAGCACTCACTGTTTTTACCCAATACTAGAAACCTACTAACAATCCAGTCCTTCCTGACATCCAGATGGTATGCAAGTTACTCCATTTAAGAGGGGGGAGCACGAAGCCAAAGAGTGAGAACAAGAAAGAAAACAGAGGAGGCTGTAGCTGGTGATCCACACAAGCCCAAGTGGGAGTTCAAACTCTAAGACAGAGAGGTGCAAGAATCTTGGGAGCAAACATTCCAAAAAGGGGAAGAGAAGCAGGGACATGTTTTTCAGTCAACTATGGTTCAATACATCACAAGACATGGGTTTGTTGTGAACATGCAAAAGTGACCCTTTTGAGGGAGATTCGGGTTACAGTTATAAGATGGGCAGTAGCATTCAAAAACAAAGATATTTTTCTTTTCAGGAAAATGGGGAAGGGGTAAGGTGGAAGGGCTCAGGTGTGTGGGAGGGCTCAGGAAAGAGGAAGAACAGGTGGTTCAAGATCTTGGAAGTAATTCTATATAATTCTATATAAAGAGGGAATGTCTTTAGGTAGGGAAGAGGTGTGCTTGGAGGCAGTTTTGGCTGGGTCAGTGAAGTGGGCAATTCAAAAAGTCCAAAGTTGGGAAAGCAAGTCTAAGGTGGAATGTGAACCAGAGGATTACCATATGTGGGTATGTTTTCTGTGTTTGGGGAAATGCTAAGGCAACAGGATCTATTTGTGAGTAAAGGATTACTGGGCCCCTTGATTAATGATCTGAGGGCCAGATACCAGGTGAGGCTTCTTCCTGGGATGCTTATTCTAGTTAGGATGACTAGATTGGGCACAGTCCTGTCCCTACTGAAGGCAGTCTTTGATTTCTGGCCAATACAGAGACAAATTTACTGGTTTGATAAAACAAAAATAAACTGATTCTAGTGCCAAGATGGGGTGGAGGAGAATATACAAAAAAGGCAACAATTTGGTATAAGCTGAGGCTGCTTGGGAAAGAAAGGAAAGCCAGACATGTGGCTCTACTGAATAAGGATTGCCAGGAATAGGGCAGAATCGTGGGCTATCTGCTACCCAAGTTCTTTTAACTTGAGATGCCAGACATTGAAGTTGAGGACCCTCTGCCTATAAAGTAGGTATACTACTATTAAGCTGTGGCTTCTTCCCTAGTTTTACTTTCTACTACCTTCCTGCTGATGTTTTTGAAGAAGTGAAGAAAGACTGAAGAGGAGATGGGGCTGTTTTAGAATGACATCAGATCATACATAATAGCAAACCATGACTTGCAAGGCCAGGGTTTGACATTATGTCTCAACTGACAAATGAACAGTTGCCAAATGATATCTTGAAACTGTAATTGAAAGATGGTTTACAGACTTTAGTTTATACAAGCTTTAGCGTGGCAATATGTCCAACCCTTACACATACCAAAAGGCCACCTGCTGAGCTTATGGCAGTAGTGGCATTTGAACCAGGAGATTGCTAATCTATAGCCCAACCACTTAACTACTATGCTACAGAATAGTAAGAATAGGGATGTAACAGTGGTGCCAATGCATGAGTTGCTGTTTTTAATAATTTTGATTTAAAAAATGTTTTCAATGGCAGGAACAGATAAACCATGGATGAGTTATATGTTGGTCTTTACAATACTGGAGGTGACGATGAGTTGAATGGATCATATTGGGGTAGGCCACCCAACTTACTTGTCTTGGTGAATAATAATTGCCTTCCAACAAAACATGTAGGGAAGTTTTTAGAAAGAGGGTAAGAATAGTAGTAGGTGGGTGACCGTGCTGGTCTACAGTAGAAAGGCAGGATTTGAGTCCAGTGACAGCTTAAGAACCAGCAAGATTTTCAGGATATCAACTTTCAAGAGTCAGAGCTCCCTTCTTCAGATACGAGAGTAAGAATAGGGGTTTTCCCCCCCTCCCTGTTGATATTCCACAAGTTACTTACACTGGTATTCACAAATTATGGCTTCATAATTTTGCTTCTTGGGTTAAAAGTAGTTCTTTGCAAGACTGTGGATATTTAATTATATTTGTCTGATCAGGACTGCAGTGGGGGTGGGGGAGAAAGTAAGGGGAAATACAGTTCAGTTCAGGGTAGACTACTTCTGAAACTTCTTGCTGAGCTACCAGTGTGCTCAGAAATAGCATGCTAGTGGCACGTACCTTTTTCTTTGCTTGTAGCTTGTGATGAATGGGCCATCTTACTTGCCACTAGCGGGAATTGCAGTTTTGCAGACACTCACAAATCTAAATGGTTGAATGATGTTATGCAGAATGACATTTGCTGATAGTGAATGAGTTGCACCACACTTTGAAGTTAACTCAAAATAATTGGTAGGATGTGATGCTGTGTAAAATATAGAAGAAATATCAATAATATATACATATGTCTAGGTTTTGTTTTTTAAAAGTGTGCTTTTAGATATAATCTGAGATTATATTAAAAGCAAGGCTCCCACCTTCCCTCTAGCTCTGATAAAAGAGGCAGAATCGCATAGAGGAGCTGCTGCTATTCCCCAGCGTAGGCACTGAGGATAGCTACAGTCTCACGTAGCACTGCAGACATTCTGGACAGTGCTGATGCACATGGACATCTGGAGCCAGCCTACCATAATTTGGATGGCCTCCCAGACTTTGTCTACAGTGCCAGAGGTCACTTTAGCCTTTTTGAGTGGCTCACAGTCAGGAAGGTGGAAATGTGCTCTAAAGACAACTTGTGTGCCCTTCTCTCTGAGCTGATTTCTGTGGCTGTTCTTGAGAAGTCTGCAGCAGCGTATACTTTCATCTCACTGATCCAGTTAAATAATACAAATTAAGGTCTCATTTTTCAAACCTTTCTAACGGATGAAATTTGAAGGGGGTGTCTATGCATCTGTTGAAAAGGTGATTCACAGAAAACTTCTTTTTGCTAATGTAGATGGCAGTTAAGCAGTCTCAGGCCAATTGCACATTATGTTTTGAAAATAACACAAGTGCTCATGATAGTGGCATTAACAGGCTGGCAAAAGTGCTACTATTAGAATTGTTCATATTCAGGGGATTCTGTCCTGGCTTCTAGACCTGGACTGAGTGATATGCGGATCCCTTCCAGCCCTGCATTTCTATCATGAATCTAGTGATATTTTTAAAATGGCTTCATTAAATAAATGGCTGTCTGATTTCTAATATGTCACCTTGATACCACTGCCACCAATTTGTGACACATACACAAGCTTTCAGTGGCTAGTTAGTGATCCCAAGCTAATATTTTTTTATCCTTGCATCACATCTAATAATGGAAGTCCTGCAACTGTAGAGATGCAGATACAATCCATTTGGAATTAAGTTTTATACTCAATCTCTCTCTCTCTCTGGCTGTCGTCACACGGGCATCTCTTCCGTTAAATTTACAGCATATAGCGTCCTACCTGTTATCGGCACAGTAACGTTTCTTTGGGTCACCTAACGGCTCTTCGCACCACCAGCTGTCCACACCGAAGCACTCTGTTCTGTTCTCTCTAACCGCGCAGAAGCAGCTCCTCCCCCCCTTTTTTATTATTCTGGCGTTTAATTCCGCTATAACGGAATAACAGCATATAAACATTCCATTAGAGCAAAACATTACGACCTTTTTGTTTTTCCAACTTTTAAATTATATAAATAGCCCTTTGCCCGCAGAAAACTCCCTGTCCGGCGTGATCCCCATCGCTGAAGACTCTGCCATGCGATTGAGTCATTTTTACTTCAGCAGAAAGTTTGCATTGTGTTATGGCGTTATGGCGTTATAAGGACATAATAAAATTTAAAAAAGGGGAGTCGCAGGAAGAAATGGATTCTGGGATTGAAGGGAGGGCATAGGACGTTGCGAGGCGAAATACATCGATGTGAGGTATTCACACTGAGGCACAAAATAGCACGACTATCAGGCACAAAGCAGAAGAGAGAAAATCGCTACAGTGTTGGAATAAGGTGGGTGTTTGCCGGGAAATAGCGCCATTTTAGCGCTAAATAAAAGCCCGTGTGACGACGGCCTCTCTCTCTCTCTCTCTCTCTCTCTCTCTCTCTCACACACACACACACACACACACCCTCCCCCCCTCCCCAACAGGTTTAAAGTTCCTCATAAATTTCTCTCTGCTTTTGTACACTATGTGCTTTATTTCTGACTCCAGCTTCTCAAATCCCTTTAGCAGCTTCTGATCTCTTCTGTTAGAATTATGCACAACTTTTTTTCCTCTTCTTCTGGTTCAAATGGCTGACAGCTGGTTTATGTATGAACTGTTATTTTGCCCATCCAAAAGGTTGTGCAATGGTCCATTCACATGAGCAGTGTTAATATTGAGAGTGCAAATTCATGCAATACCAATTCTGTAATCAGGGATTTTCATTTTCAGGTATCTCATGTTCATGGAAGTTGCTGCTAGTTAATTCCCACTATGTTAGTCCATCCCATAACATGGCACTTGTATGAGAAGACCACCTTGTTCATAAGCACAATTAACTAGCCAGTCATGATATGAGATAACGTCGTACTAGTGCACACCTTCATTCATGAGAAAATTTGACAGCATATTTGTTGCCAAGTAGGCCCCCTCCCCTGCTTTGAAGCCTGCTATGAACTGTGTTAAAGTTTCCTGCATTACTGTTTTACTGCTGCACCAAAGACTGCTTTGCACGTGTGTGCTCTGATACATGTGTCAGTTTCCTGCCTGCGTGTCAATTACCTTGCTGCTGCAATAGACTGTGTAGTTTACTGACTCCATGTTTGGTTGACTGCACAAAAAGGACTCTCTTCCTGGGCAAGCCCTGCCCTGGCCTATATCTGGAATTCCCTGTGTGCGTTTGGACTCTGTTACAAGTGTGCCCCGTGCCTGCATTGCCATCTGCCACGGACCGTGCCTGTTCCCTGCTTTGGACTGTGTTTTAAAGTGTTGTTCCCGCTGCCTCCATGGAAGCCTGCCTCATATGGGCCCAAGCCGCTGCTAGCAGCTGGGCGCCTGCCGGGGAAACCTCCAGCGAGCCTGGCTAGGCGCTCCCTGGTCAGTTCCCGCCTGGAGCCTCCCGCGGGCCGGTCGCCGAGCTTGCCCTCGCTACCGGGCAGCCTGCTATCCAGCCCCAGCTATGCCCAGCCGGCATCCATGTTCTCAGGCAGCCAGAAGACCCTGGGAAGAAGACTGCTTTGAGAAGCCATTTCGGCGAAGCGGGCACACCACGTCCGCAGCGAGAGCCCCTCGCCCCGCTCTGCATATCTTAGGAGCCGCCCCGGAGAAGGAACTAAGTGCCGACCATCCCAAGCACTTAAAGAATGCATCTCAAAGAAACCTCCGCATTCCAAAACTGATGACATCAGGACAAGCCCTGTCCGCTGGAACATCCTTTCAGCCCACTTGGATTTCCCCCTCCCTCTTTTGTCCCCTCTTCCTGAGGTGTCACTTATCACAATCTGATTACCAAAGTGGCCCATCCAAGCCATTCAGTAGCCCATTAGACCCTTTGTTTTAATCTGTGAGAACCACCAAGTACAGCACCAGCCCCAGGGTACGTTTTGGGGTATTTAAGCTGGTCTCTCAGACCACTCGGTGCCTCGGCCATTCCCTATCCAGACCTCCTTGCTGTCCGTCTGTGGTCCCAGTGCTGGCATTGGGCCACCCTCGCTGCCGTGTCTCTGCTTCGCTCCAGGATTGTGAGTATTTCCCTTATCATCGTTGGGAACCAGCTAATGCGAACGTCTCTGTATTTCCTACTCTGTATTTCTTAGACCTTGTGTGTTCATTGTATGATTGTGCAAGCTAGGCTTACGCTACACTCAATACACGTGTTTGGACCTTACTCCTTGTCTGCCTCTTTTTCACTAGAGTGTCTGGGATCAGGACCTCCGTATACATAGGTTATGATCCTCGCTTAATATTAATAGTTACAGACTGCTACAGCTAATTCCCCATTATAATAAAGAGCAGTTCTGGTAACAGTTTACTGGTGGAGAATGCGGGCATAACCCAGTTCGTGTGAATACACGTGAGTCGACACGCGTGTCTTCAGCGAACTGACTTAGAGGAAAATTTTCCAGACCTCAGTGTAAAGAGCGCAATTTTAGCTCAGGGAATTAAAAGTGTGAATGTGTGTGGCTCTAGTGAGCATTTCTATCTTGTGGGTTGGCCTTTCCCCATTTCCTCCTTCAGCCAGTTTTGGACTACTTGCCTTTTGTGGTGCACCGCGAGGCCCTCCAGCCGTTATAACCGGTGTACTGTGGGTGAGGACCTCTGAACTGGTGAAGTTCCTGGCCACCTTCCGGGCCGCCTAAACGCGTCTATGTGGGTGGGATCCCAGAAGTAGGCTCTATAGATTTATATATCCTGAAGCAGCACATATAAAATTCTCTTCCGCCCTCCCCCGTCTCTCCTAAGTCCGTCCAAACCCCGTTCCTGCCAGCACTTAGGCTTCAATCCCCGCTCCGGAGGAAACGTGAAGGGATCGATAGTCCGTTTGGTTAGTTAGCTTTGGGAATCTAAAGCCAGGTTCCTGAAGCCCCGCGGCAGCCGGCCGCACCGTGCTTAAGAGTTTTAAGTTAGACTCTTGGGCGCCTTTCCGCTTGCGAGTTTTAAGTCAGACTCGTGGGCGCACCTCGCTTGGGAGTCAGTGGGACTCTTGGGCGCACCCTGCTTGGGAGTTGTTAAAACTCTTGAGCGCACCTCGCTTGGGAGTACAGTAAGCTTTACTCCTGAGCACTTTTGCTTGGGGACTTGCAGAGGCAGTCCTTGAGCGCTTTCAGTCTTTTGGTCAAGGCTTGGAGACAGTTTAATCGTTTGTCTCTGAGCACGAGGCCTGGGGACACTTTGAGTTTAGTTCTTGGGCAGAGAGCTTGAGAGCATTTGCAGCTTCTGAAGCAGAGGCTTGGGAGCATTTCTGGTTGCCTGAGCAGAGGCTTAGGAGACCCCTTAGTTGCAGTTTCCGGGCAGAGGCTTGGGAACACTTTTTGGTTTTCTGAGCGCATAGGCTTGGGAGACCCCTGAGCTTTGGGTTTCCGAGTATAGGCTTGGGAGACCCCTGAGCTTTAGCTTCTAGGCAGAGGCTTGGAAGCGCTGAGAATTTTGGTTCTTGGGCTTGGAGAGCTTGAGAGCACCCTCTGAGCCAGTAAACTTTTCCTGGTCCCGTGGCTTGTAGGCAAGCTTGAAACGGGAATAGGAATTTTCCTTCTCCCCCGGTGGAGAAGAGCCGAGTGTAGAACCCTTGAAAATACCCTTGTGAACCCTAAAAGTAGAACCTTAAAACCCCCTGGTAAAAACCCTTGAGGACCTGAGGGAAGGATAAACCTCCCAAAAGGAACATAGAAAGGAAGAAGTTGTTAAAACCCTTGAGCAGCTTTAATCGCCCCACCCCTGGTGTCGCTGATCCACTCTTTAACCTCCCCCGAGATCAGCCTTAAACTAAAAAGGAAAAATGTACCGGGCAGCCCCCACCGTGCCCCGCCTGGAGAAGTGGCTAGTTAAGAAGGGAGATTGCCCCTGGGAAGCCGGTTCCTTCAAGGGACCCGACCCGCTCCAGATAGTCAGAAGCGCCTTCCAAGATTTTTGCGAAAAAGAGAAACCTAGGTCAAGTAAGAAGGATAGGTATGGAGCCTGGGCACTTTTCACCGCCCTACAGGACAGCGTGTCCCTAATTAATAAGCTACAGATAGCTCAGGAAGAACAGGAACAGGAGATAGAAAAGCTAAGGAGAGAAAAGAAGGAACATGAGGAAAAAGCAGCCGAGTGGCGTTCAGAACGCGTTAACTTCATGCTGGAGAAGCAGGGACTAGCCGCTGCCCTCCAGGACGCCCAGCACAAGGCTGAAGTAGCCACCGCTCGTGCTGATATGGCTGAGCACGCAGTAATTGAAGGTCAGGAGAAAATTGCAAAATTAACCCATGCTGCCCAGTTCATGGCAGAGCAGAAAGTTGCAAAGATAGCCGCAGCAGACCACTCTGCTTGTAAGAGGGAGCTAGAGGCCCTAAAACAGCACCTGGGGATGCAGCAGGCCGTAATTTCCGCCGTGCATCCCGCAGCCCTCTTGGCCCTCCCCGAAGGTAGTACCGACAGTTGGTCACCTCCTTCGTCCCAGCCCGAGGAAGCTCCACAGCCCCTCCATCCGATAGCTACCAAAGAAATTGTCACCACAGACGATGATGGCAGGAAGACAGACCGAATAGTTAAGGAAACCCGCAATTGGAGGCCCGATGAGCTCCAAGCCATAGCGGACCGCATGGGACCCCTGAACCGAGATTCAGCTATACAATGGTTTGCACACGTGGCCATGTCCCAGCCCTCTGCCAGTGGCTCCGATGTAGCTCAGCTGGCTCGCCATTGTGCCAGCCCCGAAATAGTCACCTCTCTTAACGCATATATTTCCAACCGGAGACTAGCCACTCGCAGTCAGTATGGTGCCATGAAAGAGTTGTGCGCCTTCCTGTGGCCCACCAAGAGTTTAAAGGCCCTATATATTGCCGAATCTCAAAAACCCGGAGAGGATCCAGAGGCATATTTAGCCAGGAAACAACTCCTAGCCGAACTAGCAGACGAGGTAGATTTAGATTTAAGTGACATGCCGGACTTCGACGACTTAGAGTTCAGGAGAGCAGTCATAGATGGACTCAACAGCACCACTCGCCTAGCCCTAGCAGGAGTAGAGCCCGGGAGCATTACATGGGGAGAGCTGGAATCCCGCATCAGGAGCATTGCTGGCCTGTTGCGAGAGACCGGCGCCATCCGCCATGTGAAGTCCCCAGCCTCTCGTAGGAAGGAAAGCGAGCCGATTAGCGCGGTTACCTATGCCAATCATGGCCCCCACTCTCAGTACCGACCACAGGGACGCAGCCCGTATCCGGAGGCAAGGGGAGGAATCCTGAGGGGAAGGAGCAGTAGCTTTAACCGGGGAAGAGGACCGAGGGACTACCGCCCGGGAGTTTCCTTTGCGCCTACCCCGAGTTACAGTTCCTCCTCCCAGCAGGGACCCCACGAGCCCCGACTACAGGATGCACCCATAGCCCCTTCTCACTCGCGAGCATCGCACCCGTACCACCATCAGGTCTACCCGCCTCCAGATCAGTCTAATGCTTGGGGAGCATCGCAGGGCGAACACGAGGGCTACCGGGACCGAGGCAGCACGCCCCAGTCCAGGGACTCCCTCCGTTGGGAACTTTGGATGCGCCTCAAAAACCTTGGAGCGAACATGGAGCTCTTCGACGGAAAGCCCACGTCCGTTCTAATGAAGGCGATCATGGAATGGGAAGACCAGCAGCAGCCCCCAGTACCTCCGTCGGCGCCCCCTTTGCCGCCAGACCCTCCCTTCTCGAGTCCCCCGATAGCTGCGGTCCGGGAACGCCCGAGCCCCAACAACCCCTTTAGAGGAAGCGCCGCTTCCACCGATCAGGGTGCAGGATCAGCATAGGGTTGCCCCGAGTCCCAGTCTCCTTCCGTGGGCATAGTTGCCAAACTAAAGCCGGACACATGGGGGAGACCGACAGTGAAGGCAGGGATCGGGACTCCCGGGGAAAAGAAGAAGCCTGCCACTCTCCTCATAGATACCGGAGCTTCACTTAATATACTCCGGCCCACCTTAGTCACAAAGGGAACTCAGACCCCCACAACCATGCAGCTCGCCGGTTTTGGAGGCGGCATGCAGGAATCCCCGGTCTGGCAGGATATCCCCCTCTCCGTTGGGAGCCTGGCCACCCGGATTTCGGCGTGCGCAAACCGGAGAGAAGACGATGGACTTTTGGGCATGCCATTTTTCCGTGCCGAGGGACTGACCATTGACTTAGCGAACGGGCTCCTGTGGCGCATCCCGGGAGGCCCAGACTTTGTTAATGCGGTCCATCGATGCGCAGCCCTCAAGGCCCCCCTTCCTCTCGCCCCCATCACAGGAGACCCCTGGGTTCAGGACTTTCCCGAAGTGTGGGTGACAGACAAGGCCGAGTGTGGGATAGTGAAGGGCGCCTGCGTCCTGATTGAAGGAAAGGACCCCCCTCCCCAAAGACAGTACAAGTACCCAGCAGAAGCTGAGGCAGGGATAGCCAAGACTATAGAAGGACTCCTTGAGTGGGACGTCATACTCCCGATGCAGTCCATCTGCAACGCCCCATTGTGGCCAGTTCTGAAAGCAGATGGAGTGACCTGGAGAATGACGGTCGACTTCCGTGCCCTGAATGCCACCACCCCTCCAGTTGCCCCGGTTGTGGCCAAGTATAATGAGATCCTAACGGCCATTGCCGCTGGGTCACGGTTCTACTCGGTCATAGACCTGGCCAATGCTTTCCATTCCATCCGGTTGCATGAGTCTTGCTGGTACAAGTTCGCGTTCACTTTCCGCGGCCAGCAATACGCATTCAAGCGGACCCCCCAGGGATTCCACTCCAGCCCCAGCATTTGTCATGCCCATGTAGTTCAGATGTGGGAACGCCTCCAACCCTCCTCGAGGCCCCATGTACTGAGCTACGTGGATGACATTTTAGTCCACGCCCCCACAGAAGAATTAGCCCGCCAAATCACCAGGGAAGTCCTGGAACTCCTCCGCGAGACTGGGTTCAAGGCAAGCAGGGAAAAGGCCCAATTGGTTCAGACCAGCGTCAAGTACCTGGGTCTGACCCTGGGACCCGAGGGTCGCACCCCGGACGCCCAGCGAATGGAGGTCATTTCCAAGCTGCCTGCACCCACCGATGTCCCCTCCCTCAGAGCCCTTCTAGGAACTTTCAACTTTTCCCGAGACTTCATCGAGTCCTTCGCAGACAAAGCTCGCCCCCTTTATGCTCTCCTCAAGAAGAACACTCCCTGGGAGTGGGGACCGGAGCAACAGACAGCCTTAGCCGAGCTAAAGCGCAGCCTGGCCGCAGCCCCGGCCCTAGCCCATCCAGATGTTACCCAGCCCTTCTTTATCCAGTTAGCAGTATCAGACAAGAGCATAGGAGCCACGCTCACCCAGCAGCAAGCGGGGACCGCTAGAGTAGTAGCCTATGCCTCTCGCAACCTAACCGCAGTAGAAACTAAGTTCAGCCCCTGCGAGAAGACATGCCTTGCTCTAGTTTGGAGTCTGACCCATTGGGAATTTATCATAGGAGGCTCCCGCACAATAGTTCAAACTACCCACACGCCTCTCAAATATATCCTGTCGGGAAAAATACAAGACGGACAAGTTTCAAACGCCCGCATAGCACAGTGGACCCTGGCCCTGGTCAACCGCGGAGTAGAATTCAAAAAGGAAACCACTGAGCCACCAGCCCCCTATGGCCTATTGGTAACCGGGACCGAGCACGAGTGCCCCCTGGACCCGCCACCACAGGTTGTCTGGCCAGTTACTTGGGGAGTCCCGCTAGAGGAAGCCCGACAGAACGGCTTCACATGTTGGTTCTGTGACGGCTCCTCCTTTCACGTTGGAGGCTCCCCTCGGACAGGCTACGGCGCCGTGCGAGTGAGCGACGCCCATACTCTCAAAGGTCCAGCCCGCCCCCATTCCAGCCAAGCGGCTGAGGTGCAAGCGCTTCTGGCAGTGCTTGAGTTTGAGCCCCCAGAAAGCCCACTTGCCATTTACACAGACTCGGATTGGACGGCCAAAGCCGCCACGGTCTGGCTCCCGGTATGGCAGAATCAGGGGTGGAGAGCCAGCGATGGGAAACCCGTAGCCCACCTACAGCTATGGCAGCAGGTAGCAGCACTCCTCCAGTCCCGCTCAGGCCCAACACAGGTGACCCATGTCAAGGGACACCAGAAGACAAATTCAGAGACCGCTTATTGGAACGACCAGGCAGACCTTGCAGCCAAGGCAGCCGCCACTGAAAATGCTCCCCTACCGGAATCAGCCACCGACTGTCCCCTCTGCCCTGTCACCACTCGGGCACAAGCCCGCAGCCAAGCCCAGGGAACCGCAGGAACACTAGACCTAGCACGACTGCAACTATCTGACCCAGAAATAACTGACCTCCTAGCCGCAGGAAGGGATCAGACAGGGAGACTCATGATCAGAGAAGAGGAAGACGTAGTTTGGGCAGTAGATGCAGCCGGCGAACGCCATTGGGTAGTGCCATTGGAAGTTAGGGCTGACTTAATTCAGTTTGTCCACGAGCAGGGACACCGAGGCAAGGATCTGACTCTGGAAAGGGTAAAAGAGGTTGGTTGGTGGCCTGGCATGCGCACCGAAGTAGCGCAATGGGTAGACAACTGTCTGTCCTGCGCTATGGTTAATGCAGACCCCACCGGACCTAGAGCTCCCCTCCAGCATCAGAGAATTGACGGACCCTGGGCTCGCATACAGATTGACTTTATCGGCCCCCTTCCCCCCACTGCTCGCGGCAATCGCTACTGTCTCACTGTCATTGACCCCTTTAGCAAATGGGTCGAAGCGTTTCCGTGCAAGCGCAACAATGCAGCCACCACCGCCAAACTACTGTTCAACAATGTCTTTTCAAGATGGGGCATTGTGAGAGTCATGGACTCCGATTTAGGCTCACACTTTATCGGAGAAGTTACACAGGAGCTTTGTAAAGCACTAGGCATCCAGCAACGGTTCCACATAGCCGGCCACCCTCAAGCTTCGGGCGCCATAGAAAGAACCAACCGGACCCTCAAGGAGGCTCTCCGCAAAATGGTTCGCTCCTCCGGGAGAGACTGGGATGAAAAACTCCCCATAATCCTAATGGCCATTAGAGGCACTACCGCAGTTCACGGGCTAACACCCCATATGGTTATGACAGGGCGAAGAATGCAGCTCCCGGAAGCCTTCTGGCTAGATACGCAGCTCCCTTCCGATATGCAGCCCGTAGTGATTAATGACGCTTGGGTCCAAGACCTGCTCTCATCCATACACGCCGTCCACATACAAGTGGCCCAGAAGTTGGGCACAGCTCAGAAGGATATGGACCGCAAATTGGGATGGGTCAGGAACCCCAGGCAGTGGGAGGAAGGACAGCTCGTTCTGTACAGGAAGTTTTCGCAAAAGGCGCATTCACTAGCAGCCAAATGGCAAGGCCCAGTCCCTATCACAAAAAGAGTCTCCCCAGCTGTCTATCAGGTAGCCATCCAAAGAAAGACAGGAGGAACGTGGCTAAAATACTTTCATGCCTCTCAATTAAAAGAATGGAAAGGGAAGCCGCTGCAAACCGCCCCCCCTGTGTATGACCCTGGGGGAACCACCACCAGCCCAGCCCCCCTCTGCCCAGTGATTCGCCAGATATCACTCCACCCTGGGCCAGAGATACCGTGTGTCCCCTTAGATCAGACTTTTGTAGCTTTAGAATAAAAGAAACAATAGAATATGTAGATATCGGTGTAAATGTTAAAAGTTTTTCCAGTTCTATTCTTTAACTTCATCAGGCGGGCCCCACAGTTGGGACCCTTAGGAGAAGACACGGCAATCAAAGCCAAATAGGACCACCACCGAAAGTGATTCTTAATTGGATTTTAAGCCGCATGCTCGGAAAAAAAATTGCACAGGCAAAAGAGATTTGCTGTGTGTGAAAGTGGTTGGAGAGGCTTTAGCCCAGAAGTGAATGCAGTCTTCCAACGTTGAAACCACCAAATAAGGTGATTTCTTTGTTTGAAAACATTTCACCCGCCGTGCTGGTGAAGATCCCGCATCTACGTAGATTCGGGGTCTCACCTGCCGGACCCACGCTTTCGCATGATGGTCGGCTTTGGCTTTGAGGGCCGTGCCTCCCCTGGAAAAGGATCCCCAAATAGCCCAACATCCCTCTTTTACTAATGTTCATATTCGTCATGATGAGTTGCTATACGGCGCCACCATCTAGTACGCTTTAGTGCAAAGGTAAAAGACCCGCCAGTATTTTGTAAATATGTGCCCTCTGGAATATGTTATTGGGGTGCGTTCGCCACGCACAAGGGGCAGCGTACCTCATTTACATAGCCAGGATCCCCCGCGCCAAGATGACCCCCGAATAACCCAGACTCAGTGGCGTCGACAGATCTCGGCCTCCTCCGCCGCTTTTCGATAAACGCCGCCGAGCGCCCTCGGCTCCACTTCGGCCCTTTCCGCCAGCAGCCGCCCGCCCCACGTAATCTTTTCCCTTGCCCATACCGTACAAGGGAAAAGAAGGGGGGGAGACATATTGCAGTTTTAATGAAGCCCTGCCAGACCTTCCAAGTGAGGGCAACCTAAAAACACCCCACACCCGTATGCCTCTTGCTCCGCATATTTTTCTTTTTGCTCAGAGCATTTTTTCTTTTGCTCAGTGTATTTTTCTTTTTGCCCGGTGTACCTTTTTTTTTAAAAACCAAAAAATGGGGCCTCCCGAGGGAGTCCCCCCCAAAAATTGGTTGTCCTGCAAACATATGACGAAGGCCCATTTTTGAAAAATTAAAACGAGGGCCCCCGTCTGCAGCAACCCTTATAGTTAATGTAAACCGCTCTCTAGGTTTCTTTTCTTTTCAAAACGGCAAGGCCAGGCCGAGCCGGACCGATAGCTCTCAGCCCGCAAAATAAAAACAGCCCGCCACCGAGCAAGGGGCACCTGAAGGCCACATAGTCTAGGCACCCAGGGACCCCTGGGGCGAGTTTGCATAGTCCCGCCTAACGCACAGCCGACCCTTGCTCGACGCAAAGACGTCCCCCCTGAAATATACACGCTTGAGAAAGAAACCTTCGCACAGGAGTTCCCCAGAGCAACAAGCTGGAAGGCTCGCTTAGTGCTCTGGGACTTCTCGTTCGAACCCCGCTTAACATACAGTGCTGGCAGAAATACGCCCTCCTTTTCCCCACTTCACTTCATTTATTTTTGCTGCAATAAACTCAGGGAACCTGTACTTATATCCGCAGGTCTCCCCAGGATATTTTCACTACAGAAAGGAAAAAGAAGGCCAGGAGATGAGGCACCTGGCTACTCTGTGTTTGCTCGTGCTGGCAGGCACCCTAATAGAGGGACGTCCGTCCAAATTAATGCCCTACCCCCACTGGAGATGTATAAATACCCTGGCAGGAAATGAAATGATGGTCTGCAAGGTTGTGCAGCAGAGCAATATGACCACCCCCACGGATCGCACTAACTTCCGCAGTTGTGAAGAGCAGTGGATCCGGCCCCCAGAGCTTGTTATTTTATGTGTGGGAGTAAAAACTCTGTCCCAAGAATTAGTATGCTACTCGCCTACTGACACAGTGTCACCACTTGCTCCGATTCCTTGTATGTTTCTTCCCCGTATCAGGCCAGCCCCCACTGCAGTCCCGGTGGTAGACAAATATACCACCCTTGCCAACTTCGAAACCTCGCCATTTGTCACTGAGGCTTTTGGACCATACTGTGAAGTTATTTTAGTGTCGGCCGCAGTATGGAAGGCAGGAGACCCCTTTAGAATGACCATCCTACTAGGCACCACTGCCACTGAGTCTGCATCGGTCACTATCACGCCCCCTTCAGGCGCAGTTCTCTCCGTTGCTATAGAGCACTGGGAGAACCTGACCTGGATTGTAAAGGAGGAAGATTTAGCCAAACACGGCCCACCCGATTGGATTCTGGTTCAACAGACACCCGAATGCCAAACCAAGCCCCTAGTAGAGAAATTTCACCGGCTTGGGCTGCTCTTTGTAAATTTGACTCACGAACCAGGCAATTATTCCCTGCTGATCCGGACCCAGGAGACCCACACCATCCAAATTGACCCTTTGATTGCTAGCAATGAACAATTAAGCCAAGGCGGCACGCATATAGTGGGCTCCCATGTTTTGAAGACTGACATTCGAGAGAGAGTTCTAGTCCGCCCGCAAATGTCTTTAAAAGAGATCCGCATAGATTTAGCTGAACTAAATATAACCCAGAGGCTGCCGCAGTGCGCTCCCTATCTGGAGGCCGGTAGCAAGGGTTGGAATGCATGGCTACAACTGTGGATCGATCCCTCCCCCTCTCTCTCGCGTGCCAGACGAAGCATTGCCGACTGGACTGCTCCTGCAGCCGGAGGCTTAGCAATCATGGATTCGGTCAATATTGAGACTCTCGCTAATAAGTTTGCCCATGTTACGACTAGCATCTCTGACTTAGGTAAACCGGTGGTGCAGTCCCTAAATTCCATTTCAAATGGGCAACACGAGATCAGCTCCATTTTAGTTAACTGGGAGAGTCAAATTGAAAGAGATTTTTCTATGCTGCTCAAAGGGACACAGTCTTTGGAACGCAACATGTCAATAGCCATGGCATGTATGCAAGCCCAACAATTAAACCAGGCTGTGGCCATGGGGCTAATTCGGCAAGCCACGGACGGGCATTTGCCCCTGGAAATTAAAAGATTGATTATGCCCAAATTGTCACCCATTGAGCTGGAGCTTGAATCCTGGTGGTCTCTCGTAAATTCCTCATTCTCACCGACCACCCAGGAACTTAAATTATTTTTATTAACGGCCAGTGCGCACGAGTCATTCCATGTGTATCCAGTCGTGCCTCTGGGACTCCAAGTCAGCGACACCGAAGTCCTCTACGCCCGCCACCCCGACCATTGGGCCCGCTTCACCCCGACCGGATGGCAGCTCGTCAGCCTCCAAGGGTGCCAGCATCGAGACCAGACCGGCTTCATTTGCCAGGACCAAGCCTTTGCACCCCATCACCCCTGTGTAGCCCCGCAAGTCGACGCCCTCAATGAGTGCTCTTTCGAGGTCGTCCGGGAGAACAGCTCCGCTGTGGTCTACATTGGGAAAGGATGTGCCTGCGTGCGAACGGCCTGCGATTTTGTGATCCTGAACTCATTCCAGCTGAAGCCCGTGATCCCGGGAGTCAATCGCTGCTTTTGCAACCTGTCTTCGGTGGCAGCCTGCGACTTCACCTACACGGTACCGGTCTGGACCCAAGAAGAGATCCTGGTGGCACCCTCCATCTATCGTTATGTGAAGCCAGTTTCCCTTGGCATCGGCCTGGAACTAATCCACGAGCTCCTGGCCCACCCGCAGCTCCACCGCACCCTCCAGAGCATCCAGAGGGATGGGGACACCACTGCTTTGGTTGTGTCCCACAACGGCAAGGAGATTTTGGATCTGGTCCAGCGGATTAAGACCACCGGTGAGCACTCGTGGTGGGAAACCCTCTTTGGCTGGAGCCCCACTGCCACTGGGATTTACAATTTGGCTTTGCACCCGATCATCGTTATTTTGGCCTTTCAAGTTTTGTTGTGTGCCTCACTGCTTTATTTGGGCTGTTGGAGCCGCCGACAGCTCCAGCAACTCCAACTATCCCACCGTCTGGACCATTACAATCCAGACCTACTCTTGCCCTAAGGGTGATTCTTGGCGCCCTCCTTTAACCCTTGTTTATTTGCTTACGTTGTTATGAACTGTGATTATGTTTTATTATGTGTACGGATCCTGCACCGGCCCCATGGACGCTTTGCTGCCGGACACCGCTCCAAGGCCCTCTTGTGGACTAGGGGGGGACATGTCTCTCTGCCTCCCAGCCCACGGCCCGTCTCCAAACGACCGCCAGCAGCGCCACCTCCATGAGGACTAGAACTGTGTGCCTGAAGCCCTTCTCGCCGCCTGCCGACCCTGCTCTGCGGATTGACGCAGACAGCAAGGGGGGGTGGAAGTGTGTTTTGGGACACATGGACTAAGTTTGCTTGTTCCTGTATATATGCAACCCAGTCCAGCGGCTGTACTGCGGACTGAGCCGTCTGTGACCTTTGTAGCTCTATTGTTTTATGCATTTCTTCTCATTGCTTTTATGAATTTTAACTCCCATGAATTTAGCCCCGAACTAGTCCCTCTCTCTATCTATTGCAAGTGCGCCCATGAACTTTATCCCTATGAATTTGATTTTAACCTCAGGAATTGCCTTTTTAACCCGACTCCCTCCGCCGAGGTAATTCTAGCATATCTATTATTTTATGAATTTGGTTTTAACCGGGACCCCTCCTGAACGGTCTCTTTTAAAGGTTATTTTATTTCTGATTTTTAAGCTCTATGAATTTGATTTTAATCTGGCCGCATGAGTTGGTCTTTTAATTGCAGAGTTTATTTTTCTGACCCCCCCTATGAGCCCTTCCGCCGCTCACCCCTCATGAATTGTTTCCACGCACTTGCTTTTACTCTTGCTGCTTTATTGGTTTTAACCTCCCGAATCATTGCTTTTAATCCTATGTATTTATGTATTTATGGTTTTAATTATCTATGAATTAGTCTACCCTCAATGAATTATGCCTTGCTTGCACATTCCACTTTACCTTGTATGAATTGCTTTTAATTGTCCCTGCTTTTAATCCTATGTATCTATTTATGATTTTAACTATCCATGAATTAATCCATGTATATTAATTGCTCCTGGTTTTTAATGCTTTTAACCCGTCATGAATTCCATATGAATTACCTTCATCCATGAATTAATCAATGTACCCAATTATGAATTATTGCTATTTATATGCATGAATTGATCATTGCTGCCTATTACTATGAATTACTATTGCTATGAATTATTACTATTTATTCTGACGATTGCACTTAGCACACCCCCTGGTGTGAACCCAGAGACCTGCAGCCCATTGGCTGATCTAAATTGCACTTATTCGGTTAGGTGGTTCTCCAAACTAAATTTTGAGTGACGCCTCCTCCCCCTTCCCTTCCCACTCCTTTTCCGCTCGAAGCTCGACCACTGGACATTGCCGACCACCTCGCCTTTGAAGTCAAGTTCGGAGACCCGCGCGCCTGACGTCCCGGGGTCTCCGAGGGGGGGAATTGTTGCCAAGTAGGCCCCCTCCCCTGCTTTGAAGCCTGCTATGAACTGTGTTAAAGTTTCCTGCATTACTGTTTTACTGCTGCACCAAAGACTGCTTTGCACGTGTGTGCTCTGATACATGTGTCAGTTTCCTGCCTGCGTGTCAATTACCTTGCTGCTGCAATAGACTGTGTAGTTTACTGACTCCATGTTTGGTTGACTGCACAAAAAGGACTCTCTTCCTGGGCAAGCCCTGCCCTGGCCTATATCTGGAATTCCCTGTGTGCGTTTGGACTCTGTTACAAGTGTGCCCCGTGCCTGCATTGCCATCTGCCACGGACCGTGCCTGTTCCCTGCTTTGGACTGTGTTTTAAAGTGTTGTTCCCGCTGCCTCCATGGAAGCCTGCCTCATATGGGCCCAAGCCGCTGCTAGCAGCCGGGCGCCTGCCGGGGAAACCTCCAGCGAGCCTGGCTAGGCGCTCCCTGGTCAGTTCCCGCCTGGAGCCTCCCGCGGGCCGGTCGCCGAGCTTGCCCTCGCTACCGGGCAGCCTGCTATCCAGCCCCAGCTATGCCCAGCCGGCATCCATGTTCTCAGGCAGCCAGAAGACCCTGGGAAGAAGACTGCTTTGAGAAGCCATTTCGGCGAAGCGGGCACACCACGTCCGCAGCGAGAGCCCCTCGCCCCGCTCTGCATATCTTAGGAGCCGCCCCGGAGAAGGAACTAAGTGCCGACCATCCCAAGCACTTAAAGAATGCATCTCAAAGAAACCTCCGCATTCCAAAACTGATGACATCAGGACAAGCCCTGTCCGCTGGAACATCCTTTCAGCCCACTTGGATTTCCCCCTCCCTCTTTTGTCCCCTCTTCCTGAGGTGTCACTTATCACAATCTGATTACCAAAGTGGCCCATCCAAGCCATTCAGTAGCCCATTAGACCCTTTGTTTTAATCTGTGAGAACCACCAAGTACAGCACCAGCCCCAGGGTACGTTTTGGGGTATTTAAGCTGGTCTCTCAGACCACTCGGTGCCTCGGCCATTCCCTATCCAGACCTCCTTGCTGTCCGTCTGTGGTCCCAGTGCTGGCATTGGGCCACCCTCGCTGCCGTGTCTCTGCTTCGCTCCAGGATTGTGAGTATTTCCCTTATCATCGTTGGGAACCAGCTAATGCGAACGTCTCTGTATTTCCTACTCTGTATTTCTTAGACCTTGTGTGTTCATTGTATGATTGTGCAAGCTAGGCTTACGCTACACTCAATACACGTGTTTGGACCTTACTCCTTGTCTGCCTCTTTTTCACTAGAGTGTCTGGGATCAGGACCTCCGTATACATAGGTTATGATCCTCGCTTAATATTAATAGTTACAGACTGCTACAGCTAATTCCCCATTATAATAAAGAGCAGTTCTGGTAACATATTAAGGCTGCGAAGGCCGCTTTAGACAGTTCTGTGCTCCTTTATGTCTTCAAAGTTGTGAACAGGTGTCACACCCCTGAGACCCCTAAAGTGAGGGGTGAAGGGGGCAGCAGGGGCTCTGCCCTAAGGAATGCAGCAGCCCAGTACAGGGAAGAGCCACGTGGATCTGCAGAGGAGCAGACAGGAGGAAGGACAGCCAATACTGGCTCTTAATGGAGTAAAGGTCTTCTTGGTAGAAAGGGTTTACTCGGGACGGAGTAAGCACAGGGAGGCAGGAACTGGGAGTGTCATGGGGAAGGAAAATAGAAGGTTCCAGCTGAAAAAGTGGAAAGAACAGCTGGCTACAGCCTGCAGAAAGCTGGGAAGGAGAGTGGCTGGCCAGGTTTGTTTTTCCTTTTCGTTTTTTGTGTGCTGCTCTGCCAAGATTTAAGTATTCCTCTTTTTCTCTCTATGTAATTCCTGCTCAGAAAAAAAGCTCTATCTAGTTCTTATTCCAGATATGCCTTAGATTCCCCCCACTAATGCAGAATGGGAATCAAAAGTCTAGGCCTGACTGACGAGAAGCGTATGGACAATTAAAAATGTGACAGTGTACTCCTCTGCAAAGTTACTCCAGCTAGAACACTGGTTTCAGTAGAAAATTTCGAACTGAAAAGGGAGATTATTGTACTTCCCCAAATCTTCCCCTCCTACACACTGTCTACATGATGTATTATTATATATTTGAAATTAGTGAATTTCAAATATTTTAGTGAATTTCAAATATATAATTATTATTTAATAGTAATTAATTAATAATTAAATAATTGAAATAATTAATATTATTTCAAATATATAATTAGTGAATTTCAAATATATAATAATACATCATGTAGAAATGTTAACGGGGTACATGTATAGTTAACTGGTTTAAATAAGGAGCTTCTTATGTCACATGGTTGTTGTAAGTCTTCATTAAATAACAGCTTTTAAGAATTTTGAGGTGGTCTAGGAGAAAACTGCTGTGATCAAAAAGTATCAATAATAAAAAGACCCATAAATAATACAGTGGCCTAAATAGTAAGTACTTCCTGTGTTTGTTAATATTAATTATATGAATGACCTAATACATGGCTTGGTTACCTTTCAGTGTTAAACGTTGTTAATTTCAAGTAGGTTGTATCTACAATTCCTCTCCCTTGGTAATTTATGTCTACAGTATCATCCTAAGTAGAATTACACTCTTATAAGTTAATTGAAGTCAGTAGTGTAACTTTGCATAGGATGGAAGAGCTAGTGATTTCCTTTTCCTTTAACACTCTGCATGTAGTTTTTGCTTGTTTAAAAATCATTACTACTTTCCTGTTGTTCAATCTGTTTTATGAATAATTCAGATACAAATCCAGAGCAAGTAAAATATGTATATGCTTAATTGAGATTAACCATGTAAACTAGTCAAAAGCAAGCATACCCATACATTGTGCATATATCATACTGTTTTAAGAAGACTAGAGATGGGCATGAACGTAAATATGAACCAAAAAAACCCCACGAACCAGCCCAGTTTGAAGTTTGCGAACCAGGGTTCATGGAAGCTCGTTTCCACGAACTTCCATGAACTGGACTACTGGTTTGTTTGGTTCGTATTAAAGGGCTAGTTTAAATGGCCATTTTCCCAGGGGAAATGGCCATTCCCCCAGCCCCAGCCCCCCCCCCACTTACCTTCCATCTGATGCTGGGGTGGTGGAGGCCTCCTCCGCTGCCCTGCAGGCCCGTGCGGCAGTGGAGGAGGCGGAAAAGGGCCCTCCCACTCGTCAAATGGCAGCCGCGCTGCCATTTGTCGGGTGGGAGGGCCCTTTTTGGCTGCTGCCATGCGGGCGCGCAGAGCAGGAGAGGAAGCAAAAAATGGCCTTTCCGGCCCTCAAATGGCAATCTCAGCTGCCATTTGAGGGGCAGGAAGGGCTTTTTTAGCCTTTTCCTCTGCTGTGCGGACCTGCAGGGCAGCGAAGGAGGCCTCCCCCACCCTAGCATCAGAGGGAAGGTAAGTGGGGGGTTGGGGCTGGGGGCTCAGGTTTGGGCTGTTTAAAGGGCCCTGCCTTGCAAGTGGCAGTTCCCTTTAAACTATCAGCTGGCAGGTGGCAGGGGGGGATTCCCCCGCCTGCCAGTTGATAGTTTAAAGGGTCCTGCCCCTTGCAAGCAGCAGGAAAGGGCCCTTTAAACGATTAAATGCCCCTCTCCCTGCTGGAAAGGGGCATTTAAACCCCATGAACCACGAACTGGTTCGTAACTGGGCCAGTTCTGTGCCAGTTTGTGGTTTGTGGAAACCCTACGAACCACAAACCCTATGATTTAATTTTTTTCTGGTTCGTGCCCATGTCTAAAGAAGACATCAATGTCTATTACACAGATGCACATTCTGCCCTCTTTCATGTGTTCTGTGATTTTTTAATTATTAAACAGAATTTATGCATATTCAATGGTACACAACTTTTATTTGTAAAAATATTTCATTTAGTCTAAATCAATTTAAAGCCACATTTTGGTATGGCTAAGATTAAAAGAAGACACAAATTACCAGTATGTATTCTGAATTTAAAAACTGCTTATTGAAAAATGCATCTACTCCCTTCCTCAAGGTTTTTATGCAGGTAGAGTAATTCAGGAACTCAGTTTAGAAAGTGAAATGACTTTAAAGGCCCAGGATCATCCTGTTTTGGCTTTGTTTCTTAAGTTGCTTGTTTCTTTGTGCAACTGCCAAGTTTTCCTGCATAATTTCCTTGACAAATGGTTTGCTCATTAATATTTCAACCATCCTCTTACCAACTGGTAGGGCATGGCCCTTAGGCTGCAAAATACAGTTGCTACTGCTGAAGCATTCTAGTCTTTTCTTCAAATGCCTATTTTAGCTAAATAGAAACTGGTATAGTTCAAGCTCAAGATGACTCCATTTATATACTAATTGTATACCTTTGCTAAGTGCAGCCAGGAGGGACTATGCTGCTTGAAACAGAAGCACATAAGATTCCCACTCAGTCATTCTATCCCAGGTTGCTGAGAAACCTGCAGGCATCTCCTTTGGGTTCTACCATCTCCTGAAGGAACCCGAAGGACAGAGCCTCTCTTTCCACCAGACACTGTTAAGAATAATAATCCTAATGAATATTAATGTATTGGATTTCACAGATCCTGCTTACTAGTGGAGGTTCTTTTTCCTTCCTTGTGGAGAAAGGTGGCTCTGCTAGAGGAATGGCTCTATGGGATCCAAGTCTGATTCCGTTTTGTAAGGTTGAAAAACAACCCAAATTATTAAATGGGTAGCATTATTACAAAAACCTCACTTTACATGATCTCTTGTCCGTTTATACTGCAAGCTATATGCTTTATTTCATTGGGAATAAAATCTGTCACATTTTTATCCAAGGAGACCAGGGCAGTGTGCCTGGTTCTCTCCTCCTCATTTTATCCTTGCAACAACCCTGAAAGATAGGTAAGATAGGAAGATGATTACTGTATAATGATCATCTAATTTGCTTCATGGCAGAGTGGAGATTTGAGCCCAGATCTCCCTGGCCCTAGTCTGCCAATCTGGCTCTGTGGAGAAGCTTATGTGTGTCTTAATTTTCTTGAGATCTGTATAGTAAAGTGTGCAGTTTTCCTTACCAGCATCTTTTGTGCTGAAATTGAATATTAAAAAAAATAACAATTGCCTTGCTATCCAAAATAACAATTTCCTTGTTATCCAAAAGCAATCCAAATATTTCTCATTGCTCACAAACAGAACTAGAAAGTGATGGACATCTCAATTTGATTGTTCTTAGCATCTGGTACTCAAAGGTCTAGTTCCTCTGAACACAGAAATTCTATTTACTTGTTAACATCTAATGTTGTGTGTGTTATGTGTCAAGTCACCTCCAACTTAGGGCGACCCTATGAATGAAAGACCTCCAAAACATTCTATCATTAATAGACTTGCTCAGATCTTGCAAACTGGAGGACATTGCTTCTTTTATTGTGTCAAGCCATCTCATTTTAGGGCTTCCTCTTTTCCTACTGCCTAGTAGCTCTTGATAATATCTAATAGTGATCGATAATTCTCTCCTTCATTTTATTTATTTGTTTATTTTATTCAATTTATATTCCGCTCTCCCCACAAACAGGCTCAGAGCGGATCACAGGCGGTAATAAATACAATAAAAACAGATAGCATGAATTAGATTAAAACATATTAGTCAGTACAATAAAATCTGAAATGGACAGTTGCACTCTTATTGCACATCCATCAAGCATTAAGACGTATCTGTGGGGCAGGGTGTCCAGCTACCAGATGACATGGGCTAGGCTTGGTGTTTGACACACTGAGTAAATAAAGTTTGCATTAACCATGGATATAATGTAAGGTCATAGGAATTCTATCTACCTGAAAAGCACAACATTTGTATAAACCTTGCTCACCGTGGTTGCACCTTTAGCGTGTTATAGTCTGTTTCCTGTCCTTCGGTAGGTAGACATTTTTAAAAGAATCTCATGGAACTGGAGCGAAGAAGTAGATCACTGTTGGCTTTTGTAATGCATTCCACTCTGAAATATCTTTGTCTAATCTACTGATTCACTCCAGAACTTCAGGTTTGTTTGCTGCAACAAGATATGCAAGTTCCCTAGGTTTCCTGGCCCTCCATAATGATATTATATGAACTACAAACAGGGGTTTTTGTTGGTGGTGTTAGAATCACCTTTTGGAATTGGATTTTATATGCCCTGCCATCTTAAATGTTTTGTCTGTGTATAATTCTGCTGGTTTGGGTCCTATTGTTTTTTAAAGTGGTACTACTTTTATTACTGCTGTGTTAAGATTGCCTTTTATGTTCTTGTGATGTTGCTTTTAGCTAAGGTTTTATTTTGCTTATTGATTTTGATGGTTGTGTGGCTTGTTTTACCACAGTGTTTTGTGGTGTTTGAGTTGTAAGCCCACCCTGAAAACATTTTGGTGACTGGTAAGGTAGAAATATTTAAAATGAACAAGAAAAGTTAACCAATGTACAGCCTTGCCATTTCCCTTTGCTTAAGATACATGAACTCACTCATTGTGTTAATTGGGAGTTTCTTTTTGTCAGCCAAGTCTCCTCTGCTGCCTCTGCATTTCATTTATAATTATTGTGAAAAGATCTAGAGGACGAGGACACACAGACACTGAACAAATTAAATTTCAGTTGTGCCCCTCAACAATTACATTTGGAACTGAATATTTGAATAACAAAGCCAACAGAGCTGGAGTGGGCAGCCTTTTGGGCCTCAGTACTGGGGGGGAAATGCGACATCTGCCTGTGAAGATGTGGGCATACCAGTAGACTAAAGAAGGAAGGATAACAAGTGCTGTATCTGGCCAGACATACCAGGAGTAAGCCGAACCCCAGTGGCATTACCAGTTCCTCAGGGCTTGCCTTGAACCCAGTAGGCAGCTGTGTGGATCTGAGGGGTTGATAATTAACATAAGCTGAACCTATCACTTTCTCTCATGAGGACAGTTCCAATGATGCTGCCACAACCTCAGAGCTTTCCTTGTTCACTTGGTTGGAGCTCTGGCCCAGCATGCCAAGTAAAATGTCTGAGAAGACTCTTTCCAAGAGATGTGCCTTCCCTTACAGTAGCAGGCTTATTAGTTTATAACTCTTAAGCAATCAAAGTATACTCTTATTAAACTGGTATTCTTCCCATTTGACACATGAAGTGGGGAGACTAGCCTATTGCCTCAAAATGAATTTCAGCAGCTCAGGTTTGGAAAATTCCTGGAGATTTGGGGGGTGGGGTAGGGTGGAGCCTGGAGAAGGTGGGGACTGGGGAGGGGAAGGGGAAGGGGCCTCAACAGGGTATAATGCCATAGAGTCCACCCTCCACAGGAGCCATGTTCTCCAAGGAAACTGATTTCTGTCAGCTGGAGATCAGTTGTAATTCTGGGAGATCTCCAACCACCACCGGGAAGCTGTGTCAATTCTAGATGAGCTGAGGGTTGGATGAAGAGTTTCCTGATTTGCTACTCGTTCAGTGCTTGATATGGAAAATAACTAATCTGGTTCTCTAACAGTGTTTATGAATAAGGATTGGAATAAAAAGTCTCTTTAAGATTTTCATAGGTAAAACAATACAGATGAATGGTCATACTTATCTGTATCTAACTTGAAACTTGTATCTAACACAAATGCACACACAGAAAAATTCTCAGAGATTCGTTTATATCAAGTAGCACTTCTTAACTAACTATGTGAAATGGACTACTGGTTTCGGACATTCTGAAAAGCAATACAGTGAAATAGATAATTATCATTCTTTTTTCCAGATTAGAAATTATGCCTGGGAAATAGTAACTTTTCAAAGATCATTCCATGACTGTTCTGAAAAATGAGGATAATAACAATAACATTCAATTTATATAACACCTTTCAAGACAACTTAACACCCGCTCAGAGCGGTTTACAAAGTATACCAGTATTATCCCCACAATAAAAACCCTTTGTGGTGGTTGGGGCTGAGAGAGCTCCTAGACACTGTGACTCACCCAAGGTCACCCAGCTGGCTTCAAGTGGAGGAGTGGGGAATCAAACCTGGTTCTCCAGATTAGAGTCCTGTGCTCTTAACCACTACACCAAACCGGCTCTTACATCAAACTGGGTAAGTATTACATGTCATATACCAGCTCACACATGGTCATCCAGAAAGATATTGCCATATTGTTCAGTGTGGAACAACACCTTGATGTGAATTTATGAGTTGTGGAAATTATGGAAAAATCATGCTTCTTTCATAGAAATATGCTCGAGCAGCTTCCACTAAACATTAAAGAAGAGAACAGAATTTGAAAATGAATCAGCTGATGTAATCATGACAAGTGATGGTTTAATATTGTTGCTTTACTTCAAAACTTAATAATTTTTAACCACTTTGCATTAAAATAGAATAAATGGCGGCTCATTACCTTATTTTGGAAAATGGCTCCCAATTTTCTCTTTCTATTACAATATCCTCAGTGTTACCTATGGTATTGTCATGATTAATGTAATTCTAGAGAAAAGCAAGCAGCAAGTCAGCCTATATCGTTCCAGTGCAACTTAAAAATTGTAAAGAGGCATAGTTTGGTGTATTCTTTATAAACCTATGACTACAGAAATGTTTATGGTCTATGAACACTCATTACTGAATATATCGAGAACTTCTACCCACCCCAAATTCTTCACAACCACATTACCCTGTTTTATGCTCAAGGATATTAAATAAATACATCATTTTGGCATATCTTGGGAGATTTGCAGTTTTTCCCCAAATGGAAATGGCTCATAGAACTGCAGTTTAAGTATGCATATAATATAAAGACCTACTTTGATTAAAATGCATTGAGTTTTAAAAGTATACCTGAAAAGCTTGTGTTTTCCAACCATAGTTTATATCAGAGAGTGGAAAGATTTTTGCTTACCTCTTAAAGTAAGTTCTTCTAATCAAGATACAGTTACTTTGCACATTTTTACAAAATATTGTTTCAATTTTTGGATAGTTGCATTTTTCTCTGAGCCACTGGTAGAAACTGTCTTCTATGTCATGAAATGGTAGCCACGTATCTTGCAACTAATGCTATTTTTTGTATCTCATTTTTAAAAAACAGGTTTTTTGATACATTGGAAGACATCATTTCTCCTTTCACTAATGGAGGGTATTTTGGCCAAGATGTCCTGTCTTTTCATATAAAATGTGACTGTTTACAATAGGCAAATAGTAATAGGGCCCCAAAAAAAGCTTTAAAAAATAACTGAAAGGCATGATTAATGATGTGCACCTGAAAAAAAATGGTATTTTTCATATTCGGATTTCAGAAAGGGCATAAATACTGGCACGGTCTACTTATTGAAGGCTGCAGATAGATCCAGGAGGAGCAACAAAGAAGCATGAACTTTGTTTACATTTAGACGGAGATTGTCAACTAAAGCCATCAGATCTGTCTCTGTCCCATAGCCTGGCCTGAATCCAGAATGAAATGGGTCCAAAGCACCTGAGTTATCTAAGAAGACCTGGAGCTGGTTGGCTACTACTCTCTCAATCACTTTGCCCAGGAAGGGCAGATCACCTGGTACCACTGCACCATGGGTCCAATCAGGATCAGACCCTTATGGTAGTTTTTAAATAGCTTAATTCTCTTCTAAAATGAGTTCTGGTTTGACTGTTAGTATTAGCCAGTTGTGCCCTTGAGCAGGCCATATCTTCCTTGCCTATGGTTATGACTTATAAGTCATTTCCAGCAGAGTGTTTATACTAGAGAATATCAGTTTGTACCTGTGTAAGTTTCTTCATGAAGTTGATAGATTTCCAATCCATGCAGCTGAATGTGGTGGGTAACCCTGTTAGGCTGCAATAGAACAAGAGTGTAAGTTATCAAGGAGGGAACTGTGACACTCAAAAGCTTACACTCTGAAAATCTTGTTGGTTGGTTAAGGTGCCACTGGACTCGAATTCTGCTCTTCAACTGCAGACCAACACCAACCTAACTGTAATAGAGAGCCAGTGTTGTACAGTTTGCATCAGCTCCACTTGTTTATAGGGCCCTCTTTAGTTGCCTGTAATTGTGTTGTCTGAATAATGAAACTGTCTTGAGTTCTCATTTCCTAAAGTAGGCTGTAATGTTGTTACCGTCCAACCTGGTAGGAAGTAAACTCTACTTGGTTTTTGGTTTTTATGGCATTTTATGGCTATCAGAGCTTTACTGCTCCTCAAAGGTATAGAAGCTTCTTGGCTTATGTGAGCTGTATTTCCTGTCCTTCCATACCAATTTAGAAAAGCACTTTAGCCATATAAAGTTTTGAGGTTTTTTTAAATAAATAGATTAATGTTCAAGGTCTTCTCTGTATTCTAAATAAATACTCACTTTTGTGTTAATATCCAGTTTCCGCTCTAGCATAGGCAGAGAGAGGCTCAAGGCTAAACCAGATGAAACATTTATGTGTAAGGTGAGGGCAGGGGGGGATTTTTTAAACACAAAATGGAGTACATAAGGACAGCAAAATCCCTTTCCAGTAGGTGAGCTGGACTGGTGGACAATTACTTCAAATAGTACAGCAGAGCAATTTAAGATAGTGAGGGTAAGGTTTAACTAGCCTTGCATGTGCTTCTTGTTTTGTGTAGGAAAAAGACTCCCATCCTTTGCTTTATATATTAACAAGTGGCCATATGAATAGATACAGGTGATTCTTCCTGTCTTACTAATTAGGCCCTGAACTATCAAACACGTGTTCTTATACACTGTTGTTAGCTAACTAGATGCTCTGCTAGAAGACACTGGACAGTTGAGCAATAGATCACTGTAGCTTTTGATGACCATTGATCATGGTATCCTTCTGGACCACCTTTCTGGGACTGGGATGCAGTGGTCTGCAGTGGTTCCAGTCCTACCTGGAGGGTAGGGTTCTAAAGGTAGTGCTGGGGGATGCTGCTCAGCCCCTTGGCCTTTGGCCTGTATGGTTCCGCAAGGTTCCATCTTATGCCCAATGCTCCTTAACACCTACATGAAACTGCTGAGTGAGGTCATCCAGAGATTTGGGCTTGATTTGTTACCAATATGTGGAAAATACTCAGCTCTATTTAATTCTTCCAGCTGATCCCAGGGAGGCTTTAGAAACCTTGAGCCAGTGCCTGGAGGGAGTTTTGGCGTGAGATGTGGGCTAATAAACTGAAGCTTAATCATGACAAGACAGAAATGCTACTGGTAAGCATAAGGTCTGACCCAGGATTTAAGGTGTTATCCATTCTGGATGGGGTTGTGCTCCCCAGGAACACTAACTGTTTCAAGTGCTACAAGCAAACTGTTGGGGTGCACTATCAAGCACAGATATATAGGGTTCAGAGTAAAAATGTAGTTATGTATCAAAACTTCTGGTTCATCACCTGGTTGCATCTCCTGTTCTTTAAAAAGAGTGGTTTAAATTCCATATGAACAGGTTGTGCTCACTACTTAGTAATTCTTCCACTGGTAAGGATACAATGAAATATCTCCTCACTTGCCTGCCCATTGCTGACATTAAGTAAACATTAAGTAGTGGAAATACTAATTGGAGTGAGTCAACACATTAGGTTTATCAAAGCATAATTGCAGCTGTCACTGGAACATGTGAAACTGCTAAGGCAGATAATTTTCTCGCTTCACTCCAGATAACATGACTGTTGGAAGGTGCTGACATCTTTGCTATAGTATAAAATGAAATGTTTGTGTTAAGCAAGAGAAAGCTGAATTGATACAGGAACTGCATCTCTATTCTTCAGATTGTGGGCCTCTGAAGTATTGGCTCCTATGTAACCCCCTTAGTGAAGGAATAAGTATAGCCATTAACCAAATCATCCCTTGCTACTGGTAAGTTTTTTCTAGTAATCTCTTCTAGAGAAATGGCAGGTGGGAGTTAGTCTTAACTTGTACCTCCCTCTACTGGAGAGAAGCAAGTGCCTGAATTTTCCTCATCTGCCAGTGCCGCTTCTCTTGGTCACCAGTAGAAGGTAGTAGGGTGAAGTTGGCTTTGAAATGATGAAAAGAGAAGGAGGTGGCAATTAACCTCACAAACACAGTTGAGTACTGCTAGACTAATTAAGCTAGTATACTATGATTGTTTGCAAGCATTCAACCCTGTGTCACTGATGAATCTTCTAGAGCGTCTTCTAGAGCCAGTCGGCTGGTTGAGTGAAAAGAGGATCCCTGTAGATATTCTTGACGCTTGTGAAGTCTTCAGAACAGAAATTAAGTATAAAAACTTACTGTCCTAGCATTTTGAGTCTCAAAAGCTCATATCCTGGAAATCTAGTTGGTTTTTAAGGTGCTATTGGACCCAAATCTTGCCCTTCTAGTACAGACCAATATAGCTATCCACTTGAAATTGTCCTAGCTAATTATACAAATATTTCATAACTTCTAGTCTGAGTACTGTTCCGTGTTTCTAGTCTGAGTACCTTTCAGAGTTTCAAGATGAAACATGCTAAACATATTGTGCAAACAGTCCTTGCTACTTGCATGTTTCAAATTTGGTCCCTCAGACTCTCTTTGTTACAGGAGCCGTGTCAGGATTGGAAGAGATTTCCATTATCTTATTGATCATAGACATTTAAGTGTACCTTCTCCTGTGCAATTCCATCTCTTTGAGAAAATGTTCTGCTTTATATGATGGCTCCTTTGCTCAATAATGGCTGAGGCCTGCTTCCAGCTTCCATGTGAGCTTGATTTCTTTTGTTCAGAACTCAACTGTGTGAGATTGGGAGCAGAGTGGGGTAATGAGATAAAATTGTTTCCATTGCAGCTTTGCATTCCTATTGGCCTTATTTGTAATCTTTTCCTGAAACTTTACAATCTTTTGGTTGTTGTTTAACATCCACTTTATTTACTGTTTATCTTGCCGTAGTGACCAGCTAGTACTTCTTTGGCAACATACTGAGTTATCCACAGAAGTTATCTTGTCAACTGCTGCCAGTAGCTAAGCATTAGCAGCTACATTTGGGTATTTCTGTTTCTCCAGGCTGTTTGCAAGGCACAAGTTCCTGAAGATTCAGAGTGGTGCTATCCATCCACGTAGGCATTCTGGTTGAGTTTTACCTTTATTGGAAAGACTATGAATATGTGCAGCTTCCTTGTACTGATTCTAATCATTGTCACGGTCTTTGCAATCAATGACTACTAGTCATGATGAATATCTACTACCTCCTGTGCCACAGCTGTATGCCTCTTTATCAGTTGCTAGGGAGCATGGGCGGGAGGATGCTGTTGCAGAGGCAGCTGGTTGGCTACTCTGTGGGCAGAATGCTGGACTAGAAGAGCCTTTGATCTGAACCAGTATGGCTCTTCTTATGTTCTTATGACCTGCTGCTTGGTGTCCTTTTTAAAATGGAGCTGCAGAGATTGAACTGTGGGTTTGTGTTTGTGGTCATGCAGAACTGCATGGGGACTGGGCAGGCTAGCCAAAGGAAGCTCTGACACTCATTTGAGCTCTGGCTGCTCCCTCTCCTCTTCAATCGTTTTCCCCACCCTTAGGTCATGTGGGGTAGTCAATCACCTCATCCCTCCATTATCCCTTTGCTGCCATGAATACATACACAGAGAGCTCACAGTCCTTCAGTCCTTCCACATATGCTTTATTCATCTTCTTTGCTTGAGGAAAATATTCCCTTTCCCAACAAGCTGAATGTTAAGTTTGTGTGTGAACAATATTGTATATGTGCATGCATACATGCTCTTCCACACCTGGCTGTAGCCAACCATCTGAGGTTTTTGTATATATATGATTTTAATTGCTGAATTTTATTGTAAAATTTGCTATTCAATTGTATTTTATGATTGTTGTATCCTGTCCTGAGCCCGCGTGGGGAGGGCGGCGGGTTAAACACTAAATAAACTAAACTAAACCTTCAAGGGGGCACTTGGGGCGGACAGGGTGGGGGAATGACTGATTCCACTGAACCACTGTCCTGAAGCGCAGTTTTAAACTCATAGCTGTACGTGATGCTGCTGGTGATGGGCAACTGCATCTGGGAAATGGCTGGCCCTGTCATTCAATCCAGTGGTCAAGCCTGTTGCCTCAGCAACTGGCTGCATTGCCAACAACATGAAAAATGAGAACCTCATTGGGCAGGGTGCCAGGGTGTCCAAGGATGGACCCAGAAGACCTGACAGTACTGTTGCAGGAGAGTAAGCGGTGGGACTCTAGGGTATGCAAGGATCTATTTAAGCCTTGCAGAGAGAGCAGTGGGGAAGAGGACTTCTCTGTCAGTCAGACCAGAGAGAAAGAAGTGAGGCAACAGGAGGAACAGCAGGGCGAAGAGAAGGAGAAAACAAGTAGAGAGAGAGACCTTCTGAGCCGTGTGCCTCTCCTGCTCTGCACCCCAGCCCAGTTTGCCCATGTGCACATAAACATATTTCCTCCACTTGAAGCCAGCTGGGTGACCTTGGGCTAGTCACAGTTCTCTGGATCCCTCAGCCTCACCCACCTCACAGGGTGATCGTTGTGGGGATAATAATGGCATACTTTGTAAACCGCTCTGAGTGGGCATTAAGTTGTCCTGAAGGGTGGTATATAAATTGAATGTTGTTATCTTCCTTGAAGTAAGCAAGAATATATTCACCTTTTGCCTGTTTAAGATCTTCACTTAACAGATCTACTTTTATTTAACTTTATGAAGAATGTTTAAACTTTCAGTCCTTTCATCTTTTGTATTTTCTAAAATACTCAGCATTTTTCTTATCTATAATAGCTAGTTATAGTTAGCATAGCACTAGCGTTTACAGTACTGAAAGTGCTTATAAATGTTTCCTCCGGTAATCCTTACAGCAACTCTTTATTTAATTACTACATTTATATCTCTTCCATGGAATTCAAGGCAGTTTACATGGCGTTCTAAGGAGGTCTCCCTTCCAGGATTTGACCAGACCTATCCCTGATTAGCTTCTGGAGTGATGTTGTTTTATGTGCTTTCTAGCCCTCTGCTCATACCCCACAGTATGAGGGAGGCTAAGGCAAAGAGATCATGGCTTGCTACAGGCTGCTACAGGCTGCTTAGCAAATTTATGGAAGAACCAAGATTCTTCTGGTTCATCAGTTCGGACTCTTAAACATTATACAGGTTCATTGCAAGGCAGTGGGAAGGAGTAGTACACTTTACAAAGCATTGATAACTATATGATGAAGTAAAAATATAGTGGAATTGTTCCATGAAATAAATAAATAAATAAATAAAAAAAATCTGAATAGCTGCAGTTTCTACATCATATTATGAAACTCAATTTTATTTTCTCCCCACTCCTCAGCTTCTGATGAAAACTGTGGTGGCCATGCCTGGAAAAGTAATACAAATTGTCCATTATGGCAAAATTGTTTCACCATGGGGACTTCAGGTGAAAAGAACTGCTAGCAACTTTAGTCGTGCTTGGCAGAGAAGTATAGCTTCAGGTGTTGTTGCTAGTACTGCACCAGCAAACACTGTGGAACTTCTCGGAAAACCTTATCTCCCAGATGACTACAGCAACGTTACCAAAAAGATTCTTTCGAAGGTGGGAAAAAACTTGCACAATCAACATCATCACCCTTTGTGGTTGATCAAAGAGCGTATGAAAGATCACTTCTACAAGCAGTACCAAGGACGCTTCAGGACCCCGCTGTTTTCAGTGTATGATGATTTGCCTCCAGTGGTCACAGTAGAACAGAATTTTGACAGATTGCTCATTCCAGAAGATCATCCTAGCAGGAAGAAAGGAGATAATTTCTACCTCAATCATACTCATATGCTAAGAGCCCACACTTCAGCTCACCAGTGGGACTTGATACACTCAGGACTTGATGCCTTTCTGGTTGTGGGGGATGTTTACCGTCGTGATCAGATTGATAACACCCACTATCCAGTATTTCACCAGATGGAGGGAGTACGACTCTTCTCCAACCATGAGGTAAGAAATGCTGACAGAAACGAAGGCTTGAAGGCTGGCAATACTATTGTGGTTGCATAGCAATGGCCATGGAAGGTATTGTTTCTTAAAGCTATAGGTGTTGCTTCTATTATTTTGTAGGGGTTTTAACCACCCAATGTATTTTTTTAAAATAAATCAGCTTTTCTTGTAAACCTAGGGCATTGTTCAAGTTTGTAGAAAGATCTGTCTTGTCTCTTTATGGCTCTTATCTCCAGATTTAAGTATCCTTAGATTTGATTAAGTTGAAAATGAGATATATTGATATTAAAACAGTAAAACTACAGTCTATAATTCAAGAATAAGAAAAAAATAATGAGATATTAAAAAAGCAGAATAAAAATTGGGGGGAAATATGCAACTCAACCAAAATCTCCAGTGTTCTAAAATTCAAAGCACTTACGGTGAAAACTAGAATACACTTCAGAAGCAACAAGTAGCAGCAATATTCAGTTGGCTTATGATATATTGCGAGATTTCACATCTCCTACTGGTGCAGAAAACACTGTTATGTTCCTTCCAAAATATTCTAATAAGTTCCAATAAGAGGCTGATCCACTAACCCCAGCTGGATGTCCCTGAACGGTTAACAGTCCCCCCCCCCCCCGCCCACCAATTTCTGATACTCAGTAGCTGAAACGGAAATAAAAGATAAGGATAATTTAGCATAGCACTATTTATTCCTGGAAAGCAATAATAAAAAGGTCTCTACAATTCAGTATATTACTGGCATTTTAAAAAGAGTTCATGCCTGCTGTCTCAAAGAAGAAAGTTACAAGTGCCGAAATAACAAAATGTTATAAAGCATTCTGTTTTATTGGATCGCTATGAAATAAAAACACTTTTGCAACCACTTTAGATTACTACCACTGCTAGTTAAAACAATAATCATGAATCTTGTTGCTGTTTACTCAAGTAATAAATATATGTAAGGACACTTCAAATGAAAAGTTTAATGAATAAAAACAACAGCCTAATAAGAGTAAGGTATGTTATTGCCAGTGCAATGTGTGTTAAGTACTTGACAATAAACTTTTCCAAAATGAAGGCTGATTCCACGCGCTGATGATTTTCCATGTAGCTCTCGTGGATTGTCCACATGGCTGTGTCCCCCATACTTTCCTTGCCCCATCCTCCCATGGTTGTCTCCCCCACCCCCACCCCCGGCACTGCTGGAGGGCTTTTCAGGCTCTTAAAAAAATAGTGATTTCTAGTTCACTGAGTTACAACAATATAATGATCTACCTATTGTCACAGTCCTCTGAATTTCATTTTTTTTTTAAAAAAGGCTTTCTGTCCTTTGTTGTTGCACAGGTATAATGGGAAAGGCAATTGGGGCATTTCTTTTTATCTCCATAACAAGAAAGCTAAAAACTTAATTTTTTTAAAAAATGAAAGTTGGAAATTCAGGTAAGCTAGTAGATTGTGACTAGATCATTATAACGCTATAGTGATGAAGCAGTTACTAATTTAATTCCCTCCCCTCCCAAATAGCCCTCACAAGACACAGTGGGGAAAATGGTGGCTGCAAGAGTCTGAGGGAAGGAAAATGGCCTGCATGGAATCATAGATAATGTGCTCATTCCTGTCCATACTGCCTGAAAATGGGTTTGGACTATACTGTTCCCCTCAAAATGGAAAAAAGCAGGTTTGAGAAAGAACAGTTGGTGCATGATTAAACTATATCATTGTGTGGTTAGAAACAAGAAAAAATGCTTTTGGTAACTGAAGCAGAGATAACTCACTGTATCAAAGGAGCCCAATACAAATCTTTCTTGCATCAGTGTAGAGTACTTGGCTCAATATTCTTTTTAAGTAGAGCCCCATTCCTCAAGAACTTCAAAAACTGTCAAATTGTTCTCCATTAGAAAATTACAGGTTCACCAATCATTGGCAGAACCTCTGGTTCTGTATTTGCACATTATAGACAAAACCTTATGATACCAGAATTGGCTCTCATTTCTAGTGGGTGAAGTTATAAGTCCATGCTTAATCTATTGTATATATAGGGATAGAAATTGCTTAGCTATTTTTTCACTCTCAAATCTCCAGAAGGAGCTATAGGAATGGGAGAATATGGGAAAGACTGGTTGCAGGCATGTCATGTCTGGATACATCCTGGAAGTGACAGTGGTAGCTGTAGGAATCACAACAGAGTTTTATCATAGAGTTAGGGCGATTCCTACAGTTATTATTGTCACTTCCAGGTACAACATGCTGGTGGGCAAATGATAAGCCTATTCCTACATGCATGCCTTGTCATGGGTAATGTTACTAGAAGTACTGTGGAGCAGGTGGTGGTGGTGGTAAAACCCAGGAAGTGGTGGTAGCCTCTGGAGGGAAGAAAAAGAAGAAGAATGTGCTATTGAGTTGCAACTGACTCGTCATGACCTCAACCATGTGTTGTTCAAGGCTAGAGATGAGCTGAGAAAGTGTGCCTTCTTCCATGCAGCAACCCCATTCTTCCTTGGTGGTCTCCCATTCAAATACTGATTGTGGCCTGCTTAGCTGATGAGTTCTGGCCAAACTGAGCTAGGCCCCTCCAAACACCTTGAGGAAGCATTGGGAAGCAGCGAGAGATCCCCGCTGAGGAGGGTGGGTTTCCCTAATCAAAACAGATTCTTCTTGATATCTGGGCAGGACTGGGTCTTTCTTGCCTCTTTGTGGACTGGTTGCCTAAGTCGGGAGTGATGAGATTGGGCTAACCTGGACTGTCCAAATCAGGGTGTGAAAGGTTATACCCTGGAAAATTTTGCTGGCCTCCAAAGTGCTACTGGACTCAAATTTTGTTCTCATTATATATGTTTTATATAATTATAATAGAAATATATGTGAATGCTGCATAAGGAGGAACTTTTTCAGCATTGTACTGTGTGGGAAGTTTCAGATACACGATTGACCTGGCGGCTGTGATCAGCCGCCGCTGCCTTGTGACAATGCTTTCTATATAAAACTGTTACATTCTTCAGCATTGCTTATGATCTGGCTAGTTTCTTTCAGGACAATTAAGCTATTTTTACTTTGCTTTGACAGAGCAGAACATACATCTCAGCTTTGGCTGGCTTCTTTGTGCCTGCCTTGAAAGGGGCGCTGTAGGAAAGCACCATCCTAATATTTTATATCTAGAAAGTGTCTGTGGCGTCTGTCATTTTGGTGTGTTACTGCTTGTAATCGGGAGATGATTTTTCTCAAGAGAGTGACTGAGATGTTATTGCTGAATGTTAACATCTGATGTGTTCTCTGGCAGTTTTGTTAAGTGAGGCAAATGTGTTTTTGGGGAGGATTGCATAACTTTTCTTGCATAACAATCTTGTTTTATTTGTGGCTTTTGAAATGAGAATGGTGATCAGATGTAATATTTAACTTGCTACAGACTTCATTCCAAATATGTGCACACATTATTTTTAAAAAAAAATTCTGCAGATTTTTGTTTTTTTCTCTGTTCAGAATTTCTTAGAACTTTGTTTAATTAGCATCGTGGTTTCTCTAATCCTGAAGAGCTGAGGCACATAACAACTTTTAAAGATAGAGTGATGGTCTCCTTGGGAAAAATGTAAAGGGGCAATAAAACAAGAGTGTGCTATGACTGGCATCCAAGTACCATGTACCAAGCTACTTTGTACCCATTGGAGCTTCTGCATGCTGGAGGGAGCAAGCGGCAAGGGAGAGCTGTGGAATTAGTGCCCTATTTGTATTCTTCCTAGATGCATCAGAACGGTCATTGCAGATAAACCACGAGACTGTTCACAGTTTCTTGGTCAGACTAATCAGGGTTTTTTTTTTATTTCTCTTGCCTGAGTGCACTTCTGAAAGCTATGAAGCTGCCTTTACAAAGCCAGATCATTGCTGATTATCAAGGACAGTATTGTCTACTTCGATTGACAGTGGCTCTCCAGGGTCTTAGATAATGGTCTTTCATGTCACTTTCTGTCTGATCCTTTTAACTGGAGATGCTGAGAACTGAACCTGGGACCTTTTGCATGAAAAAGATGGTCTACTACTGAGCCATGGCCCTTCTCTATATAGGGTGACAGGTACCCAGTGGGGGCCGGGGATCCCCTGCTTCCAGCTTCCACTCTCCACCACCTTTCACCTGTCCATTGTGGGGAAAAGGTGCAGGGAATGGGCCAAGGAGCTCTGCAGTATGCTCCTGCGTGCTCTGGAGCACATCCTTGTCGAGCCAGGAACAACATCATTCCCAGCATGACAAAGAAGTGCTCTGGAGTGCACACACACACAGAGTGTGTGAGAGGTAAGTCTTCCCAATGCATGCTCCCCCGCAACCCTGCATCCCCCAGCTTGGCCTCCGGGGGACCTGGCAACTCTATCCCTATATCCTGCCTAAAGAAATCCTGAATATCTGAGGAACAAATGGACTGGCCTTTGAGAACCTGTGGTTGGAGCAGGAAATCATACCTGGTTCCCACACAACACAGTTCACTGGACCGAGGCATGTATGTATGTGAGGTCTTAATGTGTGTAGGTCTTTGCTAGCTGTTATGGAATGTCCATAAAGTTAAAGAATCAAATGTATCACTTCTGTGTGTCCAGTCCCTGCCGAACCCATTAGAGATGAGCTTTAGTTCAAGTTTATGCTGCTACTCCCCCTCCAACATGGCTGAGCAGCAGCATTGCCAGATCACCTTGGGAATAACTCCTCCCATACCTGTGATTCTGAGTTGTTTGAATCTTTTAGCTATGAGGTGGATGTGAGTGAGGAGCATGATTCATCAGGAAAAAAACAACCGAAACAGATTTAAAAGTTTAAAGAGAAATACAGAGTTTGTTGAGGGACTGAGTACAATGTTGGAGGGAGACTTATCCTGAGTAAATACTAGCAGATATTAAAGCACAAGCAAACAGCACATTTCCTAACAACACCCTGAAAATATCAACCAGCAGTATTCCAGTTTGAAGCAATAATTACCTCTAGGCTTAAGGTATAAATGTAGGGGTGGGGCGGGAATGGGAAACAGGACTGAAGAGAAGTGAGTGTCTAATCTTTCCAGCTATGAAGCTGTAACTAGCAGGGAAGAGCTCTCTGTGTGGTGCAGTATGAATTGGAAAATAAAGGGAGATACATTAAAGATGGGGAGCAAAGATATACCTTTTTTAGTCTGCGTGAAAACCAGGAGGAAGAAGGAGCGAACCAGTGCATTGGGACCCTGTTGCAGTCTGTGGGAAGCCTAGAGGAGGCTATGTGATTTTAGCAAGAGTAGACCAACTGTGAAGTTGGGGTAGCAGGTAGGATCCAGAAACCAGCTACCAAAGTTTGGGAGCTGAGAGGTGGCTTTTATCTACCTTTAGTTGCATTAAGGGGAGGACAATGTTTCTGCTGTGACAGGATTGGGTCCAGGCTAGAAACGTTGGATCTGACTGGAAGATTTGCATTTTAGGGGAGTGGAAAAAAGAGAGGTCCAAAAATGGGCATAATTTAAAAGGGGAAAGTATGGAAAAGTTAGCCTGGGATGATGAGTTTACCTGATATGTAGCCAGGTCAGGCCTATTGGACAAAGGCTGATTGAGTTACCTGAGAGGCAAGTCTGATCAACAAAGGCCAGGAGTTGGCTGATGTCCTAGGCTTCTGTGGGATTAATTTTTCAGGGAACTCTGCATTGTAAGACAGATTTCTTGTTGGTCCTGGAACACCAATTATTGACCAGCAAACTCTGATCTTTAAACATTGCCTGACTTTTGATGACCCTAGTTAAACTAGCCAGGGCTCAGAATAGAGAGTCTTTTCAGAACACCAGGGATTGGTGCAAAGACAACATTGCAAAACTGAAGATATAACACTGAACCATACCTGTTGCAGCAATTTTGAAAACAATGGGAAGATTTGAATTGGGCATCGTCATCTGTCACAAAATGGTTAACACCTGATTTCGTTAATGGTCCTTTTCACTCATTTATTAATGCTCATAAACTAATTAGTCATAAGCATACAAAACATTTAAATACAAAATACATAGTCATAAGTACAATATTTACATTATAAAATGGCATTTAAATGCCATATACAAAAAATTTACCACTGCTGGAGTCACATGAGGGTCAGTGTAGGCTAACAACGTAGCTACAATCTCCAGCTCTGAAGCTGAGGTCCATTTTTGAATATATACCATAATCCACTTACCTTGACCAGTACTGTACTTGTGACAATCAATGAAAAAATGCCAAATAATATATAGTTTTCTAGATTTACAATCATATAACCACTCAGATAATGGAATCCCTGCAAACCTATCTGATAGTTCCTCTAACAGCAACACATTTCATCTTGCTTTGGAAAAAAAATTCAATATTTGGGGGATGGTTAGGAGCTTACAATAAACAGGTAGAGTCTGTGAAATTGGAAGGCCTAAGTAGTACAAGGATCACCAGTTTTCAAGCTAATATCATATCCTACAACTTGCTCAGGCCCTTGACAAGATCTTGCAAGAAGAAGTGACGAGATTGGCAAAACAATAAATAACAGCTGGCAAGCATGCTGCCAGCTGTTCTGACAGATCTATGGCTTCTGCCATCGTGATGAGATGCCATGCCTGGTTCCATTCAACCACTCACCCTCGAGGGAAGAGGAATAAGATTGAGGACTTTCCTTTCGAAGGTACACTCCTATTTTCTGAGAGAACAGATGACTGTTCCAACAAATGAAAAAGAACCACCAGACTGCAAAGTCTTTAGGCGTCATCACACTGTCTCACCAGCAGCCGTCCAAGTCCAGGTACCGAGGGCATCAACCTTACCAACATTGTACCATGAGGTATCCTTACCGCCAACCATACGCCCAGAGGTCCTTCACCTCATCTCAATGCCAGACCTCAAAGAGAATACCCAGGCCTAAACGAAGCCACCTCTATCTTCTAAACTCACTTACCATGGACAAAAGTCACTCTTTTGACTGATTAACTTGCAATCAGACATTGCTGTCTCATTCCTGGACAGAATATGTCTGCTTGCTCCTCGTTGGGACACTGTTACTAACAATGCTTGGATTTTAACAAACGTTGTTACCGTTTATATTTTTCAGAGTTGCCACTAGGCATGTGCAATTCAAGTTTCCGATCCGGGATAAATACCCAAATCGGACTCAGCATACTGGCTCCAATTCGCAAATGCCAAATCAAAGCTTCCGAAAGCTATTTGGGTCACTTCTGGAAGCTTCAAGGCACTTTAAAATCCTGCGGCTGGCTCCAGCTGAGTGGCGGAGGAGGATCCCCCCCCCACGGGCCATCTGAAGTTTAAAGAGTCCTTTCCCTGCTGCTTGCAAGTGGCAGGGTGGGCCAGCTGAAGCGCAGAAAGTGCCCTTTAAACTTCAGCTGGAGCACGGAAAGGGCCCTTTCCCTTCTGCTTGCAAGCGGCAGGGAAAGGGCCCTTTAAACTTCAGCTGGCCTGCGGTGGGGATCCTCCACCCCGCTCGCCAACTGAAGCGCAGGAAGTCCTGCTGCTGTTTATTTCAGGTGAAATATGTGGTGGGGCGGGAAGTTTTGGTGTGCTCTGAATCTTCACAGAGCATACAGAATTAGGGCAGTAAGTGGTTTCTGAAGCAGCTTGCTACTTTGGAAATAACTTATTTCCGATTCTTTTTCCTGCTTTGGAAATTCTGAAGTGGGAAAAATGAATTTTTCTGTTCCTGCACATCCCTAGTTGCCACCATTGACTTCTGTTCAGGCTCCTGCTCCTCTGCCCTCCAAGAGGTTATTAACAATCTGTTATCTAAGGGTGCCATCCAAAGAATTCCTCCAGATAACTCTCATTGGGGGTTTTATTCCAAATACTTACTGGTAGAGAAAAAAGATGGTGGAATCAGACCTATTCTCAATCTCCATAATTTGAACAAGTTTATTAAAATTGAAAACTTTTGCATGTTTACCATATCTACTTTCATTCAACTTCAGGAGGTAAATGTGTTGGTTGCGGTCCTTATCTTAAAGGATGCATATTTCCACATTTCACTAAGTGCACATCAGTTGTTGTAGCACATTTAAGGTCACAGGGTTGTTTTGTTTACCTTTATCTGGATGATTGGCTGTTAGCATCATCTGAAGCACTACTTCTTGACCATGTTCACCTTACTTTGCGTACCATCACTGCTTTAGGTTTTTTGGTGAATTGGAAAAAAATCGAACCTCATCCTCTTAAGATGCACTCATTTCATCGGAGCTAAACTGGACTCCGCTATAGGGAGGTCTTTTCTGCTTTATAGGGAGGTCTTTTCTGCTTCCTGGGCTTTATGGCCTGCTCTACTGCTGTTGTGTTCTTTGTATAACTATGAGTGAGACCATTGCAGAATTGGTTTCTATATTATTACAATCCCATGACCATGCTTCAGTACACCAAACTCTCTATTCCCAGATCTGTTATCAGATCTCTCCACTGGTGGGCTAACATTGAAAACCTACTTCAAGGATGCTCTTTTGGCACATATTACCCTGATATTTCTATAACCGCAGATGCATCAACATTGGGATGGGGTGCCCATTGTGGAACTTCCTCTATTCAGCGCACATGGTCACCTGTAGAAACAAAACTGCATATTAACATGTTAGAACTTAGGGCAATCCATTACTCCTGTGGTCCTTTTACAGGTCTGTTGCACAACAGCAGAGTTCAGGTTCATACTGACAACACTATGACCCTCTACTACCTAAACAAGTAAGGAGGTACAGCATCAGTAACGCTCTGCATCAAGGATGCACTTCTCTGGGAATGGGCAATACTAAACAGTGTGTTTCCCCATGCCATACATATAGCTGGCACGAAAATCAGCAAGGCAGACGTCCTAAGCAAGGTATTTGACACTCATCACGAGTGGATGACCAATGACAAATACGTCCTGCCCAGTTTTCAGTGTTGGACATTTCTCTTCCATGGACCTCTTCTCCACACACCTCAACACCAAAATCAGGTTTTTCTGTTCCCTAGTTGGAACGGATGGCAATTCAATAGGGGATGCATTTCAAATCCCATGGACACAAGGCCTTTTCTGTGCCTTTTCCCCAACTCTGTTAATCACCAAGGTCCTGCATACTAGTCACCCCCTTCTGGCCCCATCAAGAGTGGTTCCCCACCCTGTGAGCCATGGCCTAGGATCAGTACTACCAACTACTAGCAGTCACAGAGCTTCTGCATATTGACTAAGTATGGCATAACAAAGTAACCACACTGAAACTGACTGCATGGCTGTTAACCCACCCACCCCGTCCCTCATCTTCCTTCTCTAGAGAAGTAACCCAGATTATTCTTAATGCAAGAAAACCCTCTACATGTACTTCCTGTGGTTGAAAATGGACCTGTTTCTCTGAATGGTTAGAACCTAAACAGATTTCTCCATTTTCCTGCCTTTTAGCCCTTATTCTGAACTATTCATTGTCCCCACAGAGGAAGGATTTGTCTGTCTCCTTCCTTAAGGTTCACCTAGCTGCAAAATCAACTTTTCATAAGTGAATAGACAGCAAGACTGTTTTTCACACCACATTTCTAAATGGTTTCTTAAGGGCATATTCAATACCTTTCCCCCAAGGACACTCCCGGTTCCTCAGTGGAGTTTAAGTTTAGTTCTTTCATGACTCATGCTATCTCCTTTTGAACCCATGGCTTCTTGTCCTCTGTATTTATTCTCCTGGAAGACAGCCCCCCTAGTAGCTGTCAAATTCCCTCCCTGCTGCCCCTCTGTGAACTCTCTGATGTAAAGTATCCAGTTGAAGCTCATGGTGGCTCAGGAGAACTGAGGGAAGGAACAGCTCTTCTTGCAGAGCATGTGAATGTTTTGGCGGCGCCTGTGTGCTCAGAGAGAAGCAGCCCCTAATGGAGCTTTATAGAAGCAAGGGAAACAATGCCAAGCAGCTGACCTATGCATACGCAGTCCCAATGTGTGCCTGCACAGAAGAACACAGTGGTTACTAGCGGTGTGCGCTTCGAGTATCCAATTTGAGTAAAATACCTGAATCGGGCCCGTTTCCCAAAGCATTCGTAATGTAAAATACCTGAATCGGGCCCGATTCGGAAAGGAATCAAAGCTTCCCAAAGCATTCGTAACCCCCGGGGGTTAAGTTTAAAAGGCCCTTTCGCAAGCAGCCTCCGGCGGCGGCGGCAGCAACTGCCCTCTCTGCTGGCCAGTTGGCCACACCAGCTGCAGCTGCGTGGTGACGGAGGCAGGGAAGGCCCTCTCTGCCGGCTAATCGCGCGGGCCATGGCTGCGCGGCAACGGCGGCAATCACTGTTCTTCTCTGAAACAAAAGCCAATCCCCACCCCCACCCTGGACTGCTTGTTGAATGTTACTATTGTATTAACTTTGTCCTGAAGCATGGATTTTGGCTTTAGAAATGCCACAGTGTAGTCCACAACTAATTTTTATGAATATTAGACATTTTCTCCTTTTTGAATTGTGTACAATATGTCTCAGAAGGGATTACAATGGCCAGCGTCTAGGAGTTCTGCACAAGTGACGATCTGCAAAAGATTTTTTTTTTAGTGAATGGCATCTGGAAAGTGTGTGGCACTGGATTTTGCTTGCTGAACTATTTCATTTTACCTGAAAGAGCATGTGTTGTCTGTGATTATATATTTCCATATTAAACTAGAATTAAAGAGTCATCACAGACTGTACATTCCATAGACAGGAAGGATATGCACAACCCTGAACAATATGCTCATCCCCCAGATATCAATATGCTTCCTCCTCCAGCACGTCTGTCTTTGCACTTAAGATTCATATCTGGAGCATGGGGAACTCCAGCACAAACATTCTTGTAACCTTTATACTATGGATCTCAATTCTTTTCTTCTAAATCTGTGTAATCTGGGTGTTACTTTATTTATGCGCATTAAAGGGAAAAGGGTAAGAGGTGAAAATATGGAAGTATATTTAAAAGGGGAATGAGAAATATAGCTGTAGAAAGCTCTCTGCCCCTTCAGTAAATCTGTAATAAATAGTTTTATTAACTTTTGTATTCAAAAAGTTTTAGCACATCAAGATGAATGTCTGTAAACATGCACAGACTTCTTGTCCTTTGTGAAGGGCACAGTAACTTTAGCCTGAGCAAGTGTCTAAGTGTTAGGTAACAAAATCTAAACAATTTGAGAGAGATTGCTGGGCTGCCATGAATATTGACCATATTGAACTTCTGGCAGATTCAGTATTTCTCTCCTTCGCAACTAGAAAGAGAAGTCAATGTAAATGCAACTGTTAGGGCGCTAGTCTAACAGCCAAGCTAGACATGTAGGTTTTTAAAGAGTTGGGTCTGGGTTTCCCAAACGCAACTCAAGTTCTCTGCAGCCACACAACACCTTTGGGGAATGGCTGTAAAAAAGATAACGGAGAGCCCAAACAGCCTCAGAATGCATCCATGCCATTCCCCATGTCAAAATAGCAAGGGAGGGAGGCATTCTGAAACTGTTTGGGCTCTCCTTTATTTTTAACAGCCATTTACTTTTTAACTGCTGCATGGCTACAGAAAACCAAGTTGGCTACAGAAAACCGAAACCAGACCTGCACATCTACAGAGACTCCTAAGACTGTGAAGAAGATGATTCTCATTCTCATTCAGTCATGAAGCTCACTGAGTGACTTAGGCAAGTCAAACTCTCTTAGCTAATCAACCTCATACAGTTGTTATGAGGATAAAATGAAGGTAGGGAGAACAATGTATGTCACTCCGAGTTTTTTCAAGGAAGGGCAGATGAAAATATGATGGCAGCAGCAAATGGGGTAGAATGAACATATGATTACACACTTGAACATGTAGATGGTAGAAAGTAGCATTGTGCACACGGTATGTACTCCCAACCTCTGTGGGTTTTTACATGGATATTTATGTAAGTCCATGCACGTACATCTCTGCATGATTGGGACCCCTTCTGTTGCAGGATTCCTGATCTCACAGACAGATTCCTATGTGCTTGCATTTGCAGCAGGCCTGGCTGAAGCCATTGAGCCTTCCTAAATGACCTCCTCCCTGCCAGGTTCCAAGGGATGTATGCAGAAGAAATACTTCTGCATCCCCTCTTGGATGGAGGATCATGGGCGGAGAACATATGCTTTCTTTGCTGCTGCCCGTATAGGATTCTCTGTTTATCTGAAATAGGTTGCAAAAGTGTTTTCTCTGCACTCCACCTGAGCTGGTCTCGTCCAGTACGTACCTTCTCTGTTGCTACCTGCCCAGAATTCTCCATCTGAGGTGGGCTGAAGAACTGCTTCTGTATCCTGCAATGGACGGATTCCAAGTGGGCAGCAGTAGTAACATGTGCTGTTTCTCGTGTTGTCCTGGCAAAATCTAAGACACCATGTAGAGAAGGAATCACTGCAGCACCACTGGTCTAGGCACACCACAATTATTGTCTCTTCCAGCTCTAGTCTCTACTACCCATTTGGTTCCTCAAGCAACTTCTGGGTGTTGAACCAGCCCTTAGTTGCATGCAGTTAGATTCTCTGTAGATGTTCATACAAACATTTGCATCTGGTTCTGCTCCCTCTATGTTCATGTAATATTTTCCAGGGAGTATGGTAGCTGATTAAAATCAGTAGGGGTGTGCCCTGATAAAATTATTGCTTTAATTCTGTATCATAATTTAAGAAAGAGAAAGTGTATTGGTTTTAAGAATTCTCAGAAATATTGTTGTATCATGAAGATACATCAGGTTCCATTTCTATTTTGATTAAGATCGGCCTGGATGTCTATCTGTTGTTTTCCATCTGGGGAAAACAGCAGCTTTTCCTGAGTGGATTTCCCCCCCACCAAATGTGATCAATATATCAGGGAATCTAGTCCATCCTCTCTTCTAAAGCCTCTTCAAGTTGCAAGCGAATTGGACAAAGTAGTCCATCCAGTACAGCTCCTTGAATAAGTTGCTCTCAGCCATTCTCTTGGCGTAGTGGGAAAAGGTGTGGAAATGGCCATCAGTTGTCTGCAGCTTTTTTTAAAAAACAACTTAATAACTATGAGTAAAAGTAGTTATTCTAGAGTGTCTGTCTAGTGAGCCGCTCACCTACCCCTACTAATCATGTTGTAGGGAAATAGCATTTTAAACTGAGGCAAGCTCATGGTGCATTGAAGTTGGGAGTGGGGAGGTGGACCATATGGCCTTTCTCGGCAGAGTAATGTAAGAAAAGAAAAGGGAACTACTGTCCAACCTAAGCAACAAAACCCGCAACCTTACTCCAAGTCGTTAATCTATGAAAAGGTGGGAAACAGGTAACCCACTAACTAAGCGCAGCTAGAAAAGTCAACAAACCAAGAAAAATGAATCACAATAATTTTAAAAAGAAATAAATTCTTTAGAAGCACAGAAAAGAAAAAGGAGAAGATCAAAACCAGAGATTAATCTTCACAGAACTCAAAACAATGACAAAAAGAATTCCTCTCTCAAACTAACCCAGCAACCAAATGCCCCCCCCCCCACTACTTCCCTCCCTGGGGAAAAGTGATAGTGGAAAGGCTAGCTAGCAGTAATAAATTGATAATTGAGTGAATAAAACCAATCTGCCAAGAAAAGAGTCCAGCAAAGTTCATCCTAGCCAAGCAAGGCATCTCTCCCAGGGCAAGTACAGCATGCGCACAGCACAAGACAACTAATGTAACAAACAGCTGCTGTTTAAAATTTCCCTCCCCTCCAAGAAAGCCTGTATGATTGGCCAAGAAAGCCCCCTGAGTGGTCCCAAGTCCAAAATTAGGTGGAAGAAATACTATTTCCCGGGAAGCAGGCAGCAGGCAGGAAGGCTCCATTAAATTCCCAACAATTGACAATGGTAACTGATCCAGGAGACGTTCCTGGAAGCATTTGACTGCCTTTGTTATAGCCTGCCAGATTCATTGCTGGGTAAGTCAGATGACTTTTAAGGTAAGAAATATCTGACTGCCTATCCCTAAAAATTGGTGGTCTTTTTTTTCAGTCAATATGGGAAGGGTAAACAACTATCATCTTTGTGGCTTTTTTGGTTGAGAAAGAAGTCACACATCTCATACTTCCATGAACCTTTGTATGCTGAAGGTATTTGGTATAGAGCCATCTGTGTCTCCAAAACTTAATCTGGAAGACTTGTCTGATTTAAGTGTTCTGAAAAGGAAATCATGCTTTAATCATTTTTATGTACATTATGCTCTCCAGCAGAGGGAGCTGGTGCAAATCTAAAGAGAATGTATCTCAGAGATGGGACTTAATAGGCAACAAATGAAAACGCACATACTGAGGACAGCTCAAAACATATGTTTTAGAGGATGCCAACCTTTGTGTAACCTTTTGGGAAACTTATCTGAAGGAATGGAGGAGAACCCTTCTGATAATTCAGCTTCCTGTTGCCAACTGTATCCAAAATCTGATTATTCACGGGAAATACCACTAGTGTTTCAGCATTCACCTTGTTATTACTTAATAAAAATGTTTAAGGACATGTGACCTACATATGTGCCCTGCATATTTTTAAACTGCAAGTTGTTGTTTCTGTTACTGAGATACATGAAGAGGTGAAATTACTTCAAGATCCAGACAATTGTGTTTAAATTATGTTGAATTATACATGCCTTTAGTAGCTGAAAACCAGCATGTGCACAACAAAGAACAGGGCTTCTGAAATTTTATCCAAGCCTCTGTATTTCTGGTGCAATTTTGATTACAGTGATGCTAAAACTTTTACTCACAGAGCTTGCTAAAGAAGCAAATGTGATGAAACATCTGTTCTTTTAAATATATTTGCAGAATGTAATGTCTGTGTTCTCCCCCCTCCCCAATTCTGTTTATTGTTTTCAAAATCTCAACAATACAAATAACTTTTACAAGGATAATTATCTAAAAACAATTGTTACATTCAGTGTACGTTTTCTAAATTATTATACATTTATACATTCATAAATAACATATATTTACAATTCACATTCTATCAATTATATCTTACTGCATTGAACATCCATCCTATTATGCATTGTTGTACATGAGCATGTGGAAGTGGATGTGTATAACTAGTAGTGGAGATATCAATAATAGTCATTTTTTGCGATGATATAGAGGAATTATATACTTCCAATTTAGCCCCGATCTAGATCTTTAAGTCTTTTGGGAATTTCTTGTTGTTTCATTAGATATTCTAAAATTGGGTACCAGCTAAGTATAAAGTCTCTTGATGTCACCTGGGGGTCAATACGTGAGAGATTGTCAATAACAGCAGCCGTAGTATAATTGTCCCATAATTTTTTTATGCTGTAGAGAGAAATTGGAGCATTTACATTTTTCCAGGGGGTGGCAATGGCTGCTTTGGCAGCTGTTAACAGGATCAATGTAGTTCGTGTCTTAATCTGTGTACTCCTGTTAATGCCCAAGTGTTTAGGAGCAAGGTCTCTGGTGAAAAGGGAATATGCATACCTGTGAGTGTTTTTTTTTTAATCGTTTTTATTGAATGGGTTAACCTACATTCCTTTAAAATATACAATTTCATTTACCCTGTGAGTGTTTTGATTTCGTTTAGAACTCTTTCCCAGAATGTTGCTGCTTTGGGACGTATAGCGAGCAGAGAAGGTAATCTCCTATCTCACCACATTGTTTCCAGCAAGCTGGGCTGGCAGCTGATATGACATGGGTTAATTTTTTATAACAACAACATTCGATTTATATACCGCCTTTCGGGATGACTTAATACCCACTCAGAATGGTGTCATGTACCAGCGCGAGATGATTTTGAATGCTTGTAAACTTTCAGTTACAATAGATTTAAATGGGGGTAGTTTCCAAATAGATATCTAATCAGCTTCTGTCAGTTGTGCGACAGATTTTTTGCCAGCATGTTTGGTATGTGAGTGTATGTGTTTTATTCAAGTCAGATAATACATTATAAATGGCTGAAATAAGGTGTTTTTCGACTCCTGTGCTTTTTTTATTACTACCTCAAAGTCTGTTAGAGGTTGCTTAAGAATGTTTTGCAAATCTATTTGAGAGCACATATACGTTACCTGAAGATATTGAAACCGTGGAATTGATGTACCTTTTATATATATATATACTACTATATATATATATATATATATATATATATATATATATATATATATATATATATATATATATATATATATATATATATATATATATATATATATATATATATATATATATATATATATATATATATATATATATATATATATAAATATGCTACCCTTCAGGTAGCATCCACTTAACATCCACTCAGAGCAGTTTACAAAGTATGTTATCATTATCCCCACACTAACAACAATCACCCTGTGAGGTGGGTGAGGCTGAGAGAGCTCCTAGAAGCTGTGACTGACCCAAGGTCACCCAGCTGGCTACAAATGGAAGAGTAGGGAATCAATCCCGGCTCTCCAGATTAGAGTCCCACTAACCTCTACACCAAACTGGCTCTCTGGCGTTATTGCCCAACCCTGGTGGAAACCAGTGTTGATTTAGAAAGGTTTGTAATCTGGATTTGTTTGGTAATTTTGTTCTAAGTTCATCCCAGACCTCCAATATTGGGGTTAGAAATGGATTAGATTGTATTTTATGATGTCTGTCCGTTATTATTTGTCATACAGCTTCATGTACTTCATATAGGACAGTATATTTTCAAGTTGTAGAGCAACCCATTCTGGCTGATGGTTTAGTTCCAGCAATTTAACTGCATTTGAAAGGTGAATGGCTTCATAATATTTAATCACATCAGGAAATCCTAGCACTCCCCTTCTAGAGCTCCATTGTAGTGTGTCGGCATTAATGTCTGTGTTCTTTGACTGTATAGAATGTTTTGCAGTAGTTGTGGGAACTGTGCTTTACTTCTGTTTTATGGATGCTGTGACTGATCTTTTTCTTCTGTGTTTCTCAGCTGTAAAATAGGACCAGTTTCCTCTAAATGATATAAATGCTGTATAGTGGATATATGTATATGCGTTTCACTTGTGTCTCTGCTTCTGTCATCTTGAACAATCTGCTTGCATACTATTTTAGACCCTGCTTGTGATGCATTTGAGTCTGGATTTTATTTGCTCTGCTGTTGTCTCCAGATCATGCTGTTAGACAGCCAGAATACTTCTGTAGCCCCAACTACTCATCTATAGGTGATGCTGGAAAGTGCCATCAAGTCATAGCTGACTTATGGCGGTCCCTGCTGGAGCTAACAAGGCAAGAGATTAACAACAGTGGTTTGCCATTACCTGCCTCTGCAACCCTGGTCTTCTTTAGAGGACTCCCATCCAATTACTAACCAAGGTTGACCTTGCTTAGTTTCTGAGATCTGACAAGACTGAGCTTGCATAGGCTACCCAACTCAGGGCGCCAATCTACATGACTATGCCTTTTTCATCTTTAAAATAGTAGACAGTATTTATTTATTTATTTTATTTACATTATTTATAGTTTGCCTTTCTCACCAAGACTCAAGGCGGGTTACACAGTGTGAGACAGTACAGTCAATTTCAAAGGCGTTTCAATAGACATTTAATAGGGTATATGAATGCAAATTTGCAAAGGATTAAAAACAGCAGAAATCCAACACAGAGTTGAAGAAATGCTGAAGCAGGGCATAAGCAATTCTAAAACTAACATATTAAAACAACACACAAACTACCAAGTATGTTTTTGCACTCTGCATTGTAGAATATCTGTAGTAATTTGGTTTGATATCTGAGAACACAAGAGGTCCCTTTAAAGAAAGAGGAGGAGATGTGGTAGTTAGTGTCAGACTAGGATCTGACACTGAGAGACCTAGATTCAGATCCCCACTCTGCCATGAAGCTTATTCTCTCTAAGCTGAACATACCTCACAAGATTGTTGTGAGGATAAAATAGATGACAGGAGAACAATGTATACAGCCTGAGATTCTTCAAGGAAGGGCAGGATAAAAAGTACTCAATAAATTAAATAGGTGACACCTCAGTTAAGTAATGAATGGCTGTATCTGTGAACTAGATAAAAAATACAGGAATATAAACTTAACACCCAGCAATGGGTGCTATATAGTGTATATCCCTTAAATGTGGGATATACTTGCTTTTTTCTGAATACCTTTTCAGTTATGTAAGTGGATGGATTCCAACTATGTAAACAAGCTCAGCTTTCTGTGTTTGGTGTCTTGTGGACTCAAAGACCCAGTGATTGCACTGAAAGCTGATGTGGCAAACTGTCTAAAATAATTTGTGTTGTTTTCCTTCCTAAACTGAAAGTCCCCACTGTAAACAGCATAGGGTACTCCATTATTAACACATTGACTTGAGTATTTGCTCATTGACTGACAGCATCGGAACCAGGGTGTGATCTTGCAGGTTTTATTGTGTCAAAGAGTGATTGTGATGGCAGGAAGGGCTGTTGTTGATGCACAGGTTCCACATTAGTGTCACTGCTAATCCATCAGTTTGTAGGCTGCAGAAGATTTTTTAAAAATGTTTGAATTAAGGTGAAGTGGTTTTAACAGAATGGGCTCAATTTACGGAGAATTTAGTATCACTGCAAACACTGGGTTCATTTTTTAAAAAGAAATAGAAAATGGCAACTAAAACATGATTTAGAGAAGGTCTAGAAGTTGGAATCTTTAAGGGATTCACAGCAGATAGGTGCTAAGCCCATACATATGTTAAAAGCAAGAGACTCAAAATAGCAAATGGAAAAGAAATCAATAATGACTACTAGCTTCAAAAAATATTTAATTCATCAGATTTTACTTACTTTAATGATACTGCTCATTTGGCCACTGGCCTTGAGCAATGGCACACTAAATACAACAATAATAAATATTTTTTAAATAACCTACAGTTTACTCCACTTAAAATCCTTTAAATGTAATAACATGGGCAAAAATTTTTTTGGCAATAGCTATGGTTGGTAACGCCTAAATCCATGCCTTCCAAAAGTTTTTTTTAACTTTACTTGGTATTGATAGCCCTGCATTAGCATAAAAATAGGAGTAAGCCGCAAATCCCTAATACTGTGAAAAATAGTGCAATCTAGTAAACAATGCCCAAAGTTTCTGTCTGTCCAGTAGCACTATCATAAGATCTGTCAGAATATGGAATCCTTTGCATTTGAACTTGCATTACTAGGGAAGAAATAGAATTTAGTTTTCGAAGCATAAATGCTCTCCTATTTTGAGGAAGTTTAATAATCTAAATACAATAGGGTTGCCTTTGGATAGGACAATCTCAGATATAAAGGAGCGCATACCCTACAGGCTCTGTTCGTAACGCTCAAACAAATCCAAAATATACAGGCATTTGTTCACCACAGAGCGAGCTGCTAACCTTCCCAGTTTCACCCATTTACTACTGTTAAGCCCAAACTGTTGATTCATCAGATTTTAAAGGCTTTATTAAATGCCCTCACAGATCCTGCTAACAGCCAGTGTATGCTGACAAATCCAGAATTTGCCTCTTTTGCACCTCCTCACCCAAAGGAGAATCTATAATGGCCATATAAAAAAAGAGGCTCCCATTGTTGATTAAGTGTTGGGATTGGCTGTGAGAGTCCCATGTTCAAATCAGCGCCTTGGCCTCACAGCTTTCCAGTTGCCCTCAGACATATCTCTCAACAGTGCCTTCCTTGCCAGATGGTGGCTGGAATAAATACGATTTGTATAGCTCTCTGTACACTGAAAAGTAATGTTGCATATTCCTTCATAAAAATATTATGGTAATATTTTAAGAATTTTCTGTGTATCTCTTGCAGGCTAGATATGCCCATTTCAAAAGCGGAGTTCTTTATGATGCAGATATTGTATTTCTTTTCCAAATTATGACCCCTCCAAGCTTTAAATGTTATTAAATAGTTAGACATAAAACATTTGTATTAAGCAAATGGCTTTGAAGAACGAACAGATAAGAACTGATGATACGAATTATGCCCGCTGGAGCCTCCTGTTTAAATCTCACCATATCCAAGAACTCTCTTAGGTTGACTTAAGCAAGCCTCTATTTCTATTACTTGGATTGATCATATTAGAACAAAAATACTAATCAGCTTCCAATGCTGTTGTATGGATAGCCAAGAGAAAGTGTGTGATTTTTTTTGAATACTTGTAAAGCATTATAGAGATGCTAAGGGTTTCTTGTAATTTCTTTTTGTCCAGCTATTCAGCAGTATCAGTGGTGGAGAAACTTTTTCCTTGTTTGAAAAAGGTCTTCGGACACCACTCAAGCAAGAGATGCACACTATGGAAGCAGTGAAGCTTGTGGAGCACAGTTTGAAACGAGCACTGACAAAACTTATGATTCATCTCTTTGGTGATGGTAAGTGCCTAAAAGGCTACGTTGCAGACCTGTGAACACACTGGCATTTTATTTATTTATTTATTTATTTATTTATTTATTTATTTATTTATTTAACTTCATTTGCGCCTCACTTTTCTTCCCAATGGGGACCCAAGACAGCTTAAATCATTCTCCCTTTCTTCATTTTATCTTCACAACAGCCTTATGAGGTCAGTTAGCCTTTGTGTGCGTGACTGGCCTATGGTCATCCAGCAAGCTTTCATGGCAGAGTGGGGATTTGAACCTGGGTTTCCCAGAGCCTAGTCCAACACTTGAACCACTCCATCACAGTAGCATAATGAAGGCACAATCCTGTGCTCTCCCAGCAGCAAAACAGAAAGCACATTATAATAGTAGTAGAAACAAGAGCTAATGCAGTAGCTCTGAAAACTCCACAACCATCTGCCTGTCATGATATTGCTCATTGACCAAACCCATACATAGAAAGCACAAATCAACCCATGATAACAACAGGAATATCATAAATGATGTCATAGAACTTGGTCCATACTCTTTCTTACACACACTTCACAAACATACTTACAAGAAGAACCAAGAGTACCTCTCATTAGTATAGTAAGCAGGAGGGCAGAAATTTTCAGCCCTAAGCTGCAGATCCCCTGTTCTCTGGGGCAGAAGAGTAGGGGGTAAAGTTGAAATAGGTCTGGGATGGTCAGTCTTTTGTTATGCTGTTATGTATTGTTAAAAGTAGTAAAAGTCAGTGTAGTGTAGTGCTTAGAGCTTTGGACTGGAATCTAGGAGACCCAGATATGAATGCCCATTCTGCCATGGAAGCTTGCTAGTTGACCTGGTGGGCCAGTTATGCACTCTCAACCTAAGCTATCTAATAGGGATGTTGTGAAGATAAAATGTGGGAGGGGAGAACAGTGTTTTAAGCCACTTTGGGTCCCCAGTGGGGAGAAAGCTGAGGTACCATATGAATGAAGTAAATAAATAAATATATTTTATACATTATTTAGATATCTGTTCCCTCTTTACTCCCCATGAAGACCCAAAGCAACTTACAACATCATTCCATCATCCTCCATTTTATCTTCACTACCCTGTGAGGAGAGGGTGACTGGTATGCTGCCAGGGCAGAGAAGGAATTCCATCTGAAGTCTCTCTGATACTCTAATCCCTGTACCATGCTGACTCTCCCTATATGGAAATAACACACTACTTATTCATGAAGTGTATAATTTGCTATTACGGGATGATTGCCTTTAACTTCAATGGCTTTTGAAATGGATTAGACTGATTCGTGCTGAATGAGCTTATCGCCAAGATTATTAGCCACAATATCAAAATGAACCCCCTTACCAAGAGGCATTATACATCTGAGTATCAGACATTGAGGACCTAAAATAAGGGATGGCCAAATGTTTACCTTCCCTTTGCTTCTAAGCTTCTACAGGGTAAAGAATGCTGGACTAGATGAATATTCTTCCAGCCCTTCAAGGCTGTTCTTGAATTTATTTTCTAGCAAGAACTTTTGCCTTCAGAGATGACACAATTATCTGTCACAAAACTACTGGCTAGCATTAGAATTCATGCAAGATGTTGGCAAGTTTCAGAGCTGTTGAAGGGGAGTATTTTTAGCAGAAAATCTAACAGAGAACATTGCAATTAAAACTCCTACATAAACATTGTTTTTAACAAACCTCTTTTCTCTAGAATTTTCCTGTTTGGTGTTTATGAATGCTTCTTTTGTAAAGTCTGCTTCATTTGCCGTGCATATTGCGCTTGGTTCTTGATATGTGGCATTTTATGAACTCTGACTGTGAATTGTTGGGTTGTAGATGAAACAGATTGATGAGAATGTCTACCACTCTTTTTACGTTCAAGCATTTATATTTGGGGAAAGGGGACTCTAAATTTATTGGAAAAGGCTGATGAAGATCTTCCATATACTTTGAGCTATGTTGTATCATTTCAAGGCTCCAGCACATATGATAAATCTTGCCTAGAGTCATTCTGTCACTCTCTGCCTTGGGGCCTGTAAGCAGCATCTAGAGAAGATCTTTCAGGATTAGACCAGTATGATCACTACAGTGTGCCCCAGTCTGGCTGCTCTATTCTGAACCAGTTGAAATTTCTTTTACATACAACCACGTTACAGTAATCAAACCTAGTTGCAACCAGATAATGAATGGTTATGGCCAAATCACTTTTCCTCAGAAGGGGGTGCATTCTGCACACCAGCTGAACTTGATGGAAGACATATTCATGCAATGGATACAACTTGAACATCTATTTACTAAATTAGATCTAGAAGCACCTCTAAACTGACGAACTGATCTTTAATGGAAAATGCCATCACATCTCAATCCAGTTGAATACTAACTCCATGATCTGATGGAGCCTACAAGATATTTGTCTAATACCTAGTTCTACCTAGATTAGATGAAAAGGAGAAACAGTGTTGGGTGTCATACCCATACAGATGACACTTCACCTCAAGTCTCCAGCCAGTCTCTCCCAGTAGCAGTTAAATAGCATAGGAGGCAGAGCATTAGTCCTCCAACACCACATACTGAAAGTGTTCAGACCAATAGGATCAGATGTGTGTTGCCCCAAAATTGTGTCACCTGCCATTTCTTAATCAACTCCATTAAAGAGGATGTTGTAGTGCAGAGTTAGCTCTTGATGTATCTTTCCAGTCATATGTTGATCTATTATTAATAATTATCATGCAATTTCCTTATAAGTCTTTCTCTGGCAAACATTTTCCCTCTATTGAGATAACTGGCCCTGTTTGGCTGCAAGAGCTTATTTCTTCTCTCTTGGCTTAGTTCCCAGTGTGTGTTGCTGTGTTCCTGTCATCCAACCTTTCTGTTCTTTGCTCCTGATTTTACACACTTGTTAATCTGGGTAAACACTACATTTTGAGTTTAACAATGCTTAGCTTTACCTTTGGCATAAGGCCTCCAAACTTCACTCTGTTTATCAGACCTTCTACTTAACTAGCCTGTGGTGGATTTGTGTGTCTGTGTAAAAGTCCCATGCCATTTGGTTAATGGAGCTTGTCATGTATATATTAGAAATATATCAGTAGTTTATATATAGTGTTTATTCATTATACAGCTCTATAAAATATTCATACGGTGGCACAAATCAGAAGAGAATAGCTTTGTGTTTAAAGTGGGTTGCACTAATAGTGCAAAAAACCCCTGCAACAGTGGAGATTTATTTTCCAAAAGAGGTCGTTAAGGTAATAGTGGGGGGGAAATAGAATTGTAAAATAATAACAATAAAACGATTTAGCTGTATCTCTGAGGAGCAGTTAGTCATTTCCAGTTACTGAGCATAACAAAATTACCTGCTTTGCCCATGATCTTAGCTCATTTTCCTTCTATGCCAGGTGGTTGCCAAAGTTTGACAAGTGATTGATTTGGTTTTAAAGGGTGCCCGAACTCCACAAACTGTTTTTCATATTAGAAAAGACATGGCTGTTCCCCCCCCTCCCAAGTTCTAAGACTTATTGCCTCGCATGCACAAAAAAGTGTTGTAAATTGGTTAGTTTGCTATTTTTTTCCCTTGGATTACAATAATTGATGTAATTAACTGAAAGGCAAGTTTTATTTAGGGTGGGCGAAGTAAGGTTTTTAAATCACTTACTCTTTTTTGCTTACATCTTTGTTTCTCCATAGGGCTCGAGATTAGATGGGTGGACTGCTATTTCCCATTTACTCACCCTTCCTTCGAAATGGAAATCAGCTTCCGGGGAGAATGGATGGAGGTCTTAGGTTGCGGGGTCATGGAGCAGCAGCTAGTTAATTCAGGTATGAAAGCTCTTTTGCTTCATTGACATCTCTATTAGCAAAGACTTCCACCACAATCAGTTTCATGGTCCAGCACATTGCATCTGCTTGCAGCGCACACTTGCGTCCACCCACAGATCTATGTTAGCAGTGGTGATTGCTGACAGCTTAGAAACAGAGAGCAGACAGTTCGTGCTGCACTGTTAAAGTTCTATGTTTAATTGGTAAGCCAGAAATTTAGCACCTTAAGACCAGTTATGTAGTTTTCAGTGGGAGGAAATCTGTTTTGTTTTGAAAACTGAAAAAGTATGCATTACACTATCTACCCACCTGGTGTATATAACTCAAGAGTTGCCAAACTTCTGTAGAATGGTCACAGGCCTCAATTTAAGCTAAGACTGAGCACCAAATGTCAGATTTGGAGACCATTTTTAGTGTAAGGGGTTCAGCGTACAATTCATGCTGAGACTGAATTTAAAAAGGTTAGATACTTTCATAAATATCAGGTCCATGAAAGAGTAGCTGGCCAAGTCAATTAGGACTGGATGCTCAATGATCAAGAATATGCTGCCTTGAACTTGGAGCAGCCAGCTTCTCTTATGTTCTATGTTGTACTGCTCATCACTTTCCCAGGGGAACCTGGATGGCCATTGTCAGAAACTTAGTGGGTTACTTGAGTTTCTGGGTCTGGTCTAGAGTTGTGTATCTTATTGGATCCAACCAGTTTTTCCTCTGGTGAAAAAAGGAAGAAGAGATCCCCTTTGATTGTCCAAATTGCTATGCTGGAAATCGTGTAAAAATAATGTGGAATGGGAGACTGTAGAAAAGAGAGGGATTAGGTGAGATTGAGTGGAAAAGCTGGCTGGATTCCACACTAGTGCTGCAAGAGCTATAGCATACTCCTGTCTAACCAGCAGTGTTGTTTAGTACTGGGCAGACTGTTCCTGGCTCAATCTGGAATTGGGCAACTATTCTGCTCCTCCCTGCATAATTGGAAAATACCTTGCCCTCCTGCAGCCGAATTCCAAAATTTGGGGACCCTGTAATACTCTTAATATCATCAGGAGCATAATGGAATTTCTGAATGACCCTCCCCCTGGAGTCCTCAAATCCCCTTATCTGTCAGCAGTAGCAAAGAATAAGTTCTTTCTCATCACTTCCATCACACCATTCTGGTGCCTTGAGTACTCTGACTGCAAAATTGGAGACTAGACCTCCTCTGCAACCATTTACCAGCAGGGCAGTATCTAACTACTGATCTTAGTAATGAGCACATTGTTCTGGATGGCTCTGGCCAGGCCTGATTTAGATATAGTCATGCACTTAAGAAACTCTGACAGTCTAGTTAGTTTTCCTAAATATATATATAAATCGAATGTTGTTGTTGTTGTTAGTATTAAGTCCTGGCAAGAGGTCTCTCACAGATAATGTCTTAGGTTTGTTAATGGGTGTTGTACACAAATAATACAGTTATGGAATCTCTGCTTCCTTTTTAAGCCTATATTATTACAAAATAATTATTTACTATTCTTGATATCAGTTCAATCAACAGAAAATCATACCATCCATTACAACTACATAGATCATTAAAGGAGAGTAATTATATGAGTCCAGAGAAGTATCTTACCCAGATATGAAGGTCACAGGCAAGAAGCCTCTCCAAAAAGGAAGCTCATGATTAGTTTAGCTTGTCATATTTATAGGGTTTCAGAAAATTTTCTTAACAATAGCTGCTTCAAAGACTCAAATTCTTGGCTAATTTATTATGTTTATGATTTCATACACCAAACAATATTGTTCATATTTGAAACATCTTGAAACACATAACAATAGCTAGTTCATCTTGCTACTTTTTGTATTAACAAAGTCTATGCAGAATTAGTGATTATATCTTTTGGCCCTCCACCAATGTAACTATAATCAAATAATGTTACCAGTGGTTGTTGTGGGTTTTCCGGGCTGTATTGCCGTGGTCTTGGCATTGTAGTTCCTGACGTTTCGCCAGCAGCTGTGGCTGGCATCTTCAGAGGTGTAGCACCAAAAGACAGAGATCTCTCAGTGTCACAGTGTGGAAAAGAGAAGAGATGTAGGTCATTTGTATCTACTCAGGAGGGGTGGGATTGAGCTGAGTCATCCTGTAAGAGTTTCCCAGGGTGTGGAATGCTAATGGCGGGAGGCTTCACTGTATCCTGAGGAGGTTCTTTTGCATATGGATTGGTACTTGATGTGCTAATCTTCTCTGCAGGGCTATTGTCAGGGATAGAATGTTTTGTTAGCCTGGTGTTTTTCAGAACTGGCAACCATGCTCGGTTCATTCTTAAGGTTTCTTCTTTCCTGTTGAAGTTTTGCTTATGCTTGTGAATTTCAATGGCTTCCCTGTGCAGTCTGACCACAGGGAAGCCATTGAAATTCATAAGCATAAGCAAAACTTCAACAGGAAAGAAGAAACCTTAAGAATGAACCGAGCATGGTTGCCAGTTCTGAAAAACACCAGGCTAACAAAACATTCTATCCCTGACAATAGCCCTGCAGAGAAGATTAGCACATCAAGTACCAATCCATATGCAAAAGAACCTCCTCAGGATACAGTGAAGCCTCCCGCCATTAGCATTCCACACCCTGGGAAACTCTTACAGGATGACTCAGCTCAACCCCACCCCTCCTGAGTAGATACAAATGACCTACATCTCTTCTCTTTTCCACACTGTGACACTGAGAGATCTCTGTCTTTTGGTGCTACACCTCTGAAGATGCCAGCCACAGCTGCTGGCGAAACGTCAGGAACTACAATGCCAAGACCACGGCAATACAGCCCGGAAAACCCACAACAACCATTGTTCTCCGGCCGTGAAAGCCTTCGACAATGTTACCAGTCTCTATGACGTTAATTTGGTGTAGTGGTTAAGAACGGCAGGACTCTAATCTGGATAGCTGGGTTGATTCCCACTGCTCTGCTTGAAGCCAGCTGGTGACCTAGGGTCAGTCACAGCTTCTTGGAGCTCTCAACCTCACACCCTCACAGGGTGATTGTCGTGAGGATAATAATAACACACTTTGTAAACTGCTCTAAGTGGGTGTTAATTTATCCTGAAGGGCAGTATATAAATCAAATGTTGTTGTTGTTATTTTTGCCCTTCTCAGATACTTCCTGCACCTGGGCCTTGGTGCATTGTATGCACTAGTATGAGTTAGACGGCATTACTAATCTACACATGGCAGTATAACTGTATAACTCTATTGTTTTATGCCCTTCTTCAAGATTGTTTTTTGTAGGCCTCTAGACTTCCTTCCTAGTTATGGTGCTGGACCAATAATAGTCATTGGTCATATCCAGCAGTTATCCCCTTGTAGTTCTAGCTATATCCATGACAACATGTTGAACTGGAACAGACAAAGCTTAAATATACCTGAAGAGACCCTGCCTGTTTCCACAGAACACCACCTCAAAAATTTCTCTGCAAGTCAGTTTGAATCCAAGACCAACCTACAGCACAGGCATCAGTGGTTTGTGGCATATATGGACAAAATCACAAAACCTTGTCTACCCTTATCTCACTCCACTATGGCCTGGTTCACTAGACCAAAAGCAAAACTGCACTAAAGGACTACTAAAGGTATGCATTAAAGTAGTAGTCTCATATATCATTTCAGACTTGACTTACAGCACACCAGCTGGAACAAGATGGCTTCCGTGACTTAAAAGATTAATTGTGGAATCCTCAGTAGAGTTACAACCATCTAAGTCCATTGGGCTTAAAAGGGTATAACTCTGCTTAGAATCACCTTGTAAAACATCTAAATGAGTGAGGAAAGCAAAGGAATAGACCTTGCTTTACTTTAGTGTCAAAACTTTCTACAGCCCCCTGACTTGTGCCAAGTATTCTGAAGTTCAGCACCAGACACTAGAGAGTTAGGAGGCTGCATTACGGTGCTAGGACAACATGTAAAGCCAGACAGAAAAGGTTGCAGACTCTTTAACCAAGGAATCCAACGAGAAAAAAAGCCCATGAATGATGAAGAGGTGTGAGTGACACTACTGAAGCTTTGGCTCTTGCTGTTCTCTAACTATTCATTAGCTCAGCTCATGCTTCTATTCAAATGTAAGTCAAATCAAAGAAAGGTTTCTCAGTAAAATGCTGTTCTGTACACTATTCTCTTAACACAAAGGATGAGAGGCCCCAGCATAGATTCTATAAGGCATTAAATGGTACAACAAAATTCTTCACTTGAGTCTAAATGTTCAAAACCAAAAACATCAAAGAGTTGAGGCAACTTCACTGGAACCTGAAATTTCCTCCAAGGTACAAACTCTCTTCATAATAAAGAACATGCAACTAAACTCTGATGTTTCAACTCACTAGGGAGTATTGTCTTTTGATTTAACCTCCAAAGATCCTACCATATTTCTATTATTTCATGTCTGTCTGTCTGTCTGTCTGTCTCAAGGCAACCATGTTTAAAAAGGTATTCTCTAAAGGAACCATTTCCTAACTTAATTTTTTTCTTTAAAATAATTACCTTCTCATCGGTCATAAAAGTTGGACATTCCTTTTAAGTCTTAGAACTTTAATTTCTGTCTTTTATCATTTTTTGTGCATGTATAATGACTCTGTTTTACAGCTTCCTAAATGTTGTGTCCCTTCTAACAAACCCCAATTAGAGTTGCCCACAATCTGGAAAAAAGGGTCCTGTTCCCTTATTAAAGGCTTGATGAGATGTTATTTACTTGGTGATGTTATCTACCATGGAAAGCTTCACTGCCTCCTTTCTGCACATTAGGCCTCTATTAAAGACACAGAACATTTTTTCCCCCTCCAGGCTGTTGGCAACTTTATCCAATAAATATGTTTTTAATTGGTAGTTAATCATTCAGTGACAACTGAGACCACAGTTCCCAGAAAGCTGTCAATATAGTGCTTGTTTACAAGTGCATATCACAGAATATAAGAGGGGGAAGTCTGAAGTCAAGGTCACAACAAAAAAGATTCATTTCTTTGCCTTCTCTTCAAGATATGCAGTTTCTGAGATGGCTTTTTTCCACTCTTGGTTTTCTTGTCCACTCTGATTATAGCCAGTCAAGCATTTGGAGCAATCCAGAAAGGTAAAGTTGAGGTCTAAACCAAACACTGCATAATATTGTCAAGCACTTAACTTGAAAAAATAAATATGTGATTTTATACTGGGTTAGTCCTTTTGCTGTGTCTAGCCCAGTACAGTCTACTTTGATGAGCAACATTTCTCCAAGGTCACAGGCACAGTGTTTTTGCCATATATCAAAGGAATCACTGATCAGATGGGAAAACTTATGAAAAAGCACAACCTATAAACAGTATTCAGACCCACCAGAAAAATACAACAGATGCTACGATCAGCAAAAGACAGTAGAGACCACCTCACCTCTGCAGGAGTATACTGCATACCCTACAGCTGTGGACAAGTTTACATCGGGTCCACACAGCGTGGCATCCAGACAAGAATAAAAGAACATGAAAGACACTGCAAACTTGGCCAACCTGAAAAATCAGCAGTGGCTGAACATAGCCTAACTCAAACAGAACACAGTATCTTATTCCAGGACACTAATATACTGGACAACACATCCAACTACTTTGTCAGATTGCACAGGGAAGCCATTGAAATTCATAAGCATAAGCACAATTTCAACAGGAAAGAAGAGAGTTTACGAATGAATAGGACATGGTTTCCAGTCCTGAAAAACACCAGACTAACAAAATACTCTACATCTTATAGTAGCCCTGCTGATAAGATTAGCATATCAACCACCAATCCATATGCAAAAGAACCTCCTCAGGATGCAGTGAAGCTTCCCCCCATTAGCATTCCACACCCTGGGAAACTCTTACAGGATGACAGCCCAAACCCACCTGCGTGAGTAGATGTAAATTACCTGCTAACATCTCCACAGTTTGACACTGAGAGATCTCTGTCTTTCGGCTACACCTCTGAAGATACCAGTCACAGCTGCTGGCAAAACATCAGGAACTACAGTGCCAAGACCACAGCCATAAAGCTCAGAAAATCTACAACAACTAATGTTCTCCGGCTGTGAAAGCCTTCGACAATGTATCGCAGTCAGAGAGTTGAAAATATCAGACTGAACTTTGACTCTTTCTTGCCCAGCCTGTCACAGGTTTGCAAAACAGGATTGCAAGTCCAACTAACATTAAGCTGATGATCTTCCTACTGTGGGCATGACCTGAAAACATAAAATGAGCTGAGGGCATGGGTGTCATCTACTAAAAGAGGCGGGTGGGTTTCCAAGCTTCTACAAATCTAATCACCAGCAGAAAGTGTCCCTGGCCTTCTGGTGAGGGCATCTGTTCAGAGCAACATGAGAAATTGTTCAAGGTCAGAGGAAGAGGTTCTTATATTATCGTTTTGAAGTAGGCAGAAGAAGTCTAAAAGGAAATTTCTGTTTCTGCTTCCTCTAAAACCTGGAACTATGAGCCCCACCCCTTCCAATGTTATTTTACACCTGAAGAAGACTTGGAGTGAGGTAGAGGATAACAACCACAATTATTGGTTTCTATTCTGTGTGCCGGTAAATCCCTGTAGAATAAAATTAGCAGTCTGGAAAAGCTGTTGTTTAACAAAGTATTCTCAAGCAATTGGATTATTGTCCCACTCTCCAATTATATGCCATCACCTTAATACTAACCATCTCCCTGCCAATTGTTGTATCAACGTTAAGCTTTCAGAAAACACAGTGATGCAGAAGCACAGTGCCACTGTGGCGATGACCCCCCCCCTCCCCATTTATACTTGGTAGGAGGACTGCAGCTTCTCACTCACCAGAATGGGAGGGGATTCTCAGAATGGTAAACAAGTTTGTAGACTTCTGGTGAAGATGTTTAGATGCAGGCCTAAGCATCTAAAGAATAGCACTGTTTCCTCTGACACAATTATTTCAAAGGCTTTTATTCATAACTCCTTATTTGTCTTCATTCTTCTGTGTAGCCCCATATTGGGACTGTGCATGCACAGGCCTGCTTTGGAGAGAGATTTCTTGCTCTAAAAGACTTGAGGGGGGTGTTCTGGCAGTCATGTGCATGCACGGTGGTTTTCCACCTGATTGCAGTGTCTTCTGATGGAACGCCCCCATCGTCCCTCAGGTCTTCTTTTGCTGCCGGCGAGAGAGGTTCTTCGCTCTTCTTCGCTCTTGCTCCTTTTCTCTTTCGCTTCTTAGCGTCCTTATTCTGACTTACCATGTTGTTCAAGGCCTTTTTCAAAAACGTTCCAGGTGCAACACCAAAATGCCACACACGGATTAACACAACCTGTGCCTACTATGTTTGGGTGAGTCCCATAATGTTGCAGCTTGCCGCCACTGCCAGGGGTTAACCTGCAATGTGCACAGCAATTGAGCTGCCTGTTTAAAAGTGGCCCTTGGGTGGATGGTCCTGTTGGGCTCCTCCAGGCCAGCAGCTCAGTCATCCACTGAGCTGTACCTGACCACATGTTCCAAGGCCTTGGAACTAACTATGAAGCGATCTGATTATCCACAACCCAAATTGGTTCTGACCAGTTCATTGGATCCAACAACATCAGGAACCGATACTGAACCTAAGCGCAAGTTGGGCATGACGAAACGACACTCAGAATCATCCAGATCTGAACGTGCCTCATCAGAACCGATCTCTTAAAAATCCAAGGCCAAGACTAAACATCTCAAAAGGCTGGCTTCCGCTCCCTCCTATTGGAGCAAGCACTGTTTCACTTCTTCGATACCATCTCTCATTATTGAGGAGGAGATTCTACACCCTCCACCGATTCTATCACCTCCTCCTACCCCCACAATGGTCGTTGCAAAGGAAGAGGGAGAGATTCTGGGAGAGGATCCAATGCCTTCCTTCACTCCGGGCCCAGTACCGAGCCCTAAACAGCTTGTGGATCCAATATCATCAGCCCCGACGACTTTGGTTCTGATGCTGGGTACAACAATGCAACCCATTCCGACCCAACACTATACAACACTGGGCACCACCATCGGTTCCAACGACTTCTAACCAACTGATTCCGACCCCATGGCAGTTTCTGCCCCAATACCTACAGCAGATTCCAAATTGGGAAGACTTCATGTCCTGGCTAAAATTGGCTCCGCTCATGACTACGAACCCGGGTCCCCCGGTGTCAACCCAGAGACCACCTTCAGAATCTATGGGATCATCATGCCACTTCCCAGCACCTTCAGTGTCTGGATTAGAGGATGAGCTGGACACCATGTCACAGTCAGACAGAGTCTCTGATCTGGCTTCTGATCCCTCACCTGAGGAGGTAGTAGGGGATCCAACCTCATCCTCACCCACTGAAGACTAAGCAGATGCTTAGAATGGAGCTGGATATCTCTTCATCCACCCAGAAACCAAAGAGTAAGGTGCTCTGAGACCTCCACTTCTGTAGCCTTCCCTACTGTGGAGGACTTATTAGATATAGCCCACAGCATATGGAAGAAACTGCCCTGTACCCCTACCACATTGCACAAGATCGAGGGATTCTGCAAACATAAGCAACAAGATTGCATGTTCTTGTTCAATCACCCGCGTCCCTCTTCCCTAGTGACAGAAGAGGTCCAGACCAAGTACAAATTCAGATCACATTCCTCACCAAGCAACAGAGAAAGTCATAAACTGGATGCACTGGGCAGAAAAATCTACTCTTCAGCTGTTCGGAATCTCCAGATTTCAAATTACCAGGCCATAATGGGGTCCTACAACTTCTTCCTCTGGGACTGTACCTCCAGTCCTTCTCAGGATAAGAGAGCCTTGGTGAAAGTACTTCAAGGTGAGGCCTCCAGGCTACCCAAGCAGCAGATGTCAGTGGCTAAACATGAAGCTGATTGCGCTGCTAGGACCATGGCCTCCACAGTAGTTCTGCGTAGACACTCATGGCTGAGATCTACAGCACTGGCCCATGACAAGCGTGGCAAGATAGAGGACTTCCCTTTTGAGGGTACTTCACTGTTTTTGGAAAAAACAGATGACTCACTTATCAAGATGAAAACTAACAGACAAACGGCTCATTCGTTGGGGGTCATCACCCCACAGCACCAATACCAGCAGCAACCATACAAAGTATCGATCCCAGGGACGGCAACAATATCAACAGCGCACCCCAAGGTACAACTGTCAACCATACCAATCCCAAAAAGGCTTCTCTTCTTCTCAGCATAATGTGAGAAGAAGATCCAGCAGATCAAGGCCAAAGCAGTCACAACCACAGTCTCCCAAGCAAACTCAAAGCCAGAAGTCAGTGTTCTAACTCTCATGAGGCACCTCAACGTTCATTCCTGGACTCATGGCTACTTGCCATTGTGAGAAATGGCTATTGGTTACACTTTGCCGAAACACCGCCCCTGTCCCTCCTGGGAAGATCCATGACACAACCATCTCCAGAGCTCCAGTCAGTCATCTCTGAGCTATTAGCCAAGGGAGCTATTAAGAATGTGCCTCCCTCTGAGCCCCAAGCCAGATTTTATTCCAAGTACTTCTTGGTTGACAAAAAGAGTGGAGGAGTCAGGCCAATCTTGGATTTATGACAGTTAAACATTTTTATTAAAGTTGAAGAATTTTGCTTGTTGACGCTCTCCAGTGTCATTTAGTTTTTTCAAAGGGGTTCATGGTTGGCTGTCCTAGACCTAAAGGACAACTATTTCCATATCGCAATACACCCCGCTCACAGAAAATATCTACGTTCATCTTCGTTCTTCTGTGCCTCCACACATGGGGACTGCGCAGGCGCAGGCCAGCCGCCGGAGAATTTTCTAGAGCTTCCATGGCTCCGAAGGGGCCGTTTGTCGCGCGCCTCAGCGACCGTTTTCCCGCCCAAACGGTCACGTGATCCTCCAGCGACCAACGGCCCCTTCCCTCAGTTCTCTTCTTGCCGCCGCTTGGAGAGAACGTGAGCTTCGTTGCTCTGTGCTTTTTTGTGCTTCGTGCTTTATTCTGACTGATTGCTTGGCTTTTGACTTCGGACTTCGTGACCTCGACTATTCTTCGGATCTCGTTTTGGACATTGTTGTGGACTCGGTAATTTGACTCGGACTGTTTTTGACCTTCCTTTCGCGTGCCCCTGAAGATGGCCTCAAAGGCTCTCTTCAAGCATTGCCTCCAATGCCACACGAAAATGGCCAAAACCGATGGCCATGAACTGTGCCTGTTCTGTTTGGGAGAGACCCATAATGTGACGGCCTGTAAAATTTGCCAGGGCTTCACCAGCAAGGCCCGGCAGGAGCGCAAGGCCCGATTGAATTCCTCCCTGTGGCAGAAGGTCATGTCCGGAGGCGCTCCGTTGCCCTCCTCCAAGGCTGGCCCAAGCCCCTCTGCCGAACGGCATTCCAGAGCTGGCTCAGTGGCCTCCGCGAGGTCGGGGTCGAAACCGCGTCCCCCGAGTACCTCGGCGTCGAGAGCGGCCTCTCCAGCGCAGGGACCGGTGCGGCCGCCCCGTAGCGCGTCATCTACCAGGTCGGATCCGAGACCAGCTTCGGAACCGAGGATCCTGGTACCGAGTCCCCGGTCGGAACCGACGGTCGGATCGGTTCCGATGAAGCCTAAGAGGTCGAAGCCGAGGTCCCCTTCGAAGGCGAGGAGCGCGTCGGTTCCGAGGTCTTCTTCGGAACCACCGAAGAAGAAGAAAAAGACCAAGCACCATCGGTCACCGCGTCCCGCTCCTCAGGAGGAGGTCATCGTGCTTCCTCACACGCCTTCCCCTCACCTGGGCTCCCCGGGGCCAGAGGACATCTCCGTGCAGGTGCCGGATCCGATGGCCTTCGAGACGGTGCCCGCGGAATTCTCGTCGGGGCCGGAGCCGAGCCCGCACCGTCGGAGCCGACCATCGCTTGCCCTTCGGTCGCCGAGGCTGGAACCGAGCCCATCTCCTCGTCGGAGCCGTCCGTCGCCTGTCCGTCCATCTCCACCTCTGGTCGGTCGTGAGCGGCATGGTTCCGGGGACAGTGTCCGATCAGTCCGGTCCACTGCGTCCCGGCATCGGCAGGCTTCCTACCTCCCCTCGCCATACCGTTGCCAATGGGAGGGGGCACCTGCGGGCTTCTCCGTGTCGGAACCGAGGCCTTCGACGTCGAGGTCGGCGTGGGCTCCCCCTCCGCTCCAGGTTCCGGAATCCCAGCTCGGTTCCGATGAGGAGGATGTCGAGAGCTTTGGCGGCTACCAGTCGGAGTCCTGGTCCGAACCATCGCCAGCTGAGGAGCTAGTGCCATCTGCGGATTCGCCATTCGAGGACCTCCGCATCTACGCCGATCAGATGGCAAGGATGGCCAAGGCTCTCGAGATGGACATCTCTTCGGCACTTCCCCAGACCAAGGACAAGCTCCTCAAACGTATCTATGGAGATAATCCGGCGTACGTAGGCTTCCCCATGCTCGAGGGTATTGAGGAGATTG